>NC_064634.1:453643583-453987225 GCF_023864275.1 Schistocerca cancellata | reverse complement strand
GATCACGATGCGGAGGCCGGACCGACGGTTGGTGCCCGGGATTTTGTGGTAGTCCACAATCGTGGCGGCGAAGCCGAGGTCTTCGAGTTCTTCTTTGACCCAGTCGTTAGGAAGGGACTCGAGAATCCCTCGAAGAACCACCTTCAAGGTCGGCGGCCGAACGACCGGAAAAGTATAATTGGGAATGCCTTGCGCCCCAAGGAAGTCCATGACGGTGGTGTAGTCGTCGAGGGTGGTAACAGAAAGCTTCAGCTTGTCGCCGCCCGTCTGGCGCGCGGTGAAAGGCTGCTTCAGGTGCTGCTTCATCCACTCGTAAAATTCCTTATAGGACGAGGGAAGCTGCAGCACGATCGGCGGAATGCGCTTCTGCTGTTGCGGCGGCGGCTGCTGCTGCTGCGCCTGCTGCTGGGCACTGGGCTGAGCCGCGTCGTCAGCGTCGTCAGGTATATCATCGAACCGGTTGTGCACCGGAATATCCGCCGCCTGCGGCTGAGCTTGCGCCGCCCGCGCCTGACGCTTCTTCGGTGGTTTGCGGAAGCCATCATCTGGCGCATCAGCAGCGCGCGAACCACTACCAGTGCCCCTCTTCTTCCGAGAAGCAACCGTTGACGGTGTCTGCCTCAGGACGACGTCGTCGTCGATAGAAGTATCCGATAAATCAGCCAAATCGAGGTCCATAGTCGAAGCCGGGTCCGTCATACTCTTGTTCCTCTCTTCCATAGCCCTGGTCGTCATTGGTGGGGGGCCGGATGGGGCCGCCGACGGGGCAAGCCCCGCCGGACGGCGATCCGCCACACCCTTCGCTCCACGCACGTCCGACTGCTGCGACATGTCGCACTCGAATGGTAGCAAGCGCGGGAGGCGCGGCGCGGCGGCGCGCAGAGTGGCGGCCGCTCTCTCGGCCGTCCGCGCCCGCCCGCGACACTGGCTGGGCCTGTGCGTCGAGGCGGCTATTCCTCTGCTGTGCGCTCCGCTCGCTGCGTGTCTCCTCTCGCTCTCGCTGCTCGCTGTGTGTTAACGCGCGTCGTCGAAATGGCAGATCAGGCGGCTACGAACGAGACTGCTGCGGCACCCGCCGCCACCGGCACTACGAAGAAGGCAAAGTCTGCGTCGTCTGCGAAGAAGCCGCGCGCCAAGCCTGCGCACCCGCGCACCTCTGAGATGGTGACGGCCGCCATCAAGAGTCTGAAGGAGCGCGGCGGATCGTCGCTGCAGGCGATCAAGAAGTACATTGCCGCGCACTACAAGCTGGACGCGGAGAAGCTGGCGCCGTTTATCAAGAAGTACCTCAAGTCGGCCGTGGTGGCGGGCGAGCTGGTGCAGACGAAGGGGAAGGGCGCGTCCGGCTCTTTCAAGCTTGCCGGCGCCGGCGGCGGGGCGGCTGAGGGCGGCAAGGCTCGTGCTGGCGGTGCCAAGAAGAAGCGCGCCGCTCCGGCCAGCAAGGAGAAGAAGGGCGCCCGTGCGGCCGGCGCAAAGAAGGCTGGTGGCGTGAAGGCGGCGACTGGTCGGAAGGCGGGCGCCGCCAAGAAGGCGTCTGCGGCGTCGGCCGCTCCCGCCGGTGCGAAGAAGGCGGCTGCTGCCAAGCCGGCCAAGGCCAAGTCGCCGTCGAAGGCGAAGAAGGCCGCCAAGGTTCCGACGAAGAAGCCGAAGGCGCCGCGCCCGAAGAAGGCGACGACGCCGTCTAAGGCGAAGGCGTCGCCCAAGAAGAAGAAGTAGAGGAGAAGAAGAAAGGAATGGGAAAGGAAGGGTTGGCGGATGACTCCGTCGTCCCCACCCCCCGTCCCCGTCGTCTAGTGGCGCGCAAGAGACGCGCGGCCCAAAACGGCCCTTCTCAGGGCCATCAAAGCACGTCGGGAAGGTTTTGATTGTCGTGTTTGTGTTGCGGTGTGGTTGCGTCGTCTGGCGTTTCTGTATGCCCGTGTGTGGATACTGTTTGCGTGCCGTGGTGGTTGGATTGCGGGGGGTCGGTGGCGGGTGCGGGCGGCGGTAGCGGTTGATTGTCGCCGTTTTTGGTGGCGGCCGGCCGACGGTTGTTGGTTTGTGTCATGTTGTTTGAATACTTTGGTTTGCCTGCCTTCTTCTTCTTCTTCTTCTCGGACGTGTCTTGTCTTGTGTGTGTTCTTGCAACGGGGGCGGGGGACGCTGAGATGTGGAAAGGGTCGGTGGCGTTGGACTTGCCTGGCTTTTTGTTTGTTTTTCTTTTCTTTTCGTTTCGAAACGAAGCGGCGGCCGGCCGTGTGGTTGACGGCGTCGGCCGATGGGTTATTGTGCGCTTTGAGCGCCGCGCCGGGGAGGGATGATGTTGATTGTTGCGCGCGCCAGCAAGCTGGCAGAGAGAGCGGCTGTGGCGGACGGACGGGAAGTGGAAGTGGAAGTGGTGTGTTTTGTCTTTGGTTCTGTGGTTGTGGGGCGAGAGGCGACCGACAAAGTTTGCTCGCGACGGAGTGATGTTAGTGGCCCTTAAAAGGGCCGTTTTGTTTGTTGCGTGCGTGGGCGGTGCCCAGCGGCTGGCGCGGTGTTTAGGCGCGCTCGCCGCGGATGCGGCGCGCGAGCTGGATGTCCTTGGGCATGATGGTGACGCGCTTGGCGTGGATTGCGCACAGGTTGGTGTCTTCGAAGAGGCCGACGAGGTAGGCCTCGCTGGCCTCCTGCAGGGCCATGACCGCGGAGCTCTGGAAGCGCAGGTCGGTCTTGAAGTCCTGGGCGATCTCGCGCACTAGGCGCTGGAATGGCAGCTTGCGGATGAGCAGCTCTGTGCTCTTCTGGTAGCGCCTGATTTCTCGCAGGGCGACGGTGCCCGGCCTGTAGCGGTGGGGCTTCTTGACGCCGCCGGTGGCGGGCGCGCTCTTCCTCGCCGCCTTGGTGGCGAGCTGTTTGCGCGGCGCCTTTCCGCCGGTGGACTTGCGGGCCGTTTGCTTTGTGCGGGCCATAGCGGTAGCGGTAGCGGAGCGGCGTGGAGGCGAGGTGCTGCGTCGGGTGCTGCCTTGACGACACGGGCGCGCGCCAGCCACCGTGGTGCGCTTATATGCCCTCGGTTGCGCGTGGTGGGGGGAGGGCGGGCCAGAGTCTATATAGGGGGGCTGGCGCGTGCGCTGGGCGCAGGCAGCAGGCATTCGAGCTTGAGATGTCGAAGCGAACGGAGCTACGTACTGCGAAGGGTGTGGCAGATCGCCGTCCGGCGGAGCTTGCTACGTCGGCGGCCTCATCTGGCCCCCCACTTATGACGGACCACGCAACGAATGAGGACATGATGGATATCGCTATGGATGCGCTTGCAGTTCCGCTCCCGGAGTCGGAAGAAGACGAGCCGTCTGCCGCACCACCACCTCGGCGGCACACTGGCAAAAGCAGAAGAGAAGAAGATGCATACCATGCCGGCGGGCGCAGTTCACCGGCAGAGAAGCGATCGAAACAAACGCTCGCTGACGATGCTGACGGCTTCACTCGCCCGAAGCGACGCCATACAGCGCGACGAAAGGTGCTGTCCACCCACGAGCCGGCATCCACCGCCAACACTTTTGCAGCCCTTGAGGATGCCCCAGAGGAACCACCGCGCCCCTCCACGGCGCCAAGGAGAGATGCACCACTACCGCCGATCGTTCTGAAATATGAAGGCACCTTCAGGCAGCTGCAACAGCTTCTCAATAGCTGGACGACGGCAGTCTACAATGTGAAGGTCGCCGGAAGAGACATGTACAAGATTACGCTGCGCTCCGCAGACGACTACCGACGTGTGACGCAGGAGGCGTCTGACAGGGCGATCCCTTTCTTCACTCACGCCTCCACCCCGGACCGCGTCCTGAAGATTGTCATCCGACATCTCCCCTTCAACATGGAACCGGATCACATCAAAGAAGAACTCGAAGAGCTCGACTTCAGTGTCAGAACTGTGGTCAAGATGAAGCAGCCCAAATCACGTGACTACATGCCCCTGTTCCTCGTCATCGCAACGGATACGATCGAGAACAGGAAGCTCTACCAGCTCACCCGACTAGCCAACGTCTCGGTGACCACAGAAGACTTGCGCGCCAAGAGAGGCCCTGTCCAGTGCTACCGGTGCCAGGGCATCAACCATGTTGCCCGGCATTGCTCCATGCCTGAAAAGTGTGTGAAATGCGCTGGTGCCCACCCGGCGAAGGACTGCCCCATCACACGGAAGCAGCAGCCAACGTGCGCTCTCTGTGGAGGCCCTCACGTCGCCAGCTACCGCGGCTGTGACGCTTGGAGGCGCGCCAGTGCTCGACAGCGAGGCCAGCCGACCGCCGCCAAACAGAAGAAGTCTGCCAGGACTGATCCTACAATATCTTACGCAACCGCTGTCGCCAGGGGACTGGCGCCCCGCCGACCCACCAGCGACGACGCCGTCCATGAAGACCCACAAGAACGTCGCCGCAATGAAGCCTCCCCGACCCGCGATCTTCTTGAAGACGCAGAGGCACGACATCCACTACCAACCTGCGCCACTTCACCTGTGCAGAATTCGTCGAACCCGGAACCGGGCCCCTCCTCTGCTGCCCTCCCCGCGACGTCTGCTGCACGCCCCCAACGCCGCGGAGGCCGGCGCAAGACTGGGGGTCGCCCAACCACAGCCCCAGACGAAGCCACGTCCAATGGCGAAGAGGTGGCCACTTCCATCGGCGCCAGAGAAGATACGGCTCCCGCCGCCTCCGCCACGGACATCGCGAGTTTGATTACTCAACTCACCGCCCTCGTGGCGAGCACTACAAAACTGCTCGATGTCCTCACGCAGCACCTGACCGCTGCACAGAAGATTGCCGCTCCGGCAGCCACCCGACGCTCCTCCACTACTCATTATGGGCAGTGTTAGAGGACTCACGGTCGTCGCGTGGAACACTCTCTGTCTACGCACCCAAGCTGGCGAATTTCGTCAATTCCTTCGTGATGAAGCTGTGGACATCTGTCTGCTCAGCGAAACCCGCCTCAAACCGGGCATTGCAGTCAAAGCGCCGAACTACTCCTGTTACCGTGCTGACAGGCCAACTGCCGGTGGAGGTTTGGCCATCTATATCCGGAATGGCATCCGTCACCACCAGATTCAGCTGCCGCCGCTCGTGACACTGGAGGCGACCGGAGTAGTCGCGCACACGTCAGCGGGAGCAATCACCTTCATTGCCATCTACAAACCGCCGTCGCATCCATGGGTCGATGCCGACTTAGAATCTCTTCTCTCCATCGGCGGCAAGCTGTTCATCGCTGGAGATTATAACTCCAAGCACGTCGCTTGGCATTCACGTCTCACCAACAGTGACGGCCGCCGCGTCTTACGAATCGTGGATCGACATGACGCTGTGGTAGTGGGTCCCTACGATCCCACCATCTTTCCCGCTAATGGACAACCGGACATCGTCGACTTCGCGGTCGTGAAAGGCATTCCGCACCGGATCCTCGCATCGACACGGAATGTCCTCTCCTCTGACCATGTGCCAGTTGTTTTCGACGTCGACCTCGACCCACTGCAGCTACCCAGGCGTGGAGTGTCACTCTCTGGAGTCAACTGGGATCACTTTCGCAACACCCTGACTGAGTCCCTCGCCGGGATGCCACCTGTTGACGACGCTGAAGCTGAAGATTCACTTCTCCACTTCACAGACGCCACCCTCGGCGCAGTCAAAGCAGCGACTCCGCCCAGACGCGAGCGCCAGGACCAATCTCGACAGCTGCCCCCGGATCTCCTTGCAAAAATTGCAGCGAAGAACAGAGTGTACCGCGAATGGCAGCATACACGGAACCCCGCCACCAAACGGCAACTCAACCGTATGCGGCGCGAAATCACGGTGGCCGTGGACAACCACCGCAACCAGGAGTGGGCAAACCGTGTGGCGACTCTTCAGCTTGACGACGGGTCTGCCTGGAGGACCACGAAATACTTCCTACGGCGAACGCAGCGTATGCCGCCTCTCCGAACTGCAGACGGAATTGTCTGTGAACCCAACGCGAAGGCTGACGCCCTCGCCGATGTTTTTGAAGAGAACTTCCGGCCTGTAGAGGATCCTCTGGCCGCCGAACATGAAGAGATGGTTGCCGACCGGCTCCCTCGCTATCTGGCAACGGAGGGCGATGATAACATCGAGGCCACTACACCTGAAGAAGTCTCGACGGCTCTGAAGGCTCTCAATCCAAAGAGAGCTGCAGGCCCTGACGACGTCTCCACTGCCATGCTGAAACAACTGCCTGAGGTTGCCTCCACTCACCTTGCTGCAATCTTCAACAAGATCTTCCGCACCGGTCACTTTCCCCTGCAGTGGAAGCACGCTGAGATTGTGGCTGTTCCCAAGATGGGAAAAGATCTCCGGCAGCCGAAGAGCTACCGCCCGATTAGTCTGCTGCCTGCTATCTCGAAAGTTTTCGAGCGCGTCTATCTGAAGAGATTACAACAACACGTCACCGCCGACTCTTTACTCCCGGATGTCCAGTTCGGATTCCGTAAGGGCCACTCTACGGAGCACCAACTTCTCCGACTCGTGGAAGAAGCCTTCGATTCCCTGGAGAGGCGCGAATACTTCGGCGCAGTCTTCCTTGATGTCTCGCGCGCTTTTGACAGCGTCTGGCACGACGGGCTGCTACTCAAACTCCTCGAAATGGGGGTCCCTGGATCCCATGTCCGTCTGCTACAGTCATACCTCGATGGGCGGACTTTTCATGTCCGTGCAGAAACTGGCTTGTCAACAGTCCGTCCCATCAGAGCAGGCGTGCCACAAGGGTCGGTCTTGGGGCCGATCCTGTACACGCTGTACACGGCCGACACGCCGACGGTCCCTCGTGTGCACCTTGCACTTTACGCTGATGATACTGCGCTCTATTCACGAAGCATGAGTGCAGTCACACTTCGCCATAGGTTACAGCACGCCGTCGACACCCTCGCTGCTTGGGCTGTCAAGTGGAAGCTGCAGTTTAACGGAGCCAAGACGCAATTTTTCATTGCAACCCGTCGTGTCATCCCAGCCGCTCTGCCCCCGATCATCGTTGGAGGCAGTCCTGTCACCTGGCGACCGACTGCGCAGTATCTTGGGGTCACCTTAGATCGCCGCCTCACCTGGGGCCCCCATGTGAAGAGCGTCGTAACCAACGCAAGGGGTCGACTTCTTCAGCTCTACCCCCTGCTCAACCCGACGTCGACTCTTCCTCCGCGACTGGGCGTCACGTTGTACAGGGCGCTAATCCGCCCTGTCTTCGATTACGCGGCCGTCGTCTGGGGGAACGCGGCTGAAGACCACCTGAAGAAGCTACAATCCTTGCAGAACAGGGCTCTGCGCCTCGCGCTGCACTTGCAGAGGGACTTCCCATCCGGACCGCTGCACGACCTCGCTGAGGTCCGCAAGGTTAAGGCGCACATCCGGACGGTTGCCCGTCGTTTCTACGAAAAGGCGCGGCAGTCAGAAAATCGGAACATTCGCACACTGGGGCAGAAGCTTCAGCGCAATGCCAACACACGCTGGCCCCAGCTCCTTACAGCATAGGCTGTACCTGAAGAAGTAAACAGAGTGGACAATACCGAGAAGCCAATCACCTCTAGAAGACGCACCACCAGAATTACATAGGAGGCAAAACATGAATTTGTTGTGAACTCCGCATTCGTCGAAGACTGCAGAATCTTCGCGAAGAAGCCACGTTGGCGCTGGGCGCAACTCGAGCTAGCGATGCCGCGTGAAACGGACGCACGCGCCGAGCGCTCCGCGCCACCGCTCGCTATTATGTCCACTGCGGACAGGGCCGCGTCCCTGCACGCACCGGGAGTTGAGTTGAGTACGTCGGGAGAGCACTCGCGGCCTTCCGATAGTACTCCTCCTCCATCGCGTAGCGTAGCCCCCGAAGGCAACGCATCAGCAGACAAGGCCGCGTCCTTGTACGCAACCAGAGTCGGTAGCAACACATCCGCCGAACCGACTGTTGAAACAGCGTGTGCTTCCTCTCACTCCCTCGATGCAGCGGAACTCCAGCGCATCGAAAAGGAGATGAGGGAGGCATGTATGGACACTGAAGGGAGCTACTACGTCCTCGATGACGAGAACGAGACTCCCGAAACCATAGCCAGCACCGCACCTGCAACAACAACGCCTGCAAACCAGGAAGCAGGAGCTGCGGAGGCTGCGCTGAACTCCTTGTTGGCACTCCTGCCGACGTCCAGCACAGCATTGGAGGCCCACGCCAACAGCGCCCCAAACCAGGACCACACCGCTGACATCACTGAAATGGAGCACCAATCCATTCAGATTCAGAATAAGAGGAGGCATTCTGACGGTGACACTCCCGTGCCAGCTAATGCACGGAAGTTCAGGAAGGCAGCAGGCCCTCCCGCACGGCCGAAGGCGACGGCCAAAGGTCGTAGGCGCAGCAACGGAGAGGGAGCGCAACAGCAGGCAGACGCAGACGGCTTCCAACAAGTGAGGAAGCCGGCAAAGCGCGCCAATATCCCGTCCTCAACCCCGATAGCTGTGGAAAACCAATATAACGCGCTGAGCGACGACGACAGCGAAGACGATGTGCAGATGACGCCCGCACCGCCACGCCGCTCTAAACCGCCACCGCTGGTTCTGGATTACCCTGGCACGTTCCGCGAGCTGCAACAACTGCTGCAGAAGGTGCTAGGGAAGAACAACTTCATAATACGAGTGTCTGGGGAGCTGTTCAAAGTCCAAACGAACAGCACCACGGACTACATGATGCTCAATAAAACAGTAACAGACAAGGGCATCAAATTCTATACGTACTCCGCAACGAGAGAGAAACCACTGCGAGTCGTATACCGAGGGTTCTCGTACAAAACGGAACCCAGCCACATCAAAGAGGAGTTGGAGGACTTGGGATATGCTGTGAGCGGCGTGTCCAAAATGAAAAATCCACGCACGAGAAAAGACTCGCCGCTCTTCTGTGTGTACGCTCCCAACACAGAGCGCAACAGAGAGCTGTTCCAGCTCCGCTTAATAGCAAATTGCAGTGTGACACCTGAGAACCTGCGCACTAAACAACCTTACGCACAGTGCTTCAGGTGTCAGCAACTGGGCCACGTCCAGAAACACTGCAACATGGACGAGAGATGCGTGAGATGCGCAGGAGAACACGCATCTCGCGATTGCACAATCAAAGGCATACCACACAAGGACTTCACACCGAAGTGCGCCCTGTGTGGTGAAAACCACATGGCCACGTACAGAGGCTGTGAACGGCACATAGCATTCCTCGAGCGCGCACAAGGCCAGCAGCAGCGCGGAGGGAAGACGGCCAGAAGCGGGAAAACCGCATTCCGCGACTCGCAGAACTGGCCGGCATCCGGTCAGCCACAAAGGAGACGACGCCGCCGGACACGTGGAGGACGACGCGCCGGATACAACACAGCGCCGCCAGGGGCCAGCACCTCCCGGCCGAGCACGCAGCGGCAGCCGCCAACGGTCGGTAAGGCAGCTCGCGACGCGACCGGCAGTGCAGTCCCGGCCACCTCCCCTACGCGCGAGTCTCAAAACTTGCCGCGAGAGGGCAGCACCTCCCGGACGCAACCGGGCGAGTCAGCCGCCGAGTACAGCTCGTCGCCACCAGAGGGCAGCAGCATGCAGACGCTGCAGCCAACAGCCGGTAAGGCAGCCTCCGCGGCTACCTACTACACAATGTCGGAGGCCGCTACCGCGACGGAGTCCCGCAACTCGCCGCGTGGTGGCAGCACCTCACGGACACAGCCAGCGGCAACTGACGCCCAGCGAGGCGCGCCGCTCACAGGTGGCAGCACCGCACGGCCGCAGCCGGCACCCCGCGCTAACGCGTGGCCACGGCAGCGATCAGCTGATCCGACGACAGCTACTACTGCTACCGGGCGCGCGCAACGAGCACGCACAAATAACGAAGACGCAGCCTCCTGGCGGCGCCCTCCGAGAATAGACAGCCCCGTCGACTTCCCGGAGATGCGCCAGCGCGGAAACCGCTACCAACAGCGGCACAACGACGCGCCCCATCCTCCAAATCAACCACAGGAGGAAGACAAGGCCACCCAAATGCTGCAATTGCTGGCAGGCCTCATCGACAGGGTTCTCCACGTGATCGAGGACCTTCCTAACAAATATGCGGCGTCTGTGGAGAAGATCACACAGACGATTACCTTGGCCATCTCCACCAAACATGATGGATAGATACGACCGAGGCGTAAAAATCGGCGTCTTTAACGCCAACGGCTTGCGTCGCCAGGACGCGGAATTCAGAAACTTCATCTGCGACGAGAACCTGGACATCTGTCTCGTCGCAGAAACACACCTGAAGCCCGGCGTGAAAGTGGGAGTGGCCAACTACCACTGCTACCGGGACGACAGGCCCACCGCGGGTGGCGGCACGGCAGTGTACGTGAGGAGGACGCTGCGCCACCACAGAATTCATCTGCCCCAACTCGTCACAATAGAGGCCACTGGAGTAGCCGTACAAACGGACCAGGGGCAGATAAACTTTGTGGCAATATACAGACCTCCAAGGGGACTACTGCAGCCAGATGAGTTCGCGGCGCTGATTTCCCTCCCTGGAAACACATTCCTCGGAGGCGACGTCAACGCCAAGAACATCGTCTGGAACTCCAGGTCCACAAACACAAGTGGCCGCCGTCTACAACGGGTGGCCGAGCAGCACGGAGCGGCGGTGATAGGTCCCCACCAGCCGACCATCTTCCCGACGCGAAGAGGCGCGCAACCGGACGTCATAGACGTGGCCATCGTCCGCGGGGTGAGACACTTCATCTCCGCCACAACGAGGGCCACGATGGCGTCCGACCACGCCCCTGTGGTCTTTGAACTGAATGCCGACATCGTGCAAACGACCAAACGTGGCCACGACCTCAGGGGCATCACATGGGACACCTACCAAACAGTAATGGCGGCTAAAATCGGAGACGCGCCGAACCCGGCGGAACATGGTGCGGAAGCGGCGCTGCGGCACCTCACCCGAGGAGTCGCTGAAGCTGTGGCGGCAGCCACTCCAAACCAAAGAAGAGACAACGAGAAGCCACGCGCCAGAGAATTCCCGCAACACCTCAAAGCTGCCATCACGGAGAAGAATAGACTTCGCCGCGAATGGCAGCTAACACGGAACCCCGCAACGAAGCGGCAACTAAACAGGTTGCAGCGGGAAATTAAAGCAGCCGCCGACGCCCACAGAGTAGAAGAGTGGGCGCAGAAAGTCGCCTCCTTGAAAACGGAGGACGGAACGGCCTGGCACGCGGTGAAGGGATTCATCCGCCGCACCGCCAAAATACCGCCTCTGCAAGTCGGGAACGTCTTCGTCAGCGAACCGGACGCAAAGGCCAACGCCCTCGCGGACGCGTTCGCTGAAAACTTCACCCCGGTGGAAGACCCCGTCGACCAGGCACACATGGCACTGGTGGAGGAACGACTTCCGGTCTTCCTGGCGGCCGAAGACAACGACACCGTCATCGAGCCGATCGAGGAAGCGGAAGTCGAGATCCAGCTGCGCAATCTCAACGGCAGGAAGGCAGGAGGCCCCGACCACGTCACAAACCAGCTCCTCAAGCAACTGCCGCCCATCGCAATCGGGCACCTCGCGGGGATCTTCAACTCGATCATCCACACTGGCGTATTTCCAGAGTGCTGGAAGCACGCCGAGATCGTGGCCCTACCCAAACCAGGGAAGGATCACAGGCGGGCGAACAACTACCGCCCGATCAGCCTGCTGCCAGCACTCTCGAAGGTCTTCGAGAGGTTGTACCTGCGGCGGCTTGGAAGTCACATCGACGCGGAAGGCATCCTGCCCGACGAGCAGTTTGGATTCCGGAAGGGACACTCCACCACACAGCAACTACTGCGGCTGACAGAGGAAGCATTCTGTGCCCTGGACCGACGCGAGTACTTCGGCGCGCTTCTGCTCGACGTGTCTCGTGCATTTGATTCAGTGTGGCACAATGGTCTCCTTTATAAACTATTTACATTGGGGATTCCTGGGCCACACGTGAAACTCCTGCAGAGTTACCTCGCGGGCCGCACGTTTCACGTACGGGCAGACTGTGGAATCTCCACAGAACGCCGAATACTCGCCGGAGTCCCGCAAGGTTCGGTCCTGGGTCCAGTGCTATACTCGCTGTACACTGCCGACCTTCCGCGTACAGATCGGGTGCAACTCGCCCTGTACGCGGACGACACGGCAGTGTACTGCCGCAGCATGCAGCCGCAACTCCTGCAAAGGCGACTGCAAACCGCAGCCAACAACCTGGAAGACTGGGCGGCAAAGTGGCGGCTGGCGTACAACGCCGCCAAATCACAGGCAATGGTCATTGCCCACCGGAACGTACCGGCTGACCTTCAGGAGATAGCACTAAGAGGAAGACCGGTACCCTGGAGCGCAACGGCAAAATATCTGGGCGTCACACTAGACAAACGTCTAACGTGGCGCCCACACATTGAAGAAACGAGGAAAAAGGCAATGGGGCGCATGCACATGCTGTACCCCATTCTAAATCCGAGATCTTCATTGCCAGACCACCTAGGGGTGATCCTCTACAAATCCGTCATACGACCAGTGCTGGAATACGCCGCGGTCGTATGGGGAAACACGGCTCCGACCAACATGAAACGGATCCAGGCAGTGCAGAACAGAGCACTGAAATGGGCACTCCATCTGCCAATGGACTTCCCAACTGAGGAACTCCACCAGATAGCGGACATCGAAAGACTCCGAAGAAGAATAGAAAAACAGGCCGTAAAATTTTACAACACCGCCGAAACGTCGCACAACGGGAAAATACGACTACTCGGCAGCCGAGAAGAGTGGAGAGCGCATCTGCGCTGGCCACACCATCTTCGTCAGGCACGCTGACAAAGAAGCAACCAATCTCAAAATTAAAGCACCAAACCACATGGATAACCAAACGCAAGGAAACTAAAGATCTCACAAAAAGAAGAAATGGAAGGAAGAGCACACCACGTGCTGAAACTTCGTAAAATTGCAGAAACCCACAAAGGAGTTTCGACAAAAAGGTGCAGCGGCGCTGGGCGCAGACCGTAGCCGACTCGCTAGCGCCGGGTGAGGAGCCAGCCGCTGCAGCAGACGTTTTGCTTGCCTGAGCTTTTTTTGAGGATTTAGAAGAGATGACTGGCCGCGGCAAGGGAGGAAAGGGGCTCGGCAAGGGTGGCGCCAAGCGGCACCGCAAGGTGTTGCGCGACAACATCCAGGGCATCACGAAGCCCGCGATCCGCCGCCTGGCTCGCAGGGGCGGCGTGAAGCGCATCTCTGGTCTGATCTACGAGGAGACCCGCGGAGTGCTGAAGGTGTTCCTGGAGAACGTGATCCGCGACGCGGTGACGTACACTGAGCACGCCAAGCGCAAGACTGTGACGGCCATGGACGTGGTGTACGCCCTGAAGAGGCAGGGGCGCACCCTGTACGGTTTCGGCGGTTAGGCGCGTCGCAGCCGGTGTGCTGTGCCGCGTTGGCCTTCCCGCGGCCGTGGGAGAGACGAAAACGGCCCTTTTCAGGGCCACCACACTGTTCGGAAATTGAAAAGTGCGAAAGAGTCTGTGTTGTTGCTGCGTGTGTGCGCTGTGTTGCCTGCCTGCCTTCTTTCTTTCATTCTTCA
This sequence comes from Schistocerca cancellata, assembly GCF_023864275.1. Classification (NCBI taxonomy): domain Eukaryota; kingdom Metazoa; phylum Arthropoda; class Insecta; order Orthoptera; family Acrididae; genus Schistocerca; species Schistocerca cancellata. The sequence continues at coordinate 453,973,649 of NC_064634.1, read as the reverse complement.
TTTCGTTTGCGTTTGACTGACGTGACTGGGAGAAAGGAAAGGAAGCGGGTCTTGTGGCTGTGTGTGTGTGTGTGTGTGTGTGTGCGAGAGAGGGCGCTGTGTGTTTGTTTTGTTTATCGATCGATGGAGACGCCGGGCTGTGTGTTGTTGTTGTGCGAGAGGCGGTGAATATCTGCGTGGTTTTGGCTGTGTGTTTGCGGCGGCGTTGGAGTTGCCGAGGCAAGGCGGCCGGATCAGCTGTTTCGTTTGTATGGGGCGCGCGGGAGTGGAGGGCGGTGTGTCGACACGCTCCTTTAACAGTGGTGATTATTGCTGTCGTTGTCGTTTGGAAGAGGCGACTGTGCGTGCGTGGAGGTGCTTGAGGCAAACGAGAGAAATGTGTGTGTGTGTGTGTGTGTGTTGGGCCACACGGGCTGTGGACGACAAGATGGCGGCGGCGGCTCTTCTTGTTCTTCTCTCTTTCCTTTAGTCCTCTACCGTTAGAGGGGGAGTTGGTGGAGGTTATTGTCGCCTGTGGACATTAGCTCCTCTTTTCTGTGTGTTGTTCTTATCTTTGGTAGTGTGCTTTCTCGGACGTTGCTGTTTGTTGAGAGTGATTATGTGTTCTGTTTGTGCTACTGCTGGAGTAGCGACTCGGGTCTTGCACATCTGTCCCTGTGGTGTTCATATTGCCCAAGGGTCAAGACGTAATAGTCATTTTGTGAATTCCGCGCGGTCGCGTAGAACGCTTCTGCCAGGGCGCGGAATCGTGTTGTGAGTGGTTCTAGGCAGGTCTGCCGCGGGGACGTGTAAGGCCCGTCGTAGAGCGCTCTGCTCTGGACCCTTCTGTAGGCGATGCATCGTCGATCTGGCTGCATAGCCCCATACAGGGCGCGCATATTCCAGTATCGCTACCCCTGTTGCGGGGTCGAGGGAACAGGGGTACAGGATCTGCATCCTGGCGCGAGCGTTTGTGCCAAGTTCCCCTATGTGACACTTCGATGTCAGGCGTGACACCGAGGTACCTCGCAGAATATCTCCCCCTGCAATCCGTAGCAGTTGGTATGGTCTTGTTGCCGGCGGCGGCGGCTGTGGAAGTGAAGTTAAAGTAAAGTAAAGCGCGGCGAGGACGACTGAAATTTTGCTTTGGACGTAGGTTTGTGTGGTGGCCCTGAAAAGGGCCGATTGTTGTGAGCCGAGCCGAGCCGGCAAAGCGCGTTGCGTGCAGGGGAGCACGCAGCGCTGCTGGGCGGCGGGTCCGCGTGCCGATTGCCTGGCCTCTCTGTTTAGGCCTTCTTCTCGGTCTTCTTTGGCAGCAGGACGGCCTGGATGTTGGGCAGGACACCACCCTGTGCGATGGTGACGCCCGACAGGAGCTTGTTGAGCTCCTCGTCGTTGCGGATGGCGAGCTGCAGGTGGCGCGGGATGATGCGCGTCTTCTTGTTGTCGCGGGCCGCGTTTCCGGCCAGCTCGAGCACCTCAGCCGCGAGGTACTCCATGACGGCGGCGAGGTAGACGGGCGCCCCGGCGCCGACGCGCTCGGCGTAGTTTCCCTTGCGCAGGAGGCGGTGGATTCTGCCGACCGGGAACTGGAGCCCGGCCCTGCTGGAGCGGGACTTTGACTTGCCCTTGACTTTGCCTCCCTTTCCGCGTCCGGACATGGCGATGGGCTGTGGTGTGAAAACGAGACGAGACGAACGACGGTGCGAGCCGCAGCGAGTCGAGCAGCGGAGTGGCGCCGCCGCCAGGGGTGGGGGTCCTTTATGCTCTCGGGTGCGGCGGCCGGTTGCGCTCGCGGCCCATTGGTCGGCGGCCGCAACGGGGCGAGCTGGTAAAGGTGCGGCGGCGGGGCGCGCTGGGTGCCACTGTGTGGGGAGACGCTGACTAGAGCGGAGCGCTTGCTACTGGTGTTGCTGCCGTACGTTCACGTTCTTGTTTGAGATGCCGCCCAAGACTAGCGGGAAGGCCGCCAAGAAGGCTGGCAAGGCGCAGAAGAACATTTCGAAGGGCGACAAGAAGAAGAAGCGCAAGAGGAAGGAGAGCTATGCCATCTACATCTACAAGGTGCTGAAGCAGGTGCACCCTGACACGGGCATCTCGTCGAAGGCGATGAGCATCATGAACAGCTTCGTGAACGACATTTTCGAGCGCATCGCGGCCGAGGCGTCCCGCCTGGCGCACTACAACAAGCGCTCGACCATCACGTCCCGCGAGATCCAGACCGCTGTGCGGCTGTTGCTGCCTGGCGAGCTGGCCAAGCACGCCGTGAGCGAGGGCACGAAGGCGGTGACCAAGTACACGAGCTCCAAGTAAGGAGGTGGCTCTGGAATGGAAGGAGAGAAGGCTCCTCCGTTGCGAGAGCGGCAAAAACGGCCCTTTTCAGGGCCACCAAATGGCCTTTGCGGGAAGGGCGGAATTGTTGTTGTTGTTGTTGTTGTTGTTTTGTGTGTGAGTGGGTGGACGGCGGCAATAGCTACCGCTTTGGTTGCGACGCGACGGGGTGGGGTGGCCGATGCGATGAATTTGATTGATGGGGGCGCGTCGCGTGTTGCGGGGTACGGCCACGGTGTGACGTGGAATGGAGGCACGTGCGCACAACTCGTTGGTGTTACCTGTCTGCGAGGGGGGGAAGTGCGATCGGTGATGTGCCCTTTGGATGGAGGTGCCGGTTAGTTACGTGACGGATGGAAGCGAAACGCGATTGTTGGGAATGTCAGTGTGTAACGACGGCCGTTTGCGGGTCGGTTTGCACGCCGCCATATATGGCGAGGGTGAAATGTGTCTGTAAATGCTGCAGCGTGGAGGCGTGTGAGTGACGTTTAAATGAACGCGCATTGAGACACCAATGTGTATTGCATTGTACGGGCGACACGCACGATGATGTACCTTTCCTCCGACTCTGATTTCGGTAGTCGTGTCTGACTGACTGTGTCTGCTTGTGCGTACGACGCACGCACACCGACGTCGTCATTGAAGATGCATGCACGCGTGTCCAGTCCAGTGCAGTACAGTAGAGTAAGCGCGACGCTAGAAGACGACGGTCGCTTTGGCGAATGTGCGCACACGTGTTTGTGTGTGTCGGTGATGTGGTCCGATCCGTCGCCTCTGGGAAACTGTCGATCGGCGCGGTACACCGGCATCACGCAACGGACGTCTTGAACACCCGTCATACGGTCGCGCTGAGAACGGTTACCGAAAGGTGAACCTCTGATCGGTCGAATGTCTGGGCAGAACGTGAGGAGAGAATGGTGGAGGAAAGGACAGAGGGGAAAAAAAAAAAAGAGAGAGAGAGAGAGAGAGAGAGAGAAGAAAAAAAACGGATAAAAAAAAACCAAACAAAACGGAGAAACGCAGTGTAGAGCAACGGAACGTTCCCGTGTCGGAGGTGTATTGTAGCCGCACTGAAATGCGTGTAACGGCGCGGCGGCAAGTGTCTGCCGTGGTGAACGTTACCTTTGACGGCTGAATTGTGCGTTGCGTTGCTTTGCTTTCCCGGATGTGTATGTAACGTTCGTTGAGATGGTTCTGAGGAAGAATGTACGACAGTGCCCGTGCCGTCTATGTTCGTGTGCAAAGCCATTGTGTGTGTACGGAATGATGTCTGTAGGTGTTAGTGAACATGTTTTACCAGTGGGGGAAATGGATCGTCGATGGTTGCCGTCACGGTCGAGACACCGCACGCACGCACCCTCCCTCCCTCCCTCCCTCCCTCCCTCCCTACATGAAGGTGTCGAGAAAGTGTGTTAACCGGGGTCTGTTTGTCTTTCGTTAAAGGGAAGGGACGAGAGAGAGAGAGAGAAGAGAGAGAAGCGAAGTGGGATAGTGCGTTCATTTTGTGTGTGTGTGTGTTGTTTTGAGAATTGCGTCCGGGAATGGCGGTGGGCGTGCCCTGCATGTGGCCCGGAAGGCTGTTCGTTTCGCGGTAGTGTGTGGACAGGGGAGGGGCACGCGTAACGCTGCTGGCATGGCATGGCATTCGGGAGATGGGAGGGGGCAAACGAAGAAAACGAGACGCGGAGGCTATAAAGACGGGGAGGGGCGCGGTGTGGGTGGCTTGCGCTGCGCTCGGCTGGCGCGTGCGGCGTTGTTTTTGTGCAAAAGAAGAGAAAACGAATGGGTTGCCGGGAGGGGGCCGTTGTGGTGTAGCCGCAGACGCGGCTGTCAGTGAACGTGGTGAGACCCGACGGATGCGGGAGGGGCGGGGGCGGGGAAAACACTAGAAGAAAGAAGGAGAAAAACGCTGCTGCAACCAACATAAAATGAGGCCTTTTGTAACCTGCCAGCAACAAAACAACAACAAAAAAAAAGGTCTATCAACATTGAATGTAAATGGAAACGGACCCAAGTGTAACCTCCCTGCACAAATAGTCGTAAGTAAGTGAGTGAGTGAGTGAGTGAATGATGATAAAAATGTGCCAGAATGTTGTTAACGTCCCTAGAAAATGAACGAACGAAGATTGATGAGAAACGCGCGATAATATTGATGAATGGAAATAATGAACGATGAACATCTCAACAGACGTAGTTGAAAACCCGATAAACGTTGTAAGGGCAGCGCTGGTATTCTGAGACGTCCCCCTTTGAACAACAATGTATACAAAACTGTGCTTAAACTGACACACAATATTTTGAGCGCAACGCAATCTGACTATCAAAGATCCCTGCAAAAGAATGGCCCTGAGTAACATTAAAGTACACCTTTCGGAAATCACTTACCTCACAAAAATCTTCATTACTCGAACTACTGCAATACAGCGAGCACCACTGCTGCCAGCTAAATAAGAGATTCAAACTACGGAGGGCACTAACTACTGATAGGGATAGTTAGCAAAGTAAAGATGTTTAATAGAGAACAACAAACAATGTATTTACCCTTAATATCATCATCACCAGTCATAATATATGTAATTTGAAAAGTCCGCCATCTCTCGCCTCACATGCACCAGTGCTGGCGGCTCACCCCTAACTGCGCAACGCTACGCGCTGTTCACATCCAGCTATAGCAGTTCATGACAACAATGCAAACTAGCCACAGACTGCACACAGCACAGGCATTGATTTTCACGCAGAGCGCTACGTGGCATTACCAGTATAAAAATCTAAACAAACAGCCTACGTACAAATTAGAATAAAAAGAGCAAAAGATCGTTACGTCAATAAAAAAAAAACAAAAAGACAAAAGAGAAAACAAAGTGCATCTACATGTGCTCTCAACTGTAGATACCTGTACACAGCTTCGTGCAATGAATGCCGGCTCACACATTTAATTTTGATTGTTGGAGGAAATGCGTAGGAAATATTCTTTAAATGGAAATGAATGGTTGTACTTTAAAAAAGTTAGTTTGGAAACAAAGTATTATTGGGGCATTTAGTTGTGAAGAAAATAGTTACAATTGACATACATTATTAGATTTGCGCAATGCAGCTTCATTACCTTACCTTTAATAACAATATGCATCGTCCCGAACGGAGACCAGAGTCGCGAGAAGAGCACGCCGCCGCCCGCTCAGTAGAATCGTCCACTCGCTAATACTGTCGACTGACTACTACCTCTCCCGACCCGCCACATATAGATGACAACTGTTCCTGCCGACCCGCTACGTGCTACTAGTGTCGTGTGGCGCAGACTAGCGACGATAAGAAACTCTCTGGTCAGAGATTGTGTCGTGCCTCGCCATCGCTGGTAATGAGTACATACGTGTTTGAGCGTGCGTACCGGAACACGCAGTGCGGAGCCAGAGACTGTGTTGTCGAGGCCGTCGACGCAGTGCATGTCGGTCGGTCGAGTGCGTGCGGGAGGGCAGAGAGGCAGCGTCGGCACGGAGATGCACGCACGGGGGCTGCGGCGTGGCGCGTTTGCGGTAGGCGCCTTTGGTGGCAACGGCCGGGACAAGCAGCGGTGTATGGTGTGGTGCGGGCCGGACAGGGGCGGTGGAGGAGGAGGAGGCGGCGGCGCGACGATGGCATTGGGGCGGAAACGGGGACGGCGACGGCGACGGCGACGGCGGATGTTGAGAGGCGTCACGCGCGGACCGACACAGACGCACAGATGGATAGGTAGGAAGAAGAAGAAGGGGCGGCTGGTGAGTGCAATTTAGGCGGTAGACACAAGAGGTCGGCACGGCATTTGCGTGATGTGGCGTTGTGACGGGGTGTGCTCGCGTGCCTCGTTTTGTTGATGCGCGCAGGAAGATGTGCAGAGCAGCGGCGGGCGGCTCGGTTCGGTTTGGCCCGGCGGGCCGCGCTGTTGTCGCGGACGTGAGCGCCCCCTGGCGGGTGGCCGGAGGCGGCGCGGCGTGTTGGACGTGTGGCTGGCGGCAGTGCACAATTGCGAGTGGCTGGCGGTGTGGCGGTTGGCGCGTCGGGCGGCCGAGAGAGAGGAGAGGTATGTGTTTGTTTGCGGGCGCCTTTGCTGCGCGGCGTCGTGCAGGGAGGGCGGGCGCTTGTCGACTGTGTGACTGTGTGGCGAATTGGCGGCGTTGTGCTCCGGCCGAAGGCGTCGGAAAGGAGAGTTGGTCGTGATGTCATGTCGCGCCGTGTCATGTTTGCGAAACGGCTGCCGCAGAGGTGTGGTGGTAGCGAGCCGGTCGGTGTCAGTGCGATGGGAATGTGCGTTTGGCGGTTTCGGTGTGCTTTTTGCGGCGTGAGAGTGGGGCGGGCGGGCAGGCTTTTGCTGTTGTTGGTTCCTTGTGTCTTGTGTGTAGCTTGATGGCAACGCGGAAGGACGCCGGTTTCGAGCCGTGCGTGTGGTTGTCGACGTTGACTGGTTGGGGTGTGCCGTTGCACGTGCGTGTTTGGGTCGTTGGTGTGGTTTTGGCTGGCTGGCTGGCTGTGTGTACGGGAAGGGGGAGGCGGCGGTGGATAGTGCAGTAGTTGTGTCGTTGCCACGGGCGTCGGGTGCGGCTGTGCGTAGTGGCGGAAAGGTGTCGGTTGCGGGAAGCGAGGCCGTCGTTGGCGGTGTCGCGTGACTTTGTGAATCGAGTGGGGCGGGGAAAGGAGCAGCGGTGCCGCTGCGTCGTGGCCGTTAGCCAGAGGCTGTGCTTTGATAGTTTTGTGGACGGTTCGTGCGAGGCGATTTGTTGCCTGCCCTATGTTTGAGACGACGACTGGTTGGTGGCGTGCGCGCGAGCGAAGTGGCGGTGTGCGTTTCCCGTGTCGACTGCCGACTGCCGACAGGTGCGCCGTCGGTGGGGTGGGTGGCCGGCCGGCACAAGTAGAGGCGGCGGCGTCGTTGCGGTGTGTTTGTGTTGTCGGCGACAGCTGTTTGTGCGGTGCGTGTGAATGGTGGTGCAAACGTGTGCTGGCGTTGAGGCTGCGACCGCGGCGTGTTGTTGGTTGATGTTGAACAGCGGCTGTGTGCGGTGGTGGTGTTGCCGCACGTGCATCCGGCCCGGCGCGGAAAGCGCAGTTGCGGCGGCCCTTCGGTGCCAGCCACGTCGCGTGAGCGGCGGGTTGCTCTGGTCGACACGTGGTGCTCTGGTTTGTTGTTTGGTGCCCTTTGGCCGGTGGGTGGTCCGTGTGTCTCGGTATCTGGTCGTGGTCGTGCTGCCCGTTTGTCGGCGTTGTCTGTGGCTTCGGCGACCTTTACACCCAAAGTGTGGCGCCCGAAGGTGTGAACCAACGTAATCCGACCTCGGCGCTTAAGCTCTAAGCCTAAGCTGAGCGAACCGAACCGAACCGAACCGAACCTGTAGCGTAGCGTTAGCGTGAGGTGAGGTGCGGTGAGGTCAGCCTCAGCGCCAAGTAAGCTAAGCTGTCCGGCCGTGAGGTGGGTGGGTAGGTAGGTAGGTAGGTGCGGCTGCTGCGGCCACCTGACGGCTGACGTGTTTGAATGCTTAACCTAAGTTTGAGGCTTAACCTAACCCAAGTGGCCTTAACCTAACCTAACCTAACCTAACCTAACCTAACCTAACCTAACCTAACCTCTGACGCCCGACGTGTGTTTGAATGCTTAACCTAAGTTTGACACTTAACCTAACACCGACCCTTAACCTAACCCAAGTGCCCCTAACCTAACCTTAACGTAACGTAACCTAACCTCTGGCGCCTGACGTGTGTTTTGAATGCTTAACCTAACCCAAGTGCCCTTAACCTAACCCACGTCCACCGAACCTAACCGAGACGTGTGAACCTAATGTCTAACTCGTCACGCGTGATGTTGGCTGTCGTGTGTGCTGACGGCAGATTGGGTTGGTCTGTAGTTGCGGATTTCGGTTTGCCTCGGGCGAGGGGTTGGCTCGTAAGCGGCGAGGGGCGCTCCGGCGGAGCATGTTGCTTCGCAGGCGGCGCCCGTTTTTGCGGCGGGCACAATTGAAATTGTTGGGAAACGAACGAAAGGGCTGTGAATGTTGGCGGGCGAGAGGAGGAGGACGTGGCCCGACGGCTGCGGGCCGATCGGGAAACGGTGGGAGGGCGATGGGGCGGCGGAGGTGCGTTTGCACGGCCGTCATCGCCGCACGCCTCCGCTTGTGTGGCTGTGGCGCCGGCCGCGCTGGCCGGGCTGCCGCGGCGACGGTGTGGGGCTTTTGCCGAAGGTTTGGCCATTGTGGCGGGTCGTCGGCTGGGGCTGTGGGGGCGGCATTTGGGCGTGGGCGGCGATTCTCGGCGGGCCGACCCAGGCTGTAGCGCGCGGTGGCTGCAGTTTGGCCGTGGTTTGCGGCGCTGCCGTGGCGACTGGTTGGCGACTGTGGTGTGGCTGTGTGTAGCCCCATCCTCGGTGGTTTGAAAGGCGCGGGTGGTTGTGGCGCAGGTGTGGGGCTGCTCCGCACAGGCTGTCGGACGTTGGGCGGTAGCAAGCGCGGGAGGCGCGGCGCGGCGGCGCGCAGAGTGGCGGCCGCTCTCTCGGCCGTCCGCGCCCGCCCGCGACACTGGCTGGGCCTGTGCGTCGAGGCGGCACTTCGAGTTAGCGATGCAGTGCAAGCAGGACCGTGCTACTCAAGCGAAGGGTGTGGCGGATCGCCGCCAGGCGGGACGGGCTCGGGCGACCGAGTCCGCCCCGTCTGCGGCCCCATCCGGCCCCCCACTTACGACGACGCAGCGAACGACAACGGACCATGCGACGGCATATTCTAGGGAAACAGGCCCGCTTACGGCGGCGCAATTGTACGTCATTCTGCACCGAATGTCGCGAGATACTGATTACCAGGAACGAGCAGCCGACGAACGAGCTCTCCACTTGTTCCACCAGTACCTCAAGTCACTCGGTTGCGTGGTCAATGAAGAGGAACGAGTACCGTCGGGAGCCCTGACAGGCGTGTTCAATACAGGCGACACTGTTCTGTCAGCGGCGGCCCCGATGAGTGTTGCGCCACCAGTCCCAGTTGTAGAAGAAACTGGTGCACTGCTGGCTGCCACTCCGGTCTCTTCCAGTGAAGAGGCCACAGATATACCGGAAACCGTACCGCCAGGCGTGACGAGAGAAGACGTCACCGTCCTGCCACGTGACGACACTATCGTAGAGGCCAACCTTGGCGACCTGCTCGAGGCGGAAGCCATGGCACCACAGCCGCTCTCCAGGAAGAGGCCGGCAGCAGTAGAGGAGGACGACTCCTCCACATTCTCCCAGTCTACCTGCAGGCGAAGCCAGAAGCAGAAGATGGCTGACGACCCTGCCCCCACTGAGGCAGACCAGACACCAGACGACGGGTTCACCGTCCCAAAGCGGCGGCACACTGCTCGGGCCAAACGGCTCCAAACAGTGCAGCCGCTCCCGACGACGAACTCATTCATCGATGTTGACGACACGGAGGCCATGGAGGCCGCTGAGCCACCCAAGAGGCGGGCACCCGCCCCACCGCCGATAACTGTCTCATGGACGGGCACTTACAAGTCCTTCCTTGAGAAATTTGAGACAGTTGCGTCCGCTGCCAAGGTCAAATGTGTCGGGCGAGACCTCTACCGGGTTTCGACCGCCACCATGGAAGACTACCGCACAGCCATGAAGATCATTGAGACGGACAAGCTCCACTGCTTTACGCACAATGCGGAGCCCGTGAAGCAGCTGAAGGTGGTTTTCCGCCGCCTCCCGCTGAAGATGGAGCCGTCGCACCTGAAAGACGAACTGGCGGGGCTGGGCTACATGGCCAGCTCCGTGACCATCATGAAGTCGCCCAGGACGAGGCGAGACATGCCTCTTTTCCTAGTTGTCCTCCCAGACAACTTTGAAAACCGCAAAATCTTCCAGCTGCAGATGGTGGCCCGCATTGGGGTGGAGGTAGAGCCGCTCAAGGCCAAGGGGAGGCGCGCCCAGTGCTTCTCCTGCCAGGGCCTTGACCACGTGGCTCGCTACTGCTCCATGCCGGCCCGCTGTGTGAAGTGCGCCGACTCCCACCAGAGTCGGGACTGTACGAAGAAGAGAGAGGAGGCGCCGAAGTGCTGCAACTGTAGCGAGCCACATGTGGCGAGCTACAGAGGCTGCGCTGCATTCCGTCGCCGCCCACGGCAGAACGGACGATCAGCACCCGCCCGGAAGGTGCAACCTGGCACCAGCTACGCCTCCGCCACCAAGGGGGAGTCCGCTGACGCCACCACGACACGACAAGCGGCCTTCCCGCCACTTCCGCCACGGGACTCGAACGAGACCGCACCATCCACCGCGCCTGGCTCGTCAGCCCCACAGGCTGCCTCCCAGGCTGACCACCACCAGGGTGGACGACGCACTGCCCGTCCACTCAACACTCCCGCGCCACTGGCTGCTAGGCGCGCGGTCCAGCGACCGGACGCGACGGCGACGCCGCGCCCGGTCGCCCCCGCGCCCGCCGCTGCGGCTGTACCTGCACCATCACCAGGACCAGGAGCTGCAGACCTGGGAGCCCTTCTGGGCTCTCTCTCTGCCCTGCTCCAACAACTGCCCGTGCTAGTCACGGCAGTCACGGAGGCCCTCCAGGCTGCTACCGTCACCATGAAGCCGCACCATGGATAATCCACTCATCCATGGACTGACCGTTTGCGGCTTCAACGCAAACAGCCTATTCCCCCAACAAGGTGAGTTTCGCCAGTTCATGCGGGACGAGGCCATTGACCTCTGCCTGGTCAGCGAAACTCACCTTAAACCTGGGGTCCACGTGCGTGTAGCAAACTATGTTTGCTACCGCAATGACAGGCCAACAGCCGGCGGTGGCACCGCCGTCTATGTACGTGCATCACTCAGGCACCACCCGGTGCAACTTCCTGACCTGGCAACCCTGGAAGCCACTGGGGTGATGGTCACCACGACAGCCGGGCAGATCACGTTTGTGGCAGTATACAGGCCACCACGCGGACACCTACAGGAGGCGGACGTCGACGCGCTGCTGGCAGTTGGGGGGAGGGTGTTCATTGCGGGTGACTTCAATGCGAAGCACCTGGAATGGAACTCCCGCCTCACGAATGTCAGTGGCCGCCGACTTTCCCGCGCTGCTGCGAGGAATGGCGCCCTGACCCTGGGCCCACAGGAGCCCACTATCTACCCAGCCAGGGGACGGCCGGACGTGCTCGATGTCGCAGTCATAAAAGGCATCGGGCACCACACAACCGCCTCCACACGGTGTGCACTGTCGTCAGACCACCTGCCGGTGGTCTTCGACATAGATGTCGCCGGAGCCACCCTGCCACCTCGCCGACAGACGTACCGGCGCATGGACAGCGAGCGCTTCCAGGAGATGGTCCTGGAATCGATCGCGGACATACCGGATCCCGATGCAGTGGGAGCGGACGCCGCTCTGCGTGTCCTCTCCCGCCAGCTCCTGCACGCCGCCGACGCGGCCACCCCTCCACAGCCACAGGGGCCCAGGGACTTCTCCCGCAACCTACCGCCTCAGCTACGGGAGGCCATCAGGGAGAAGAACAGGTTATTCCGGGAGTGGCAGCTCACCCGCCAACCCGCGACGAAGCGACGCCTCAACCGCATGCGTAGAGACATCAAAGCAGCGGCTGAGGCGCACAGGAATAGCAAGTGGTCGGCCTTCGTCGCCTCCCTTGACCCAGAGGACGGCAGCATCTGGCGCACGGTGAAGTCGTTTCTGCGCCGCCGACAGCGCATACCACCAATACTGGTTGGGCAAGACGTCGTCTGCAGCCCAGACGGCAAAGCAGGTGTCCTGGCGGACCAATTCCAAGCGTCGTTCACCCCGGTGGACGACAATCTGGATGAGGACCACATCCAGCGGGTAGCCGAGCAACTCCCAGTGTTCCTGGAGGCAAGGGACGATGGGGACGTCATCGAAGACATCTCCGAGGCGGAGGTGGCCGCACAACTGAAGGCGCTCAATACTAGGAAGGTCGGAGGCGCTGATGGGGTCACCAACCACCTGCTGAGGAACCTTCCAGCAGGGGCCCATCCGCTGCTGGCGGGTATCTTCAACCAGGTCCTTCGCTCGGGTGTCTACCCCTCTGTGTGGAAACATGCAGAGGTGGTGGCCATCCCGAAAGCGAACAAAGACCCGCGTGACGCTGCCAATTACAGACCCATCAGTCTGCTACCGGCCCTCTCCAAAGTATTCGAGCGCCTCTACGCCAGGCGCCTACTTCGCCACGTGACCGCAGAAGGAGTGATACCGGATGAGCAGTTCGGTTTCCGAAGGGGTCACTCCACGGTCCATCAGCTGATGCGGCTGGTGGAAGAGGCCATGCGCGCCCTGGAGACACGGGAATACCTTGGGGCGGTGTTCCTCGACGTCTCCAGGGCATTCGACTCCGTGTGGCATGACGGCCTCGTGTACAAACTTTTTGTGCACGGGGTCCCGACGTCGCACGGGGTCTTACTTCAGTCGTATCTGGCCGACAGGACTTTCCACGTCCGCCTGGACGATGGGACGTCCACGCACCGACCCATCCGTGCTGGAGTGCCGCAGGGGTCCGTTCTCGGCCCCCTGCTCTACTCCTTATACACGGCCGACGCTCCGCGCGTGGCGCCGGTGAAGTTGGCACTCTACGCCGACGACACGGCGCTATTCGTGCGGAGTATGAAGGCCGACCAGATGCGCCGCCTACTCCAGCGTGGATGTGAGGCCCTTGGTGCGTGGTCGACGAAGTGGCGCCTGAAAATGAATGCAGCGAAGAGCCAGGCGGTGGTGTTCACGCGAAGACCACTGCCACCAGATCTTCCGCCAGTCACCGTCATGGGAAGCCCCGTCCCGTGGAGCAGGACTGGCCGCTACCTGGGAGTTACTCTCGACCGGAAGCTGACGTGGAAAGACCACATCGATGACGTCAGGGGCAGAGCGATAGGGCGCCTGCGCGTTCTGTACCCTCTGCTCAACCCGTCGTCTGCCTTGCCTCCCCACCACGGCATCACGCTGTACCTGGCGCTGGTCCGGCCAGTGCTGGAATACGCGGCCGTGGTGTGGGGCAACGCAGCCGACACACACATCACCAAGCTGCAGAGAGTGCAGAGCAGGGCGCTCAAGCTCGCTCTGCGCCTACCGAGGCGCTATTCCACTGCTCAGCTACACCGCCAAACCGGAATCCCCTACCTCCGCGACCGATTTAAGCAATCGGCGCGCCTGTTCTATGAGCGGACTGTGCAGTCCGACAATAGGCTCATAAGGGACTTGGGCCACCCTCTTCACCACAGGCCAACCACGCGTTGGCCTGACCTGCTACGAGATTAATATCTCGTGGCAGAGAGAGGAGAACCACCCATAGTAAACACCTCAGGCCAATCCATAACGTGAGGAAGCCACTCCCCAGAATCAGGAATATGCAGGAACAGCAGTGTATGCTTAGACTGCTCCCAACACGGGTCAGGGTGGACCCGTATGGACAAGTGCAGTGCAGTGCGTCGAGGCGGCTATTCCTCTGCTGTGCGCTCCGCTCGCTGCGTGTCTCCTCTCGCTCTCGCTGCTCGCTGTGTGTTAACGCGCGTCGTCGAAATGGCAGATCAGGCGGCTACGAACGAGACTGCTGCGGCACCCGCCGCCACCGGCACTACGAAGAAGGCAAAGTCTGCGTCGTCTGCGAAGAAGCCGCGCGCCAAGCCTGCGCACCCGCGCACCTCTGAGATGGTGACGGCCGCCATCAAGAGTCTGAAGGAGCGCGGCGGATCGTCGCTGCAGGCGATCAAGAAGTACATTGCCGCGCACTACAAGCTGGACGCGGAGAAGCTGGCGCCGTTTATCAAGAAGTACCTCAAGTCGGCCGTGGTGGCGGGCGAGCTGGTGCAGACGAAGGGGAAGGGCGCGTCCGGCTCTTTCAAGCTTGCCGGCGCCGGTGGTGGATTGCGGGGGGTCGGTGGCGGGTGCGGGCGGCGGTAGCGGTTGATTGTCGCCGTTTTTGGTGGCGGCCGGCCGACGGTTGTTGGTTTGTGTCATGTTGTTTGAATACTTTGGTTTGCCTGCCTTCTTCTTCTTCTTCTTCTCGGACGTGTCTTGTCTTGTGTGTGTTCTTGCAACGGGGGCGGGGGACGCTGAGATGTGGAAAGGGTCGGTGGCGTTGGACTTGCCTGGCTTTTTGTTTGTTTTTCTTTTCTTTTCGTTTCGAAACGAAGCGGCGGCCGGCCGTGTGGTTGACGGCGTCGGCCGATGGGTTATTGTGCGCTTTGAGCGCCGCGCCGGGGAGGGATGATGTTGATTGTTGCGCGCGCCAGCAAGCTGGCAGAGAGAGCGGCTGTGGCGGACGGACGGGAAGTGGAAGTGGAAGTGGTGTGTTTTGTCTTTGGTTCTGTGGTTGTGGGGCGAGAGGCGACCGACAAAGTTTGCTCGCGACGGAGTGATGTTAGTGGCCCTTAAAAGGGCCGTTTTGTTTGTTGCGTGCGTGGGCGGTGCCCAGCGGCTGGCGCGGTGTTTAGGCGCGCTCGCCGCGGATGCGGCGCGCGAGCTGGATGTCCTTGGGCATGATGGTGACGCGCTTGGCGTGGATTGCGCACAGGTTGGTGTCTTCGAAGAGGCCGACGAGGTAGGCCTCGCTGGCCTCCTGCAGGGCCATGACCGCGGAGCTCTGGAAGCGCAGGTCGGTCTTGAAGTCCTGGGCGATCTCGCGCACTAGGCGCTGGAATGGCAGCTTGCGGATGAGCAGCTCTGTGCTCTTCTGGTAGCGCCTGATTTCTCGCAGGGCGACGGTGCCCGGCCTGTAGCGGTGGGGCTTCTTGACGCCGCCGGTGGCGGGCGCGCTCTTCCTCGCCGCCTTGGTGGCGAGCTGTTTGCGCGGCGCCTTTCCGCCGGTGGACTTGCGGGCCGTTTGCTTTGTGCGGGCCATAGCGGTAGCGGTAGCGGAGCGGCGTGGAGGCGAGGTGCTGCGTCGGGTGCTGCCTTGACGACACGGGCGCGCGCCAGCCACCGTGGTGCGCTTATATGCCCTCGGTTGCGCGTGGTGGGGGGAGGGCGGGCCAGAGTCTATATAGGGGGGCTGGCGCGTGCGCTGGGCGCAGACCGTAGCCGACTCGCTAGCGCCGGGTGAGGAGCCAGCCGCTGCAGCAGACGTTTTGCTTGCCTGAGCTTTTTTTGAGGATTTAGAAGAGATGACTGGCCGCGGCAAGGGAGGAAAGGGGCTCGGCAAGGGTGGCGCCAAGCGGCACCGCAAGGTGTTGCGCGACAACATCCAGGGCATCACGAAGCCCGCGATCCGCCGCCTGGCTCGCAGGGGCGGCGTGAAGCGCATCTCTGGTCTGATCTACGAGGAGACCCGCGGAGTGCTGAAGGTGTTCCTGGAGAACGTGATCCGCGACGCGGTGACGTACACTGAGCACGCCAAGCGCAAGACTGTGACGGCCATGGACGTGGTGTACGCCCTGAAGAGGCAGGGGCGCACCCTGTACGGTTTCGGCGGTTAGGCGCGTCGCAGCCGGTGTGCTGTGCCGCGTTGGCCTTCCCGCGGCCGTGGGAGAGACGAAAACGGCCCTTTTCAGGGCCACCACACTGTTCGGAAATTGAAAAGTGCGAAAGAGTCTGTGTTGTTGCTGCGTGTGTGCGCTGTGTTGCCTGCCTGCCTTCTTTCTTTCATTCTTCATTTCGTTTGCGTTTGACTGACGTGACTGGGAGAAAGGAAAGGAAGCGGGTCTTGTGGCTGTGTGTGTGTGTGTGTGTGTGTGTGCGAGAGAGGGCGCTGTGTGTTTGTTTTGTTTATCGATCGATGGAGACGCCGGGCTGTGTGTTGTTGTTGTGCGAGAGGCGGTGAATATCTGCGTGGTTTTGGCTGTGTGTTTGCGGCGGCGTTGGAGTTGCCGAGGCAAGGCGGCCGGATCAGCTGTTTCGTTTGTATGGGGCGCGCGGGAGTGGAGGGCGGTGTGTCGACACGCTCCTTTAACAGTGGTGATTATTGCTGTCGTTGTCGTTTGGAAGAGGCGACTGTGCGTGCGTGGAGGTGCTTGAGGCAAACGAGAGAAATGTGTGTGTGTGTGTGTGTGTGTTGGGCCACACGGGCTGTGGACGACAAGATGGCGGCGGCGGCTCTTCTTGTTCTTCTCTCTTTCCTTTAGTCCTCTACCGTTAGAGGGGGAGTTGGTGGAGGTTATTGTCGCCTGTGGACATTAGCTCCTCTTTTCTGTGTGTTGTTCTTATCTTTGGTAGTGTGCTTTCTCGGACGTTGCTGTTTGTTGAGAGTGATTATGTGTTCTGTTTGTGCTACTGCTGGAGTAGCGACTCGGGTCTTGCACATCTGTCCCTGTGGTGTTCATATTGCCCAAGGGTCAAGACGTAATAGTCATTTTGTGAATTCCGCGCGGTCGCGTAGAACGCTTCTGCCAGGGCGCGGAATCGTGTTGTGAGTGGTTCTAGGCAGGTCTGCCGCGGGGACGTGTAAGGCCCGTCGTAGAGCGCTCTGCTCTGGACCCTTCTGTAGGCGATGCATCGTCGATCTGGCTGCATAGCCCCATACAGGGCGCGCATATTCCAGTATCGCTACCCCTGTTGCGGGGTCGAGGGAACAGGGGTACAGGATCTGCATCCTGGCGCGAGCGTTTGTGCCAAGTTCCCCTATGTGACACTTCGATGTCAGGCGTGACACCGAGGTACCTCGCAGAATATCTCCCCCTGCAATCCGTAGCAGTTGGTATGGTCTTGTTGCCGGCGGCGGCGGCTGTGGAAGTGAAGTTAAAGTAAAGTAAAGCGCGGCGAGGACGACTGAAATTTTGCTTTGGACGTAGGTTTGTGTGGTGGCCCTGAAAAGGGCCGATTGTTGTGAGCCGAGCCGAGCCGGCAAAGCGCGTTGCGTGCAGGGGAGCACGCAGCGCTGCTGGGCGGCGGGTCCGCGTGCCGATTGCCTGGCCTCTCTGTTTAGGCCTTCTTCTCGGTCTTCTTTGGCAGCAGGACGGCCTGGATGTTGGGCAGGACACCACCCTGTGCGATGGTGACGCCCGACAGGAGCTTGTTGAGCTCCTCGTCGTTGCGGATGGCGAGCTGCAGGTGGCGCGGGATGATGCGCGTCTTCTTGTTGTCGCGGGCCGCGTTTCCGGCCAGCTCGAGCACCTCAGCCGCGAGGTACTCCATGACGGCGGCGAGGTAGACGGGCGCCCCGGCGCCGACGCGCTCGGCGTAGTTTCCCTTGCGCAGGAGGCGGTGGATTCTGCCGACCGGGAACTGGAGCCCGGCCCTGCTGGAGCGGGACTTTGACTTGCCCTTGACTTTGCCTCCCTTTCCGCGTCCGGACATGGCGATGGGCTGTGGTGTGAAAACGAGACGAGACGAACGACGGTGCGAGCCGCAGCGAGTCGAGCAGCGGAGTGGCGCCGCCGCCAGGGGTGGGGGTCCTTTATGCTCTCGGGTGCGGCGGCCGGTTGCGCTCGCGGCCCATTGGTCGGCGGCCGCAACGGGGCGAGCTGGTAAAGGTGCGGCGGCGGGGCGCGCTGGGTGCCACTGTGTGGGGAGACGCTGACTAGAGCGGAGCGCTTGCTACTGGTGTTGCTGCCGTACGTTCACGTTCTTGTTTGAGATGCCGCCCAAGACTAGCGGGAAGGCCGCCAAGAAGGCTGGCAAGGCGCAGAAGAACATTTCGAAGGGCGACAAGAAGAAGAAGCGCAAGAGGAAGGAGAGCTATGCCATCTACATCTACAAGGTGCTGAAGCAGGTGCACCCTGACACGGGCATCTCGTCGAAGGCGATGAGCATCATGAACAGCTTCGTGAACGACATTTTCGAGCGCATCGCGGCCGAGGCGTCCCGCCTGGCGCACTACAACAAGCGCTCGACCATCACGTCCCGCGAGATCCAGACCGCTGTGCGGCTGTTGCTGCCTGGCGAGCTGGCCAAGCACGCCGTGAGCGAGGGCACGAAGGCGGTGACCAAGTACACGAGCTCCAAGTAAGGAGGTGGCTCTGGAATGGAAGGAGAGAAGGCTCCTCCGTTGCGAGAGCGGCAAAAACGGCCCTTTTCAGGGCCACCAAATGGCCTTTGCGGGAAGGGCGGAATTGTTGTTGTTGTTGTTGTTGTTGTTTTGTGTGTGAGTGGGTGGACGGCGGCAATAGCTACCGCTTTGGTTGCGACGCGACGGGGTGGGGTGGCCGATGCGATGAATTTGATTGATGGGGGCGCGTCGCGTGTTGCGGGGTACGGCCACGGTGTGACGTGGAATGGAGGCACGTGCGCACAACTCGTTGGTGTTACCTGTCTGCGAGGGGGGGAAGTGCGATCGGTGATGTGCCCTTTGGATGGAGGTGCCGGTTAGTTACGTGACGGATGGAAGCGAAACGCGATTGTTGGGAATGTCAGTGTGTAACGACGGCCGTTTGCGGGTCGGTTTGCACGCCGCCATATATGGCGAGGGTGAAATGTGTCTGTAAATGCTGCAGCGTGGAGGCGTGTGAGTGACGTTTAAATGAACGCGCATTGAGACACCAATGTGTATTGCATTGTACGGGCGACACGCACGATGATGTACCTTTCCTCCGACTCTGATTTCGGTAGTCGTGTCTGACTGACTGTGTCTGCTTGTGCGTACGACGCACGCACACCGACGTCGTCATTGAAGATGCATGCACGCGTGTCCAGTCCAGTGCAGTACAGTAGAGTAAGCGCGACGCTAGAAGACGACGGTCGCTTTGGCGAATGTGCGCACACGTGTTTGTGTGTGTCGGTGATGTGGTCCGATCCGTCGCCTCTGGGAAACTGTCGATCGCCGCGGTACACCGGCATCACGCAACGGACGTCTTGAACACCCGTCATACGGTCGCGCTGAGAACGGTTACCGAAAGGTGAACCTCTGATCGGTCGAATGTCTGGGCAGAACGTGAGGAGAGAATGGTGGAGGAAAGGACAGAGGGGAAAAAAAAAAAAAAAGAGAGAGAGAGAGAGAGAGAGAGAGAAGAAAAAAAACGGATAAAAAAAAACCAAACAAAACGGAGAAACGCAGTGTAGAGCAACGGAACGTTCCCGTGTCGGAGGTGTATTGTAGCCGCACTGAAATGCGTGTAACGGCGCGGCGGCAAGTGTCTGCCGTGGTGAACGTTACCTTTGACGGCTGAATTGTGCGTTGCGTTGCTTTGCTTTCCCGGATGTGTATGTAACGTTCGTTGAGATGGTTCTGAGGAAGAATGTACGACAGTGCCCGTGCCGTCTATGTTCGTGTGCAAAGCCATTGTGTGTGTACGGAATGATGTCTGTAGGTGTTAGTGAACATGTTTTACCAGTGGGGGAAATGGATCGTCGATGGTTGCCGTCACGGTCGAGACACCGCACGCACGCACCCTCCCTCCCTCCCTCCCTCCCTCCCTCCCTACATGAAGGTGTCGAGAAAGTGTGTTAACCGGGGTCTGTTTGTCTTTCGTTAAAGGGAAGGGACGAGAGAGAGAGAGAGAAGAGAGAGAAGCGAAGTGGGATAGTGCGTTCATTTTGTGTGTGTGTGTGTTGTTTTGAGAATTGCGTCCGGGAATGGCGGTGGGCGTGCCCTGCATGTGGCCCGGAAGGCTGTTCGTTTCGCGGTAGTGTGTGGACAGGGGAGGGGCACGCGTAACACTGCTGGCATGGCATGGCATTCGGGAGATGGGAGGGGGCAAACGAAGAAAACGAGACGCGGAGGCTATAAAGACGGGGAGGGGCGCGGTGTGGGTGGCTTGCGCTGCGCTCGGCTGGCGCGTGCGGCGTTGTTTTTGTGCAAAAGAAGAGAAAACGAATGGGTTGCCGGGAGGGGGCCGTTGTGGTGTAGCCGCAGACGCGGCTGTCAGTGAACGTGGTGAGACCCGACGGATGCGGGAGGGGCGGGGGCGGGGAAAACACTAGAAGAAAGAAGGAGAAAAACGCTGCTGCAACCAACATAAAATGAGGCCTTTTGTAACCTGCCAGCAACAAAACAACAACAAAAAAAAAGGTCTATCAACATTGAATGTAAATGGAAACGGACCCAAGTGTAACCTCCCCGCACAAATAGTCGTAAGTAAGTGAGTGAGTGAGTGAGTGAATGATGATAAAAATGTGCCAGAATGTTGTTAACGTCCCTAGAAAATGAACGAACGAAGATTGATGAGAAACGCGCGATAATATTGATGAATGGAAATAATGAACGATGAACATCTCAACAGACGTAGTTGAAAACCCGATAAACGTTGTAAGGGCAGCGCTGGTATTCTGAGACGTCCCCCTTTGAACAACAATGTATACAAAACTGTGCTTAAACTGACACACAATATTTTGAGCGCAACGCAATCTGACTATCAAAGATCCCTGCAAAAGAATGGCCCTGAGTAACATTAAAGTACACCTTTCGGAAATCACTTACCTCACAAAAATCTTCATTACTCGAACTACTGCAATACAGCGAGCACCACTGCTGCCAGCTAAATAAGAGATTCAAACTACGGAGGGCACTAACTACTGATAGGGATAGTTAGCAAAGTAAAGATGTTTAATAGAGAACAACAAACAATGTATTTACCCTTAATATCATCATCACCAGTCATAATATATGTAATTTGAAAAGTCCGCCATCTCTCGCCTCACATGCACCAGTGCTGGCGGCTCACCCCTAACTGCGCAACGCTACGCGCTGTTCACATCCAGCTATAGCAGTTCATGACAACAATGCAAACTAGCCACAGACTGCACACAGCACAGGCATTGATTTTCACGCAGAGCGCTACGTGGCATTACCAGTATAAAAATCTAAACAAACAGCCTACGTACAAATTAGAATAAAAAGAGCAAAAGATCGTTACGTCAATAAAAAAAAAACAAAAAGACAAAAGAGAAAACAAAGTGCATCTACATGTGCTCTCAACTGTAGATACCTGTACACAGCTTCGTGCAATGAATGCCGGCTCACACATTTAATTTTGATTGTTGGAGGAAATGCGTAGGAAATATTCTTTAAATGGAAATGAATGGTTGTACTTTAAAAAAGTTAGTTTGGAAACAAAGTATTATTGGGGCATTTAGTTGTGAAGAAAATAGTTACAATTGACATACATTATTAGATTTGCGCAATGCAGCTTCATTACCTTACCTTTAATAACAATATGCATCGTCCCGAACGGAGACCAGAGTCGCGAGAAGAGCACGCCGCCGCCCGCTCAGTAGAATCGTCCACTCGCTAATACTGTCGACTGACTACTACCTCTCCCGACCCGCCACATATAGATGACAACTGTTCCTGCCGACCCGCTACGTGCTACTAGTGTCGTGTGGCGCAGACTAGCGACGATAAGAAACTCTCTGGTCAGAGATTGTGTCGTGCCTCGCCATCGCTGGTAATGAGTACATACGTGTTTGAGCGTGCGTACCGGAACACGCAGTGCGGAGCCAGAGACTGTGTTGTCGAGGCCGTCGACGCAGTGCATGTCGGTCGGTCGAGTGCGTGCGGGAGGGCAGAGAGGCAGCGTCGGCACGGAGATGCACGCACGGGGGCTGCGGCGTGGCGCGTTTGCGGTAGGCGCCTTTGGTGGCAACGGCCGGGACAAGCAGCGGTGTATGGTGTGGTGCGGGCCGGACAGGGGCGGTGGAGGAGGAGGAGGCGGCGGCGCGACGATGGCATTGGGGCGGAAACGGGGACGGCGACGGCGACGGCGACGGCGGATGTTGAGAGGCGTCACGCGCGGACCGACACAGACGCACAGATGGATAGGTAGGAAGAAGAAGAAGGGGCGGCTGGTGAGTGCAATTTAGGCGGTAGACACAAGAGGTCGGCACGGCATTTGCGTGATGTGGCGTTGTGACGGGGTGTGCTCGCGTGCCTCGTTTTGTTGATGCGCGCAGGAAGATGTGCAGAGCAGCGGCGGGCGGCTCGGTTCGGTTTGGCCCGGCGGGCCGCGCTGTTGTCGCGGACGTGAGCGCCCCCTGGCGGGTGGCCGGAGGCGGCGCGGCGTGTTGGACGTGTGGCTGGCGGCAGTGCACAATTGCGAGTGGCTGGCGGTGTGGCGGTTGGCGCGTCGGGCGGCCGAGAGAGAGGAGAGGTATGTGTTTGTTTGCGGGCGCCTTTGCTGCGCGGCGTCGTGCAGGGAGGGCGGGCGCTTGTCGACTGTGTGACTGTGTGGCGAATTGGCGGCGTTGTGCTCCGGCCGAAGGCGTCGGAAAGGAGAGTTGGTCGTGATGTCATGTCGCGCCGTGTCATGTTTGCGAAACGGCTGCCGCAGAGGTGTGGTGGTAGCGAGCCGGTCGGTGTCAGTGCGATGGGAATGTGCGTTTGGCGGTTTCGGTGTGCTTTTTGCGGCGTGAGAGTGGGGCGGGCGGGCAGGCTTTTGCTGTTGTTGGTTCCTTGTGTCTTGTGTGTAGCTTGATGGCAACGCGGAAGGACGCCGGTTTCGAGCCGTGCGTGTGGTTGTCGACGTTGACTGGTTGGGGTGTGCCGTTGCACGTGCGTGTTTGGGTCGTTGGTGTGGTTTTGGCTGGCTGGCTGGCTGTGTGTACGGGAAGGGGGAGGCGGCGGTGGATAGTGCAGTAGTTGTGTCGTTGCCACGGGCGTCGGGTGCGGCTGTGCGTAGTGGCGGAAAGGTGTCGGTTGCGGGAAGCGAGGCCGTCGTTGGCGGTGTCGCGTGACTTTGTGAATCGAGTGGGGCGGGGAAAGGAGCAGCGGTGCCGCTGCGTCGTGGCCGTTAGCCAGAGGCTGTGCTTTGATAGTTTTGTGGACGGTTCGTGCGAGGCGATTTGTTGCCTGCCCTATGTTTGAGACGACGACTGGTTGGTGGCGTGCGCGCGAGCGAAGTGGCGGTGTGCGTTTCCCGTGTCGACTGCCGACTGCCGACAGGTGCGCCGTCGGTGGGGTGGGTGGCCGGCCGGCACAAGTAGAGGCGGCGGCGTCGTTGCGGTGTGTTTGTGTTGTCGGCGACAGCTGTTTGTGCGGTGCGTGTGAATGGTGGTGCAAACGTGTGCTGGCGTTGAGGCTGCGACCGCGGCGTGTTGTTGGTTGATGTTGAACAGCGGCTGTGTGCGGTGGTGGTGTTGCCGCACGTGCATCCGGCCCGGCGCGGAAAGCGCAGTTGCGGCGGCCCTTCGGTGCCAGCCACGTCGCGTGAGCGGCGGGTTGCTCTGGTCGACACGTGGTGCTCTGGTTTGTTGTTTGGTGCCCTTTGGCCGGTGGGTGGTCCGTGTGTCTCGGTATCTGGTCGTGGTCGTGCTGCCCGTTTGTCGGCGTTGTCTGTGGCTTCGGCGACCTTTACACCCAAAGTGTGGCGCCCGAAGGTGTGAACCAACGTAATCCGACCTCGGCGCTTAAGCTCTAAGCCTAAGCTGAGCGAACCGAACCGAACCGAACCGAACCTGTAGCGTAGCGTTAGCGTGAGGTGAGGTGCGGTGAGGTCAGCCTCAGCGGCAAGTAAGCTAAGCTGTCCGGCCGTGAGGTGGGTGGGTAGGTAGGTAGGTAGGTGCGGCTGCTGCGGCCACCTGACGGCTGACGTGTTTGAATGCTTAACCTAAGTTTGAGGCTTAACCTAACCCAAGTGGCCTTAACCTAACCTAACCTAACCTAACCTAACCTAACCTAACCTAACCTAACCTAACCTCTGACGCCCGACGTGTGTTTGAATGCTTAACCTAAGTTTGACACTTAACCTAACACCGACCCTTAACCTAACCCAAGTGCCCCTAACCTAACCTTAACGTAACGTAACCTAACCTCTGGCGCCTGACGTGTGTTTTGAATGCTTAACCTAACCCAAGTGCCCTTAACCTAACCCACGTCCACCGAACCTAACCGAGACGTGTGAACCTAATGTCTAACTCGTCACGCGTGATGTTGGCTGTCGTGTGTGCTGACGGCAGATTGGGTTGGTCTGTAGTTGCGGATTTCGGTTTGCCTCGGGCGAGGGGTTGGCTCGTAAGCGGCGAGGGGCGCTCCGGCGGAGCATGTTGCTTCGCAGGCGGCGCCCGTTTTTGCGGCGGGCACAATTGAAATTGTTGGGAAACGAACGAAAGGGCTGTGAATGTTGGCGGGCGAGAGGAGGAGGACGTGGCCCGACGGCTGCGGGCCGATCGGGAAACGGTGGGAGGGCGATGGGGCGGCGGAGGTGCGTTTGCACGGCCGTCATCGCCGCACGCCTCCGCTTGTGTGGCTGTGGCGCCGGCCGCGCTGGCCGGGCTGCCGCGGCGACGGTGTGGGGCTTTTGCCGAAGGTTTGGCCATTGTGGCGGGTCGTCGGCTGGGGCTGTGGGGGCGGCATTTGGGCGTGGGCGGCGATTCTCGGCGGGCCGACCCAGGCTGTAGCGCGCGGTGGCTGCAGTTTGGCCGTGGTTTGCGGCGCTGCCGTGGCGACTGGTTGGCGACTGTGGTGTGGCTGTGTGTAGCCCCATCCTCGGTGGTTTGAAAGGCGCGGGTGGTTGTGGCGCAGGTGTGGGGCTGCTCCGCACAGGCTGTCGGACGTTGGGCGGTAGCAAGCGCGGGAGGCGCGGCGCGGCGGCGCGCAGAGTGGCGGCCGCTCTCTCGGCCGTCCGCGCCCGCCCGCGACACTGGCTGGGCCTGTGCGTCGAGGCGGCTATTCCTCTGCTGTGCGCTCCGCTCGCTGCGTGTCTCCTCTCGCTCTCGCTGCTCGCTGTGTGTTAACGCGCGTCGTCGAAATGGCAGATCAGGCGGCTACGAACGAGACTGCTGCGGCACCCGCCGCCACCGGCACTACGAAGAAGGCAAAGTCTGCGTCGTCTGCGAAGAAGCCGCGCGCCAAGCCTGCGCACCCGCGCACCTCTGAGATGGTGACGGCCGCCATCAAGAGTCTGAAGGAGCGCGGCGGATCGTCGCTGCAGGCGATCAAGAAGTACATTGCCGCGCACTACAAGCTGGACGCGGAGAAGCTGGCGCCGTTTATCAAGAAGTACCTCAAGTCGGCCGTGGTGGCGGGCGAGCTGGTGCAGACGAAGGGGAAGGGCGCGTCCGGCTCTTTCAAGCTTGCCGGCGCCGGCGGCGGGGCGGCTGAGGGCGGCAAGGCTCGTGCTGGCGGTGCCAAGAAGAAGCGCGCCGCTCCGGCCAGCAAGGAGAAGAAGGGCGCCCGTGCGGCCGGCGCAAAGAAGGCTGGTGGCGTGAAGGCGGCGACTGGTCGGAAGGCGGGCGCCGCCAAGAAGGCGTCTGCGGCGTCGGCCGCTCCCGCCGGTGCGAAGAAGGCGGCTGCTGCCAAGCCGGCCAAGGCCAAGTCGCCGTCGAAGGCGAAGATGGCCGCCAAGGTTCCGACGAAGAAGCCGAAGGCGCCGCGCCCGAAGAAGGCGACGACGCCGTCTAAGGCGAAGGCGTCGCCCAAGAAGAAGAAGTAGAGGAGAAGAAGAAAGGAATGGGAAAGGAAGGGTTGGCGGATGACTCCGTCGTCCCCACCCCCCGTCCCCGTCGTCTAGTGGCGCGCAAGAGACGCGCGGCCCAAAACGGCCCTTCTCAGGGCCATCAAAGCACGTCGGGAAGGTTTTGATTGTCGTGTTTGTGTTGCGGTGTGGTTGCGTCGTCTGGCGTTTCTGTATGCCCGTGTGTGGATACTGTTTGCGTGCCGTGGTGGTTGGATTGCGGGGGGTCGGTGGCGGGTGCGGGCGGCGGTAGCGGTTGATTGTCGCCGTTTTTGGTCGCGGCCGGCCGACGGTTGTTGGTTTGTGTCATGTTGTTTGAATACTTTGGTTTGCCTGCCTTCTTCTTCTCGGACGTGTCTTGTCTTGTGTGTGTTCTTGCAACGGGGGCGGGGGACGCTGAGATGTGGAAAGGGTCGGTGGCGTTGGACTTGCCTGGCTTTTTTGTTTGTTTTTCTTTTCTTTTCGAAACGAAGCGGCGGCCGGCCGTGTGGTTGACGGCGTCGGCCGATGGGTTATTGTGCGCTTTGAGCGCCGCGCCGGGGAGGGATGATGTTGATTGTTGCGCGCGCCAGCAAGCTGGCAGAGAGAGCGGCTGTGGCGGACGGACGGGAAGTGGAAGTGGTGTGTTTTGTCTTTGGTTCTGTGGTTGTGGGGCGAGAGGCGACCGACAAAGTTTGCTCGCGACGGAGTGATGTTAGTGGCCCTTAAAAGGGCCGTTTTGTTTGTTGCGTGCGTGGGCGGTGCCCAGCGGCTGGCGCGGTGTTTAGGCGCGCTCGCCGCGGATGCGGCGCGCGAGCTGGATGTCCTTGGGCATGATGGTGACGCGCTTGGCGTGGATTGCGCACAGGTTGGTGTCTTCGAAGAGGCCGACGAGGTAGGCCTCGCTGGCCTCCTGCAGGGCCATGACCGCGGAGCTCTGGAAGCGCAGGTCGGTCTTGAAGTCCTGGGCGATCTCGCGCACTAGGCGCTGGAATGGCAGCTTGCGGATGAGCAGCTCTGTGCTCTTCTGGTAGCGCCTGATTTCTCGCAGGGCGACGGTGCCCGGCCTGTAGCGGTGGGGCTTCTTGACGCCGCCGGTGGCGGGCGCGCTCTTCCTCGCCGCCTTGGTGGCGAGCTGTTTGCGCGGCGCCTTTCCGCCGGTGGACTTGCGGGCCGTTTGCTTTGTGCGGGCCATAGCGGTAGCGGTAGCGGAGCGGCGTGGAGGCGAGGTGCTGCGTCGGGTGCTGCCTTGACGACACGGGCGCGCGCCAGCCACCGTGGTGCGCTTATATGCCCTCGGTTGCGCGTGGTGGGGGGAGGGCGGGCCAGAGTCTATATAGGGGGGCTGGCGCGTGCGCTGGGCGCAGGAGGCCACACTAATGCACATCACGACGCACGCACTAGAAGCAGCAGTGGCAGCAGTCCCACAGAGACAGCAGCGCCCAAGAGACAACCACAGGCAGCTACCACAGGAAGTGCTTCTACTAATCACAAGGAAAAACAGGCTGAACAGGGAATGGCATGCAACAAGACTCCCAGCCACCAAACGGGAAGTGAATAGACTCCAAAGAGAAATCAAGGCAGCAGTACAACACCACAGAAACAAAGAGTGGGCAGACAAAGTAGCAACGCTAAACCTCCAGGACCAGTCAGCCTGGAAGACAGTAAAACACATCCTAAACCACACGAGCCGCATACCACCCCTCACAGTCGGGAACGATACAGTCTGCGAACCGAACGCTAAAGCGAACGCGCTAGCGGACGTATTCTCAAGCAAATTCCGGCCCATCGACCAACCAGTCGACCAGGCACACATAGATACAGTAGCCCAACGACTGCCAGCCTTCCTAGCTCACCGAGACGAACTAGACCACATACAGGGCATATCAGAAGAGGAAGTCGCAGCACAAATACGCTGGATTAACACAAAGAAAGCAAGCGGACCCGACCTCCTCACAAATATGTTAATCAAGCAAATGCCACCGTCAGCCATTCCACTACTGACAGCAGCTTTCAACAACATAATAAACACAGGCAACTACCCGAAGGCCTGGAAGCATGCTGAGATCATAGCGATCCCAAAACCGGGGAAAGACCCCAAGCAGCCAGAAAGCTACAGGCCAATCAGCCTGTTGCCTGCAGTGTCCAAAATATTCGAAAGAATATATGCCAAAAGACTACTAAAACATGTACAAGATGAGAGAATCTTGCCAGACGTCCAGTTCGGGTTTAGAAGCGGTCACTCCACCACCCAACAACTATTACGACTTGTCGAGGAAGCCCTCGATGCCAGGGAGAGACGTGAATACTTCGCAGCGATATTCCTCGATGTCGCGGCAGCCTTCGACATAGTGTGGCATGAGGGCCTCTTATACAAGCTGCTCACGCAGGGGGTGCCCGTGTCACACGTCACACTGCTGAAGAGCTACATCGAGGGAAGAACCTTCCACGTAAGGGCGCAGGAGGGGACCTCCACCATACGACCCATCAACGCCGGAGTACCGCAGGGCAGTGTCCTGGGGCCTCTGCTATACATACTATACACAGCCGACACCCCAACGGTAGACCGAGTCCACCTAGCCTTGTATGCAGACGACACTGCCCTGTACTCACGCAGCACCAATGCAGGACACCTACAAAGAAGACTACAGAATGCCTGTGACGAACTAACGTCATGGGCCACAAAATGGCGCCTCTCGTTCAATGCGGCAAAAACACAGGCCATCACAATATGCCGCAAGCATATCCCCAGAAATTACCAACAAGTAGAAGTAAGGGGCACACCAGTACCATGGTCCAGGACGGCGAAGTATCTGGGGGTAACGTTGGATCGGTACCTCACCTGGAAACCGCACATAGTGGACACTCGGAAGAAAGCCTATGGAAGACTACGAGCCCTCTACCCAATATTGAACGAGACCTCGACGCTACCGCCACGACTGGGAGTCATCATCTACCTTGCACAGGTGCGGCCTATACTGGAGTACGCCGCGGTTGTGTGGGGTAACGCTGCTCCCACACACCTCAAGAAACTGCAGACTGTGCAGAGCCGCGCCCTGAAGAGAGCGCTGCACCTCCCACACCGGTTTTCCACAGCAGAGGTGCACCAGATGGCAGACGTGCAGCTACTCACCACCAGGATTCGGCAGACTGCAACCACATTCTATGAGAAAACGAGGGACTCGCCAAACCCGCTTATCCAGCAACTAGGACAGCGGGTCCACCGACTGGCCACGACCAGATGGCCGGACCTCCTGCGTGAATGAAAAACGAGGCATCAAATCACCGTATGAATGAGTGTATGAATGAGTGTATGAATGTGGCAATACAGATATAACCAGGCGCAATTCCCCCCTTAGAATTAAATACACCCACAACGCATCCGATCCCACCACGAACTCCTCCAATAACTCATAAGCCCTGGAATCACGTCAGATAACAACATCCCTCCCTTAGGATTAGCTACCATGCAGCCGACCAACATAGCTGCTCACCCCCAGTCTAACAAGCCACCAACCCAGTTCTCTCCATTAGAGTTAAGACCCAGGACCCACAGACTAACATCTAAACAACCACCCCCTCCCTATCACACCCCTAGATTTAAGGACACACCCATCCCAACCTAGTAAATAAGAAGCCCATACAAATAAATAAGTCCAGGCCCCACAACCCAGACGGTCGAACGCCCACACGTCTGCCTCAGAAGCAAAATTGTAAAGGGCACCAAGCATCTCATCATCACTAGAATTAAGAACACCCCCATAGCACCATAGTATGTAAGTCAACATGCACCATCAACATGTCGATAACTCATCCCCATCAACACCAGGCTGTCTATGTCCACCAGCCTCCCACAGTGCAGAATTGTCGTTAGGACAGACATCATCATCATCATCACTAGCTCTTAAGTTTCAACATAATAGTCACCTAACGTAACTACATAGAAATATAAGCATATCTCAAACTATCTCACTCTATCTATCAAATATACTCTGACTGCTCCATCTTTAAAAAAAAAAAAAAAAAAAAAAAATATAAATAAATAAATAAAAAAAATAAAAAAAAAAAAAAAATAATAATAATAAAAAAAAAAATCAATGTTTCCAAACAGACCGCTGCTACTTGCAGTACACGTAGTTAATAATCAGCAGCAAATACACCAAGATTGACCACACTACCACAGAATTTCTCAACCCAGCAACAATGTCAGAAGGAAATGCAGCAATGCAAACACTTCTCAATCACCGAGGTGCCCAAGAACCTCGATTAAGAAGCTGCAGCGGCGCTGGGCGCAGACCGTAGCCGACTCGCTAGCGCCGGGTGAGGAGCCAGCCGCTGCAGCAGACGTTTTGCTTGCCTGAGCTTTTTTGAGGATTTAGAAGAGATGACTGGCCGCGGCAAGGGAGGAAAGGGGCTCGGCAAGGGTGGCGCCAAGCGGCACCGCAAGGTGTTGCGCGACAACATCCAGGGCATCACGAAGCCCGCGATCCGCCGCCTGGCTCGCAGGGGCGGCGTGAAGCGCATCTCTGGTCTGATCTACGAGGAGACCCGCGGAGTGCTGAAGGTGTTCCTGGAGAACGTGATCCGCGACGCGGTGACGTACACTGAGCACGCCAAGCGCAAGACTGTGACGGCCATGGACGTGGTGTACGCCCTGAAGAGGCAGGGGCGCACCCTGTACGGTTTCGGCGGTTAGGCGCGTCGCAGCCGGTGTGCTGTGCCGCGTTGGCCTTCCCGCGGCCGTGGGAGAGACGAAAACGGCCCTTTTCAGGGCCACCACACTGTTCGGAAATTGAAAAGTGCGAAAGAGTCTGTGTTGTTGCTGCGTGTGTGCGCTGTGTTGCCTGCCTGCCTGCCTGCCTGCCTTCTTTCTTTCATTCTTCATTTCGTTTGCGTTTGACTGACGTGACTGGGAGAAAGGAAAGGAAGCGGGTCTTGTGGCTGTGTGTGTGCGAGAGAGGGCGTTGTGTGTTTGTTTTGTTTATCGATCGATGGAGACGCCGGGCTGTGTGTTGTTGTTGTGCGAGAGGCGGTGAATATCTGCGTGGTTTTGGCTGTGTGTTTGCGGCGGCGTTGGAGTTGCCGAGGCAAGGCGGCCGGATCAGCTGTTTCGTTTGTATGGGGCGCGCGGGAGTGGAGGGCGGTGTGTCGACACGCTCGTTTAACAGTGGTGATTATTGCTGTCGTTGTCGTTTGGAAGGCGACTGTGCGTGCGTGGAGGTGCTTGAGGCAAACGAAACAAAACGAGAGAAATGTGTGTGTGTGTTGGGCCACACGGGCTGTGGACGACAAGATGGCGGCGGCGGCGGCTCTTCTTGTTCTTCTCTCTTTCCTTTAGTCCTCTACCGTTAGAGGGGGAGTTGGTGGAGGTTATTGTCGCCTGTGGACATTAGCTCCTCTTTTCTGTGTGTTGTTCTTATCTTTGGTAGTGTGCTTTCTCGGACGTTGCTGTTTGTTGAGAGTGATTATGTGTTCTGTTTG
This sequence comes from Schistocerca cancellata, assembly GCF_023864275.1. Lineage (NCBI taxonomy): Eukaryota > Metazoa > Arthropoda > Insecta > Orthoptera > Acrididae > Schistocerca > Schistocerca cancellata. The sequence goes on along the minus strand of NC_064634.1, from coordinate 453,942,622 downwards.
TGCTACTGCTGGAGTAGCGACTCGGGTCTTGCACATCTGTCCCTGTGGTGTTCATATTGCCCAAGGGTCAAGACGTAATAGTCATTGTGTGAATTCCGCGCGGTCGCGTAGAACGCTTCTGCCAGGGCGCGGAATCGTGTTGTGAGTGGTTCTAGGCAGGTCTGCCGCGGGGACGTGTAAGGCCCGTCGTAGAGCGCTCTGCTCTGGACCCTTCTGTAGGCGATGCATCGTCGATCTGGCTGCATAGCCCCACACAGGGCGCGCATATTCCAGTATCGCTACCCCTGTTGCGGGGTCGAGGGAACAGGGGTACAGGATCTGCATCCTGGCGCGAGCGTTTGTGCCACGTTCCCCTATGTGACACTTCGATGTCAGGCGTGACACCGAGGTACCTCGCAGAATATCTCCCCCTGCAATCCGTAGCAGTTGGTATGGTCTTGTTGCCGGCGGCGGCGGCTGTGGAAGTGACGTTAAAGTAAAGTAAAGCGCGGCGAGGACGACTGAAATTTTGCTTTGGACGTAGGTTTGTGTGGTGGCCCTGAAAAGGGCCGATTGTTGTGAGCCGAGCCGGCAACGCGCGTTGCGTGCAGGGGAGCACGCAGCGCTGCTGGGCGGCGGGTCCGCGTGCCGATTGCCTGGCCTCTCTGTTTAGGCCTTCTTCTCGGTCTTCTTTGGCAGCAGGACGGCCTGGATGTTGGGCAGGACACCACCCTGTGCGATGGTGACGCCCGACAGGAGCTTGTTGAGCTCCTCGTCGTTGCGGATGGCAAGCTGCAGGTGGCGCGGGATGATGCGCGTCTTCTTGTTGTCGCGGGCCGCGTTTCCGGCCAGCTCGAGCACCTCAGCCGCGAGGTACTCCATGACGGCGGCGAGGTAGACGGGCGCCCCGGCGCCGACGCGCTCGGCGTAGTTTCCCTTGCGCAGGAGGCGGTGGATTCTGCCGACCGGGAACTGGAGCCCGGCCCTGCTTGAGCGGGACTTTGACTTGCCCTTGACTTTGCCTCCCTTTCCGCGTCCGGACATGGCGATGGGCTGTGGTGTAGAAACGAGACGAGACGAACGACGGTGCGAGCCGCAGCGAGTCGAGCAGCGGAGTGGCGGCGCCGCCAGGGGTGGGGGTCCTTTATGCTCTCGGGTGCGGCGGCCGGTTGCGCTCGCGGCCCATTGGTCGGCGGCCGCAACGGGGCGAGCTGGTAAAGGTGCGGCGGCGGGGCGCGCTGGGTGCCACTGTGTGGGGAGACGCTGACTAGAGCGGAGCGCTTGCTACTGGTGTTGCTGCCGTACGTTCACGTTCTTGTTTGAGATGCCGCCCAAGACTAGCGGGAAGGCCGCCAAGAAGGCTGGCAAGGCGCAGAAGAACATTTCGAAGGGCGACAAGAAGAAGAAGCGCAAGAGGAAGGAGAGCTATGCCATCTACATCTACAAGGTGCTGAAGCAGGTGCACCCTGACACGGGCATCTCGTCGAAGGCGATGAGCATCATGAACAGCTTCGTGAACGACATTTTCGAGCGCATCGCGGCCGAGGCGTCCCGCCTGGCGCACTACAACAAGCGCTCGACCATCACGTCCCGCGAGATCCAGACCGCTGTGCGGCTGTTGCTGCCTGGCGAGCTGGCCAAGCACGCCGTGAGCGAGGGCACGAAGGCGGTGACCAAGTACACGAGCTCCAAGTAAGGAGGTGGCTCTGGAATGGAAGGAGAGAAGGCTCCTCCGTTGCGAGAGCGGCAAAAACGGCCCTTTTCAGGGCCACCAAATGGCCTTTGCGGGAAGGGCGGAATTGTTGTTGTTGTTGTTGTTGTTTTGTGTGTGTGTGAGTGGGTGGACGGCGGCAATAGCTACCGCTTTGGTTGCGACGCGACGGGGTGGGGTGGCCGATGCGATGAATTTGATTGATGGGGGCGCGTCGCGTGTTGCGGGGTACGGCCACGGTGTGACGTGGAATGGAGGCACGTGCGCACAACTCGTTGGTGTTACCTGTCTGCGAGGTGGGGGAAGTGCGATCGGTGATGTGTCCTTTGGATGGAGGTGCCGGTTAGTTACGTGACGGATGGAAACGAAACGCGATTGTTGGGAATGTCAGTGTGTAACGACGGCCGTTTTTTTTTTTTTCGGGTCGGTTTGCACGCCATACATGGCGAGGGTGAGATGTGTCTGTAAATGCTGCAGCGTGGAGGCGTGTGAGTGACGCTTAAATGAACGCGCATTGAGACACCAATGTGTATTGCATTGTACGGGCGACACGCACGATGATGTACCTTTCCCTCCGACTGTGATTTCGATAGTCGTGTCTGTGTCTGCTTGTGCGTACGACGCACGCACACCGACGTCGTCATTGAAGATGCATGCACGCGTGTCCAGTCCAGTGCAGTACAGTAGAGTAAGCGCGACGCTAGAAGACGACGGTCGCTTTGGCGAATGTGCGCACACGTGTTTGTGTGTGTCGGTGATGTGGTCCGATCCGTCGCCTCTGGGAAACTGTCGATCGGCGCGGTACACCGGCATCACGCAACGGACGTCTTGAACACCCGTCATACGGTCGCGCTGAGAACGGTTACCGAAAGGTGAACCTCTGATCGGTCGAATGTCTGGGCAGAACGTGAGGAGAGAATGGTGGAGGAAAGGACAGAGGGGAAAAAAAAAAGAGAGAGAGAAGAAAAAAAAAACGGATAAAAAGAAACCAAACAAAACGGAGAAACGCAGTGTAGAGCAACGGAACGTTCCCGTGTCGGAGGTGTATTGTAGCCGCACTGAAATGCGTGTAACGGCGCGGCGGCAAGTGTCTGCCGTGGTGAACGTTACCTTTGACGGCTGAATTGTGCGTTGCGTTGCTTTGCTTTCCCGGATGTGTATGTAACGTTCGTTGAGATGGTTCTGAGGAAGAATGTACGACAGTGCCCGTGCCGTCTATGTTCGTGTGCAAAGCCATTGTGTGTGTACGGAATGATGTCTGTAGGTGTTAGTGAACATGTTTTACCAGTGGGGGAAATGGATCGTGGATGGTTGCCGTCACGGTCGAGACACCGCACGCACGCACCCTCCCTCCCTCCCTCCCTACATGAAGGTGTCGAGAAAGTGTGTTAACCGGGGTCTGTTTGTCTTTCGTTAAAGGGAAGGGACGAGAGAGAGAGAGAGAGAGAGAGAGAGAGAGAGAGAGAGAAGCGAAGTGGGATAGTGCGTTCATTTTGTGTGTGTGTGTGTGTGTGTGTGTGTGTGTGTTGTTTTGAGAATTGCGTCCGGGAATGGCGGTGGGCGTGCCCTGCATGTGGCCCGGAAGGCTGTTCGTTTCGCGGTAGTGTGTGGACAGGGGAGGGGCACGCGTAACGCTGCCGGCATGGCATGGCATTCGGGAGATGGGAGGGGGCAAACGAAGAAAACGAGACGCGGAGGCTATAAAGACGGGGAGGGGCGCGGTGTGGGTGGCTTGCGCTGCGCTCGGCTGGCGCGTGCGGCGTTGTTTTTGTGCAAAAGAAGAGAAAACGAATGGGTTGCCGGGAGGGGGCCGTTGTGGTGTAGCCGCAGACGCGGCTGTCAGTGAACGTGGTGAGACCCGACGGATGCGGGAGGGGCGGGGGCGGGGAAAACACTAGAAGAAAGAAGGAGAAAAACGCTGCTGCAACCAACATAAAATGAGGCCTTTTGTAACCTGCCAGAAACAAAACAACAACAAAAAAAAAAGGTCTATCAACATTGAATGTAAATGGAAACGGACCCAAGTGTAACCTCCCCGCACAAATAGTCGTAAGTAAGTAAGTGAGTGAGTGAGTGAGTGAATGATGATAAAAATGTGCCAGAATGTTGTTAACGTCCCTAGAAAATGAACGAACGAAGATTGATGAGAAACGCGCGATAATATTGATGAATGGAAATAATGAACGATGAACATCTCAACAGACGTAGTTGAAAACCCGATAAACGTTGTAAGGGCAGCGCTGGCTGACCTTCGGCCCTGTATTCTGAGACGTCCCCCTTTGAACAACAATGTATACAAAACTGTGCTTAAACTGACACACAATATTTTGAGCGCAACGCAATCTGACTATCAAAGATCCCTGCAAAAGAATGGCCCTGAGTAACATTAAAGTACACCTTTCGGAAATCACTTACCTCACAAAAATCTTCATTACTCGAACTACTGCAATACAGCGAGCACCACTGCTGCCAGCTAAATAAGAGATTCAAACTACAGAGGGCACTAACTACTGATAGGGATAGTTAGCAAAGTAAAGATGTTTAATAGAGAACAACAAACAATGTATTTACCCTTAATATCATCATCACCAGTCATAATATATGTAATTTGAAAAGTCCGCCATCTCTCTCCTCACATGCACCAGTGCTGGCGGCTCACCCCTAACTGCGCAACGCTACGCGCTGTTCACATCCAGCTATAGCAGTTCATGACAACAATGCAAACTAGCCACAGACTGCACACAGCACAGGCATTGATTTTTCACGCAGAGCGCTACGTGGCATTACCAGTATAAAAATCTAAACAAACAGCCTACGTACAAATTAGAATAAAAAGAGCAAAAGATCGTTACGTCAATAAAAAAAAAAAACAAAAAGACAAAAGAGAAAACAAACTGCATCTACATGTGCTCTTAACTGTAGATACCTGTACACAGCTTCGTGCAATGAATGCCGGCTCACACATTTAATTTTGATTGTTGGAGGAAATGCGTAGGAAATATTCTTTAAATGGAAATGAATGGTTGTACTTTAAAAAAGTTAGTTTGGAAACAAAGTATTATTGGGGCATTTTGTTGTGAAGAAAATAGTTACAATTGACATACATTATTAGATTTGCGCAATGCAGCTTCATTACCTTACCTTTAATAACAATATGCATCGTCCCGAACGGAGACCAGAGTCGCGAGAAGAGCACGCCGCCGCCCGCTCAGTAGAATCGTCCACTCGCTAATACTGTCGACTGACTACTACCTCTCCCGACCCGCCACATATAGATGACAACTGTTCCTGCCGACCCGCTACGTGCTACTAGTGTCGTGTGGCGCAGACTAGCGACGATAAGAAACTCTCTGGTCAGAGATTGTGTCGTGCCTCGCCATCGCTGGTAATGAGTACATACGTGTTTGAGCGTGCGTACCGGAACACGCAGTGCGGAGCCAGAGACTGTGTTGTCGAGGCCGTCGACGCAGTGCATGTCGGTCGGTCGAGTGCGTGCGGGAGGGCAGAGAGGCAGCGTCGGCACGGAGATGCACGCACGGGGGCTGCGGCGTGGCGCGTTTGCGGTAGGCGCCTTTGGTGGCAACGGCCGGGACAAGCAGCGGTGTATGGTGTGGTGCGGGCCGGACAGGGGCGGTGGAGGAGGAGGAGGAGGAGGAGGCGGCGGCGCGACGATGGCATTGGGGCGGAAACGGGGACGGCGACGGCGGATGTTGAGAGGCGTCACGCGCGGACCGACACAGACGCACAGATGGATAGGTAGGAAGAAGAAGGGGCGGCTGGTGAGTGCAATTTAGGCGGTAGACACAAGAGGTCGGCACGGCATTTGCGTGATGTGGCGTTGTGACGGGGTGTGCTCGCGTGCCTCGTTTTGTTGATGCGCGCAGGAAGATGTGCAGAGCAGCGGCGGGCGGCTCGGTTCGGTTTGGCCCGGCGGGCCGCGCTGTTGTCGCGGACGTGAGCGCCCCCTGGCGGGTGGCCGGAGGCGGCGCGGCGTGTTGGACGTGTGGCTGGCGGCAGTGCACAATTGCGAGTGGCTGGCGGTGTGGCGGTTGGCGCGTCGGGCGGCCGAGAGAGAGGAGAGGTATGTGTTTGCGGGCGCCTTTGCTGCGCGGCGTCGTGCAGGGAGGGCGGGCGCTTGTCGACTGTGTGACTGTGTGGCGAATTGGCGGCGTTGTGCTCCGGCCGAAGGCGTCGGAAAGGAGAGTTGGTCGTGATGTCATGTCGCGCCGTGTCATGTTTGCGAAACGGCTGCCGCACAGGTGTGGTGGTAGCGAGCCGGTCGGTGTCAGTGCGATGGGAATGTGCGTTTGGCGGTTTCGGTGTGCTTTTTGCGGCGTGAGAGTGGGGCGGGCGGGCAGGCTTTTGCTGTTGTTGGTTCCTTGTGTCTTGTGTGTAGCTTGATGGCAACGTGGAAGGACGCCGGTTTCGAGCCGTGCGTGTGGTTGTCGACGTTGACTGGTTGGGGTGTGCCGTTGCACGTGCGTGTTTGGGTCGTTGGTGTGGTTTTGGCTGGCTGGCTGTGTGTACGGGAAGGGGGAGGCGGCGGTGGATAGTGCAGTAGTTGTGTCGTTGCCACGGGCGTCGGGTGCGGCTGTGCGTAGTGGCGGAAAGGTGTCGGTTGCGGGAAGCGAGGCCGTCGTTGGCGGTGTCGCGTGACTTTGTGAATCGAGTGGGGCGGGGAAAGGAGCAGCGGTGCCGCTGCGTCGTGGCCGTTAGCCAGAGGCTGTGCTTTGATAGTTTTGTGGACGGTTCGTGCGAGGCGATTTGTTGCCTGCCCTATGTTTGAGACGACGACTGGTTGGTGGCGTGCGCGCGAGCGAAGTGGCGGTGTGCGTTTCCCGTGTCGACTGCCGACTGCCGACAGGTGCGCCGTCGGTGGGGTGGGTGGCCGGCCGGCACAAGTAGAGGCGGCGGCGTCGTTGCGGTGTGTTTGTGTTGTCGGCGACAGCTGTTTGTGCGGTGCGTGTGAATGGTGGTGCAAACGTGTGCTGGCGTTGAGGCTGCGACCGCGGCGTGTTGTTGGTTGATGTTGAACAGCGGCTGTGTGCGGTGGTGGTGGTGCCGCACGTGCATCCGGCCCGGCGCGGAAAGCGCAGTTGCGGCGGCCCTTCGGTGCCAGCCACGTCGCGTGAGCGGCGGGTTGCTCTGGTCGACACGTGGTGCTCTGGTTTGTTGTTTGGTGCCCTTTGGCCGGTGGGTGGTCCGTGTGTCTCGGTATCTGGTCGTGGTCGTGCTGCCCGTTTGTCTGTGGCTTCGGCGACCTTTACACCCAAAGTGTGGCGCCCGAAGGTGTGAACCAACGTAATCCGACCTCGGCGCTTAAGCTCTAAGCCTAAGCTGAGCGAACCGAACCGAACCGAACCGAACCGAACCGAACCTGTAGCGTAGCGTTAGCGTGAGGTGAGGTGCGGTGAGGTCAGCCTCAGCGCCAAGTAAGCTAAGCTGTCCGGCCGTGAGGTGGGTGGGTAGGTAGGTAGGTAGGTAGGTAGGTAGGTAGGTAGGTGCGGCTGCTGCGGCCACCTGACGGCTGACGTGTTTGAATGCTTAACCTAAGTTTGAGGCTTAACCTAACCCAAGTGGCCTTAACCTAACCTAACCTAACCTAACCTAACCTAACCTAACCTCTGACGCCCGACGTGTGTTTGAATGCTTAACCTAAGTTTGACGCTTAACCTAACACCGACCCTTAACCTAACCCAAGTGCCCTTAACCTAACCCACGTCCACCGAACCTAACCGAGACGTGTGAACCTAATGTCTAACTCGTCACGCGTGATGTTGGCTGTCGTGTGTGCTGACGGCAGATTGGGTTGGTCTGTAGTTGCGGATTTCGGTTTGCCTCGGGCGAGGGGTTGGCTCGTAAGCGGCGAGGGGCGCTCCGGCGGAGCATGTTGCTTTGCAGGCGGCGCCCGTTTTTGCGGCGGGCACAATTGAAATTGTTGGGAAACGAACGAAAGGGCTGTGAATGTTGGCGGGCGAGAGGAGGAGGACGTGGCCCGACGGCTGCGGGCCGATCGGGAAACGGTGGGAGGGCGATGGGGCGGCGGAGGTGCGTTTGCACGGCCGTCATCGCCGCACGCCTCCGCTTGTGTGGCTGTGGCGCCGGCCGCGCTGGCCGGGCTGCCGCGGCGACGGTGTGGGGCTTTTGCCGAAGGTTTGGCCATTGTGGCGGGTCGTCGGCTGGGGCTGTGGGGGCGGCATTTGGGCGTGGGCGGCGATTCTCGGCGGGCCGACCCAGGCTGTAGCGCGCGGTGGCTGCAGTTTGGCCGTGGTTTGCGGCGCTGCCGTGGCGACTGGTTGGCGACTGTGGTGTGGCTGTGTGTAGCCCCATCCTCGGTGGTTTGAAAGGCGCGGGTGGTTGTGGCGCAGGTGTGGGGCTGCTCCGCACAGGCTGTCGGACGTTGGGCGGTAGCAAGCGCGGGAGGCGCGGCGCGGCGGCGCGCAGAGTGGCGGCCGCTCTCTCGGCCGTCCGCGCCCGCCCGCGACACTGGCTGGGCCTGTGCGTCGAGGCGGCTATTCCTCTGCTGTGCGCTCCGCTCGCTGCGTGTCTCCTCTCGCTCTCGCTGCTCGCTGTGTGTTAACGCGCGTCGTCGAAATGGCAGATCAGGCGGCTACGAACGAGACTGCTGCGGCACCCGCCGCCACCGGCACTACGAAGAAGGCAAAGTCTGCGTCGTCTGCGAAGAAGCCGCGCGCCAAGCCTGCGCACCCGCGCACCTCTGAGATGGTGACGGCCGCCATCAAGAGTCTGAAGGAGCGCGGCGGATCGTCGCTGCAGGCGATCAAGAAGTACATTGCCGCGCACTACAAGCTGGACGCGGAGAAGCTGGCGCCGTTTATCAAGAAGTACCTCAAGTCGGCCGTGGTGGCGGGCGAGCTGGTGCAGACGAAGGGGAAGGGCGCGTCCGGCTCTTTCAAGCTTGCCGGCGCCGGCGGCGGGGCGGCTGAGGGCGGCAAGGCTCGTGCTGGCGGTGCCAAGAAGAAGCGCGCCGCTCCGGCCAGCAAGGAGAAGAAGGGCGCCCGTGCGGCCGGCGCAAAGAAGGCTGGTGGCGTGAAGGCGGCGACTGGTCGGAAGGCGGGCGCCGCCAAGAAGGCGTCTGCGGCGTCGGCCGCTCCCGCCGGTGCGAAGAAGGCGGCTGCTGCCAAGCCGGCCAAGGCCAAGTCGCCGTCGAAGGCGAAGAAGGCCGCCAAGGTTCCGACGAAGAAGCCGAAGGCGCCGCGCCCGAAGAAGGCGACGACGCCGTCTAAGGCGAAGGCGTCGCCCAAGAAGAAGAAGTAGAGGAGAAGAAGAAAGGAATGGGAAAGGAAGGGTTGGCGGATGACTCCGTCGTCCCCACCCCCCGTCCCCGTCGTCTAGTGGCGCGCAAGAGACGCGCGGCCCAAAACGGCCCTTCTCAGGGCCATCAAAGCACGTCGGGAAGGTTTTGATTGTCGTGTTTGTGTTGCGGTGTGGTTGCGTCGTCTGGCGTTTCTGTATGCCCGTGTGTGGATACTGTTTGCGTGCCGTGGTGGTTGGATTGCGGGGGGTCGGTGGCGGGTGCGGGCGGCGGTAGCGGTTGATTGTCGCCGTTTTTGGTCGCGGCCGGCCGACGGTTGTTGGTTTGTGTCATGTTGTTTGAATACTTTGGTTTGCCTGCCTTCTTCTTCTCGGACGTGTCTTGTCTTGTGTGTGTTCTTGCAACGGGGGCGGGGGACGCTGAGATGTGGAAAGGGTCGGTGGCGTTGGACTTGCCTGGCTTTTTTGTTTGTTTTTCTTTTCTTTTCGAAACGAAGCGGCGGCCGGCCGTGTGGTTGACGGCGTCGGCCGATGGGTTATTGTGCGCTTTGAGCGCCGCGCCGGGGAGGGATGATGTTGATTGTTGCGCGCGCCAGCAAGCTGGCAGAGAGAGCGGCTGTGGCGGACGGACGGGAAGTGGAAGTGGTGTGTTTTGTCTTTGGTTCTGTGGTTGTGGGGCGAGAGGCGACCGACAAAGTTTGCTCGCGACGGAGTGATGTTAGTGGCCCTTAAAAGGGCCGTTTTGTTTGTTGCGTGCGTGGGCGGTGCCCAGCGGCTGGCGCGGTGTTTAGGCGCGCTCGCCGCGGATGCGGCGCGCGAGCTGGATGTCCTTGGGCATGATGGTGACGCGCTTGGCGTGGATTGCGCACAGGTTGGTGTCTTCGAAGAGGCCGACGAGGTAGGCCTCGCTGGCCTCCTGCAGGGCCATGACCGCGGAGCTCTGGAAGCGCAGGTCGGTCTTGAAGTCCTGGGCGATCTCGCGCACTAGGCGCTGGAATGGCAGCTTGCGGATGAGCAGCTCTGTGCTCTTCTGGTAGCGCCTGATTTCTCGCAGGGCGACGGTGCCCGGCCTGTAGCGGTGGGGCTTCTTGACGCCGCCGGTGGCGGGCGCGCTCTTCCTCGCCGCCTTGGTGGCGAGCTGTTTGCGCGGCGCCTTTCCGCCGGTGGACTTGCGGGCCGTTTGCTTTGTGCGGGCCATAGCGGTAGCGGTAGCGGAGCGGCGTGGAGGCGAGGTGCTGCGTCGGGTGCTGCCTTGACGACACGGGCGCGCGCCAGCCACCGTGGTGCGCTTATATGCCCTCGGTTGCGCGTGGTGGGGGGAGGGCGGGCCAGAGTCTATATAGGGGGGCTGGCGCGTGCGCTGGGCAAACACCGGACTATGAAGCATTGCTGTCGCTCGGCAACGACGTCTTCGTTGGCGGTGACTTCAATGCCAAACATGCTGCCTGGAACAGTAGGTTAACGAACACATCAGGTCGTCGCCTCCTCCGGGTCGCAGAGCGGCATCATGCCCGCACCATCGGCCCGCACGACCCCACCATTTACCCTTCTGGAGGACGTCCCCCAGATGTCCTAGACATCGCAGTGGTGAAAGGTCTACCCCACCTCATCACTGCAGCCACCCGCATCGCTCTAGCCTCCGACCACCGACCGGTCATCTGTTCCATCGATCTCGCTGGAACCTCGACCGTGCCGAGGGAAGGCCTGGACATCCGCGGTATTGACTGGCAGTCCTACCAGAGACGGGTCGAAGCAGCCCTACCCACCATCCCTGCTGCCAATCACACGGACGCAGATCGTACCCTCATCCACCTCACCACCGTTGTACTAGATGCTGCAACAGCAGCGACCCCTCACCGTCCGCACCGGTCCCCGGATCATCTGCGTCCACTCCCCCCCCACATCCTTGCTCTCATCACAGAGAAAAACCGGATCCTTCGAGAATGGCAGCTCACTCGAAATCCGGCGACCAAGCGCCTCGTCAATAGACTCCAGCGCCAAATCAAGGCTGCGGTGCAAGACCACCGCAATCAGGCATGGCAGACCAAAATCTCTGCCGTTGACCTGAGTGATCCGTCTGCTTGGCGGCTCACAAAAAGCCTTCTGCGACGAGGGCAACGGATCCCCCCCCTCCAGGTCGGCGATGACTTTGTGTCCGAACCAGACGCCAAGGCTAACGCCCTGGCTGATGTCTTCGCGCGCAACTTCACCCCGGTCAATGACCCCATTGACCCCGACCATATTCGCCTGGTCACGGCACGCCTCCCTCGTTTCCTTGCCGTCCAGGACCCTGAGGATGAAATCACCCCCATCCACGAAGAGGAGGTTGCGCTGCAATTGCGGTACCTCAACTCCAAGAAAGCTGGCGGCCCCGATAAGCTGACCAATGCCCTACTCAAGCAGCTTCCCCCAGCTTCTATTCCCATCCTGACGGCCACCTTCAACAACATCCTCACAACCAGGCAATATCCCTCTGCCTGGAAACATGCTGAAGTGGTCGCCATCCCCAAGGTTGGGAAGGATCTTCGTTCCCCTGCCAGCTACCGCCCCATCAGCCTCTTGCCCGCCATCTCCAAGGTGTTCGAGAGGCTGTACCTTAAACGACTGCTCATCCACATTGCCCGAGAACGAGTCCTCCCTGATGAGCAGTTTGGCTTCAGGCGGGGCCACGCCACCACTCACCAACTCCTGCGCCTTGTCGAAGAGGCACTGGATGCCATTGAACGTAGGGAGTACTTCGGGGCCGTACTCCTCGACGTGTCCAGAGCGTTTGACTCGGTCTGGCACGAAGGGCTGCTCTACAAATTATTTTCCCTTGGCTTCCCAGTGTCCCATGTACGGCTAATAGCCACGTACCTGGAAGGTCGCACCTTCCATGTCAGGATCCCTGGCGGGAAATCCACGCGACGACGCATCAGGGCAGGAGTACCACAAGGCAGCGTACTTGGGCCGCTACTCTACTCCCTCTTCACAGCTGATCTGCCCTCTGCGCCGAGGGTACATTTAGCTCTCTACGCAGATGACACTGCACTCTTCTCTCGTTCTCGGAGTGCGGCAGTTCTTCAACAGCGGCTCCAGGGGGCTACAGATTCCCTAACCGACTGGGCTAGGACCTGGCGTTTGGCATTTAATCCCTCCAAAACCCAAGCCCTTATCATCTGCCGACGCCGTATTCCCATTCGGCTCCCTCAGGTGGCGGTCCTTGGTACCCCCGTCCCCTGGACTCGTACTGCCAAGTACTTGGGTGTTACCCTGGACCAACGCCTAACCTGGCGCCCCCACATCGACGAGGTGCGTCGTAAAGCAATGGGGCGGCTATGCCTGCTCTACCCTCTCATCAACCCAACCTCCTCCCTCCCCACGCACCTTGCTGTTAGACTGTACACCTCCCTTGTTCGCCCCATCCTTGAATACGCGGTGGTGGTGTGGGGCAATGCTGCCCCCACCCACCTCCGCCGTCTCCAAACCGTACAGAACCGGGCTCTCCGGCGTGCCCTCCGCCTCCCCTTCGACTTCCCCACCCACGAGCTCCACCTCCTGGCTGACGTGCCACTCCTTCGTACCCGCATCCTCTCCGCCGCCCACTCCTTTTACCACAAAACCCGTCACTCTCCTAATCCCTTAATCCTTTCCCTGGGCACCCGTGTTCACCGACTCGCCACCACTCGCTGGCCCGACCTTTTATTTCGCCCCCCATGACTTCGCCTGCATCGGGCACCTCCTCTCATGTCGACTGCCTCCCTCCCGCCATAGATTATTCCCCCCAACATGCCATGTCTTTCGCTCCCCCAACATGATCCCCCTTCCCCCCCACACTACCCCCAATGTTGGGCTCGTCATGTTCGGCCCTTCCTTTTTCCACTTCTTCAACTGTCACCCTCTGACTTCTTTCTCTTTCCCCCCCCCCCACTTCGCCATTACACGACTGACTGCCGCCACCATCACGCCGCCGCTACGAAGCAGAAGGGGCCAGGATAATGGCCGTTCGCTTTCACTCTCTCTCACTGTTCCTCCTTCTGTCCTTTCTTCTGTCACTACTCGTAATTTCCGGCCAGTCACTTGGGCCGTTCGTTTTCCTTTTCTCTCACTATCCCTCTCACTATCCTTTTCTCTTTCTTAAAAAAAAAAAAAAAAAAAAAAAAAAAAAAAAAAAAAAAAAAAAAAATAACCAGCACAACTGTCAAGTACCAGCCACCACTGCCAAGTCATCACTCATCCTCACCACACCATGCAAGAAGGCGAAGCGCAGCACGCGCTAGAACTTCGACCCCGGCAGAGGGTTCAACCCTCAGTCACGTGCGACTGCGACTGCGACTGCGTGCGCTGGGCGATCACAACAGCAATGATCAACATCGTACCAGACAGGAAATCAAAGGTAGTGGAAGCAATGAAAGAGGTATCTAAAACTTTCTTTGGCAGAAAGCTCGAGACAGTCCCAGTAGGAAACAAAATACACTTCCATCTGCAGCCCACGAAGACGACAACAGATTCCCGCCACAACGGGCCAGTTGAAGAGGCGCCAAGCACATCAACACAAAGCAGAACACAACCACCTGCAATAAAGGAAGCCACGACCCCAGCCACTCGCAATAGTGAATCAACAACGCAAGAACATACAACACACAGCTCAGACAGCCATCAATTGTCTCTTTCCGTGCAAGAAGCGCCAGCGCACATACCGAGGCCGTCATAACTGTAACCAGGACACACACTAGACAGAAGACACACTCAGGATGGAGGACACACACGAAAACGACATAAACATTGGCTTCGTCAACGCCAATGGCTTCAGGACGAAGCACCCAATGCTGGAAATGCTAGCCACCAAAGAGAAACTAGCCATCCTAGGGGTCCTTGAAACGAAGACAACGAACTACCCTCTACGATTACTTGACTTCGTCACACACGAACTGAAAGCCATTCCCGTACCCAAAAGCGCTCCCAAAGGCGGCGTGGCGGTTTTCCACAACAAGAAAACCCCAGCTATAAGGGTCGAATTACCGCCACAGTTCTCCCATGTCCAAGCAATCCACCTACAGCTACAAACACGTGTAAGGAAATTCCTACACCTAATTACCGTATATATCCCACCTGGCGACGAAATCCCAACTGAATTCCTTCTATACATCAGGAACTTAGGCGACTTTATAATCATGGGGGATTTCAACGCAAGGTCGGAAGCATTTGGAGACACCAGCAACAACAGGAACGGAAGAGCATTAACAACGCACCTGGAAGATATCGAAAACGGGGTAAGACTGCCCTACAACAAACCAACATTTATCAACCACCAGGGAACTTCCATTCCGGACCACTTCATTTGCGCAAAATCTATATATACGCACTTCAGCCGTCCATGGGCAGGGGACAGCACGGGGTCAGATCATCTGCCGCTAATAACACGAACGCACCTAATGCACTCACCACTTAACAACAAAAACAGAAAAACCATAATCGACATTAAACAGCTAAACGTTCAAAAATACGAAGAGGAACTCAAGGAGAGCCTACCACCAGCGAAAGAAATTGCAAGCGTTGAAGAGCTGGAACAATATAACAATAACATCATACAGGCAATCACGAATGCGACAACAAACAACGCGCCGATCAAAGTAATTAAACCCAATGCAGACAGAATACCACAGAGAATACTAAGTACAATCAAAGAAAAAAGACGCATCTACAAGCTCTTCAAACAAACAGCTGACTGCGAATATAAAAGGGAATGGAATAGATTAAACAATTTGGTCAGGCAACAGCTAAAAGAGTTCAGAGCAGACAAGTGGGCAGAAATAAGCAAGAACCTTGATCACAAGCAAACAAATAGATACTGGCAAGCCTTTAGAAAAGTAACAGGAATCCACCACAAAACAGATCCACCCCTTTACCATAAAGGAAATATTATAACAGACGACACACAAAAAGCTAATATATTTAGAGAAGTTCTAGACGAAATACACAGCTTTCCAACCGACCCAAAATTCGACCTAAGACACGAAAGGGAGATCACCCTCGAGTTAGATAAGCTGCAAAAAACCGTCATTACACCGACAGAAGCCGAAGCAGCGCTAACCGCGGAAATTTCAGACTCAGAAGTGGAGGAAGCCATCCTAAAAGGAAAAAACAGCGCCCCAGGAAAAGATGGCATCAAAAGGATCCAGATACGATTGGCCCCTAGAGAAAAAATAATAACCTGTCTAAAGACCTTATACAATGCGACCTTGAAAATGGGCAACATCCCAACACACTGGAAACAAGCGAAAATAGTAATGCTCCCTAAACCAGGGAAACCACCGAATGACCCGAGATCTTATCGGCCCATCACCCTACTTCCTGTAATAGGAAAAGCTTTCGAGACAATAATCAAGAACAGACTAATCGCCTTTACAGATACAAACCACCTAATACCTGACTGCCAATCAGGATTCAGAAAAAACCACGCCACCATAGACCCAATAGTACAGCTATGTAGCGGCGTCACAAGAGGCCTAAACCTCCTGGACTGTGCTGCTGCAATATTTCTAGACATTGAAAGGGCGTTCGACAAAGTGTGGCACAAGGGCCTATATTACAAGCTCCTAAAAATGGGAGTACCACCGAAAATCACCACACTCTTGTCGAACATCCTCGAAAATCGCCCATCCAAAGTCGTCGTCAACGATGCGGAATCAGACCCATTTACGCCAAAAGCGGGAGTCCCACAGGGAGCCATCATATCTCCCCTGCTATATACACTGTACACGGCAGACATCCCACTACCCAACAAATGGAACGAGGGTCTGACACTGTACGCTGACGACACAGCGTACTGGTGCCATACACCAACAACACAAGACAGCAACAGACAAACTCAAAACTACCTATCCCTACTAGAAAGCTGGCTCAGCCAATGGAAAATTAAGCCTAACGCAAATAAGACACAACTTATTCTGTTCAAACACAAACGAACCCGCACGCGCAAACAGAACCAAGAAGACTGCAAGTTACAACTATGGGGACAAACTATAACAGCAAAAGACACCGCAAGATACCTGGGCATTACACTCGACAAATATATGTCATGGGAGGCACACTCAAGAGACATCACGATAAAAGCTAAAACAAGACTCAACCTACTCCGCCTACTCAGAGGCAGAACAAACGGAGCCAAAAGGGATACTATGATGTACACCTACAAAGCTTTTATCCGCCCCATACTGGAATATGCCGCTCCGGTATGGATGGCGAACAAAACAGTGACTAGGAGGCTAATGGCAACAGAAAGAAAAATATTAAGGACAACAGGCCAGATGAACCCCAGGACACGAAACGAAGTAGTATACAGGAACGCACAAGTGTACCCCCTAAAGAAGAGATGGCTAGAATTAACCGCTAAAATCGGCACCAACAGATTACGCAACAGAACAGCCACAACAGACATTCTCCTAAGAAACTACACCGTACTGAGGTACCCGCAAACAAAATACCCCTATCCGCCAATAGTAATCAAAACAAGCATTAAGGCAATTGATGCGAATTCAGCAACAAACTTTACTGACGACGACATACAACAGGACATGATAAAACACCTACAAGACGAAGAATCAGAAGAAGAAGACGACACATAAAAAGAGTACGAAAATCACGACCACACACTAACAAGACAACAAAGAAGAGAAAACAACAAATCACAAGAAAGAGAACTTTCAACAGATCCTTGCTGAGGTTTTAGGGAGGTTTCCCTCAGCACACGGGCAAATGCCAGGATCTCAATACCCTCCCACGCGACAGAAAGCAATAAGTTATGAGACAAGAGAGTCAGAACAAGACTAGGAAACTCAAACCCCACTTCTGAAAATAAAAAGTGCCACCACAGCATACTCTAAGTTAATATAAGGCACCAAAGAGCAATAGGCTCTCCATGTGCCCGCCTCACTCCCTCAGGGTGAGGAATGAAAGATGAAAAAAAAAAAAAAAAAAAAAAAAAAAAAAAAAAAAAAAAAAAAAAAAAGACCGTAGCCGACTCGCTAGCGCCGGGTGAGGAGCCAGCCGCTGCAGCAGACGTTTTGCTTGCCTGAGCTTTTTTGAGGATTTAGAAGAGATGACTGGCCGCGGCAAGGGAGGAAAGGGGCTCGGCAAGGGTGGCGCCAAGCGGCACCGCAAGGTGTTGCGCGACAACATCCAGGGCATCACGAAGCCCGCGATCCGCCGCCTGGCTCGCAGGGGCGGCGTGAAGCGCATCTCTGGTCTGATCTACGAGGAGACCCGCGGAGTGCTGAAGGTGTTCCTGGAGAACGTGATCCGCGACGCGGTGACGTACACTGAGCACGCCAAGCGCAAGACTGTGACGGCCATGGACGTGGTGTACGCCCTGAAGAGGCAGGGGCGCACCCTGTACGGTTTCGGCGGTTAGGCGCGTCGCAGCCGGTGTGCTGTGCCGCGTTGGCCTTCCCGCGGCCGTGGGAGAGACGAAAACGGCCCTTTTCAGGGCCACCACACTGTTCGGAAATTGAAAAGTGCGAAAGAGTCTGTGTTGTTGCTGCGTGTGTGCGCTGTGTTGCCTGCCTGCCTGCCTGCCTGCCTTCTTTCTTTCATTCTTCATTTCGTTTGCGTTTGACTGACGTGACTGGGAGAAAGGAAAGGAAGCGGGTCTTGTGGCTGTGTGTGTGCGAGAGAGGGCGTTGTGTGTTTGTTTTGTTTATCGATCGATGGAGACGCCGGGCTGTGTGTTGTTGTTGTGCGAGAGGCGGTGAATATCTGCGTGGTTTTGGCTGTGTGTTTGCGGCGGCGTTGGAGTTGCCGAGGCAAGGCGGCCGGATCAGCTGTTTCGTTTGTATGGGGCGCGCGGGAGTGGAGGGCGGTGTGTCGACACGCTCGTTTAACAGTGGTGATTATTGCTGTCGTTGTCGTTTGGAAGGCGACTGTGCGTGCGTGGAGGTGCTTGAGGCAAACGAAACAAAACGAGAGAAATGTGTGTGTGTGTTGGGCCACACGGGCTGTGGACGACAAGATGGCGGCGGCGGCGGCTCTTCTTGTTCTTCTCTCTTTCCTTTAGTCCTCTACCGTTAGAGGGGGAGTTGGTGGAGGTTATTGTCGCCTGTGGACATTAGCTCCTCTTTTCTGTGTGTTGTTCTTATCTTTGGTAGTGTGCTTTCTCGGACGTTGCTGTTTGTTGAGAGTGATTATGTGTTCTGTTTGTGCTACTGCTGGAGTAGCGACTCGGGTCTTGCACATCTGTCCCTGTGGTGTTCATATTGCCCAAGGGTCAAGACGTAATAGTCATTGTGTGAATTCCGCGCGGTCGCGTAGAACGCTTCTGCCAGGGCGCGGAATCGTGTTGTGAGTGGTTCTAGGCAGGTCTGCCGCGGGGACGTGTAAGGCCCGTCGTAGAGCGCTCTGCTCTGGACCCTTCTGTAGGCGATGCATCGTCGATCTGGCTGCATAGCCCCACACAGGGCGCGCATATTCCAGTATCGCTACCCCTGTTGCGGGGTCGAGGGAACAGGGGTACAGGATCTGCATCCTGGCGCGAGCGTTTGTGCCACGTTCCCCTATGTGACACTTCGATGTCAGGCGTGACACCGAGGTACCTCGCAGAATATCTCCCCCTGCAATCCGTAGCAGTTGGTATGGTCTTGTTGCCGGCGGCGGCGGCTGTGGAAGTGACGTTAAAGTAAAGTAAAGCGCGGCGAGGACGACTGAAATTTTGCTTTGGACGTAGGTTTGTGTGGTGGCCCTGAAAAGGGCCGATTGTTGTGAGCCGAGCCGGCAACGCGCGTTGCGTGCAGGGGAGCACGCAGCGCTGCTGGGCGGCGGGTCCGCGTGCCGATTGCCTGGCCTCTCTGTTTAGGCCTTCTTCTCGGTCTTCTTTGGCAGCAGGACGGCCTGGATGTTGGGCAGGACACCACCCTGTGCGATGGTGACGCCCGACAGGAGCTTGTTGAGCTCCTCGTCGTTGCGGATGGCAAGCTGCAGGTGGCGCGGGATGATGCGCGTCTTCTTGTTGTCGCGGGCCGCGTTTCCGGCCAGCTCGAGCACCTCAGCCGCGAGGTACTCCATGACGGCGGCGAGGTAGACGGGCGCCCCGGCGCCGACGCGCTCGGCGTAGTTTCCCTTGCGCAGGAGGCGGTGGATTCTGCCGACCGGGAACTGGAGCCCGGCCCTGCTTGAGCGGGACTTTGACTTGCCCTTGACTTTGCCTCCCTTTCCGCGTCCGGACATGGCGATGGGCTGTGGTGTAGAAACGAGACGAGACGAACGACGGTGCGAGCCGCAGCGAGTCGAGCAGCGGAGTGGCGGCGCCGTCGCGTGGACCTTCACGGAGATGACTGATCCTCCGATGTGTGATGGAGTTCACAGCAGTTAGTGCTTTGCCTCCCATGCATGTTGGTGTTGCGTCTTCATTTGTGGATTGTCTTCTGGGGTGCCTCCTCAGCACAGGTCTGCAGAGCTAGCTATGCAGCGAGCAGGTGTGGCCAGCGGGTGGTGACGTTGCGCTGCAGTTGGCGGCCCAGCGTCCGGATTTGGGCATTGTGCGACCGGCCAGCACGTTCGTAGAAGGTGCGGGCGGTCGTCTGGAAAAGGTCACGGAGCAGAGGTACTTCCGCGACGTCATGTAGATGAGCGGTGGGAAAATCGTAAGGCAGGTGTAAGGCCAGCCGAAGGATGCGGTTCTGCAATGTCTCCAGCTTCTTCAGGTTCGTGTCGGCGGCGTTCCCCCAGACGACAGCGGCATATTGGAGTACAGGGCGGAGCAGCGCCTTGTACAGGGTGATGCCCAGCCGCGGTGGTAGTTGGGAGTCGGGATTCAGCACCGGGTACAGGGTGCGGAGCCTGTTCCGCACTTTGGCCTTTACTTCGCGGATGTGCGGAACCCACGTGAGGCGGCGGTCGATGGTGACGCCGAGGTAATGCGCCGTTGGGCGCCACAGGACAGGGCTGCCACCGACGGTGAGCGGTTGCAGACCCGCAGGTACGAGTCGCCTGGTGACGATCAGGAACTGGGTCTTGGCACCGTTGAATTGGAGACGCCACTTGACTGCCCAGGCTGCCAGGGTGTCAACGGCGAGCTGCAAACGGCGGCGCATGACGGCGGCATTGAGGCTCCTGGTATAGAGAGCCGTGTCATCCGCGTACAGGGCGAGCCGCACACGGTCGATCTTCGGTGCATCAGACGTGTACAGCGAGTACAGGAGAGGCCCCAAGACCGAGCCCTGCGGCACGCCGGCGTTGATGCGGCGGACGGAGGACAAGCCCTGCGCGGCCCGCACATGGAAGGTCCTATCGGCAAGATAGGAAGCGATGAGACGGACGTGCGACGTCGGGACCCCAAGTTCAAAAAGTTTGAACAAGAGGCCGCGGTGCCACACACTGTCGAAGGCACGCGACACGTCCAGGAACACCGCGCCGAAGAACTCGCGCTGCTCGAGGGCGACGAACGCATCTTCCACTAGCCGAAGGAGTTGGTGAACTGCCGAGTGGCCCCTGCGGAATCCGAACTGCTCTTCGGGCAGGAGGCCTTCCTCGTCGACGTGGCGCTGCAGCCGCCTGATGTACACCCTTTCAAAGACCTTGGAGACGGCCGGCAGTAAACTAATAGGTCTGTAGTTCACTGGCTGCCGCAGATCCTTCCCCATCTTCGGAATCGCCACGATTTCCGCATGCTTCCAGGACCGAGGAAAACTGCAGGACCGGAGGATGACATTAAAAACGTCGGTAAGATGAGTGACGGCCACGGGTGGCAACTTCTGCAGTAGGGCGTTGGAAACTTCGTCTGGGCCCGCAGCTTTCCTGGGGTTTAGGACACGCAGGATGGACGACACCTCCTCCGCCGTCGTCTCTTCAATGACGTCGTCGTCGTCGCGTGCCTCCAGGTAGCGAGGGAGCCGGTCAGCAACCAGGTCGTCGTGGACAGCGTCGATCGGGTCTGCGATAGGCGTAAACGCAGCCTCGAAGACGTCCGCGAGGGCATCAGCCTTCGCAGCTGGTTCGCAGACAGCCTGACCATGTACCAGCAGCGGAGGGATACGTTGTGTGCGTCGTAGAAGGCGCTTCGTCGTCTGCCAGGCTGTGCCGTCTTCAAGACAAAGGGTGGCGACCTTGTTAGTCCAGTCGCGGTTGCGATGGTTGTCAATGGCCGCCCGGATGTCCCGACGCATCCTGTTGAGGAGGCGCTTGGTGTTGGCATTTCGCGTCCTCTGCCACTCCCGGTAGACCCTGTTCTTCTCGGTGATGGCGGCAAGGATGTCCGGCGGCAGCTGTCGGGAGTAGTCTGGCGGAGGGCGAGGTCGGGGCGGCGTCGCCATGGTGGCAGCGGCGATCGTGGTGGCCGCGAAGTGCAGAAGTGCTTCGTCCGCTCCAACTTCCGCAGGGGGCGGCGCGACGGCGAGTGAATGCGTCACGGCTGCTTGGAACCTGTCCCAGTCGATGCCAGCAAGGGAGATACCGCGCCTGGGCTGTTGGAGGGCGTCTAGGTCGATATCAAAAACTACAGGGACATGATCCGAAGACAGCGCCGTCCTCGTCGTGGCGGTGATCTGATGAGGGACGCCCTTGACGACCGCGATGTCAATTATATCTGGGAGCCCACGGGCAGGGAAGATTGTCGGGTCGTACGGCCCCACCACCAGCGCATTGTGACGTTCCACTACCCGGAGCAGGCAGCGGCCAGCGGCAGTGGTGATCCTGGAGTTCCAGGAGACGTGTTTGCTATTGAAGTCCCCGGCGACGAACACCTGCCCCCTCAGGGAGAGCAGAGCATCGATGTCAGCAGGGTCCAGGGGACGAGACGGCGGCCGGTAGGCCGCGATGAACGTGATGGCGCCCGCCGAGGTGTGAACAACGACACCAGTGGCCTCCAGCGTTGCCAGCGGGGGAAGTTGTATCACATGATGACGAATGCCGTTGCGGACGTAGACGGCTGTTCCGCCACCCGCCGTCGGTCGGTCGGTGCGATAGCTGGAATAGTTAGCCGCCCTGACGTCGACCCCAGGCTTGAGGTGTGTTTCATTGATGAGGCAGACGTCGACGGCTTCGTCACGGAGAAATTGGCGAAGTTCGCCAGCTTGAGTGCGGACGCCATTGGCATTCCACGCGACGACTGTGAGCCCTCTAACGCTGCCCATGGTGCGGCTGGGGAGTGTGGACAGCGGTCGGGGCCGTAGAGGCCATCGGCACTGCAGCGGTGAGTTGCTGCGACAGGACGTCAATCAACTTCGTAGCACTGGTCACCAGAGCTGTGAGCTGCGCGACGAGGTTGGCCAGGTCAGCGGTGGAGGCAGCCGGCGCGGCCCCGGCGCTGGAAGGGGGAGGCGTGGCTGCTTCGCTGTGAGAGTCCGTCTGGGGCTGCTCGACGGATGATGCCAAGGGCTGGGGACCCTCAGGGCGGCGACTCCCGCGCCGGCGGTTAGCGGGGCGCGGCCTGGCCGACGTCCCGGGAGAGGCAGCAGCCGGTTCCGCCACTAGCAGCTGTGCTGGAGGCGCAGGAGCATCAGGTGGCAGGACGGCCTCGGATGCGGCAGGAGCAGGAGCAGCCGGCGCAGTGGGAGCGGCGGAGGGCGCCCCCGACGTTGCCGCCGCGAAAGAGACGCCTGGCCGTCGCGTTGCGGGCCGCTTCTGACGTGGCGCCGGTGTTTGGCCACGTTGTCGAGCGATGGCACGCTTCCACACCTCACACCCACGATAACTGGCCACGTGAGCACCGCCACAGAGTGCACATGTGGGCTTCTCGGTGGGCGGACGGGGGCACGCACGCCCTGCATGAGCGCCGGCGCATTTAACACATCTGTCCGGCATGGAGCAGTGGCGCGCGACGTGATTGATCCCCTGGCAGCGGAAACACTGCACAGGGCCTCTCCGGGAGCGAAGATCTTCGGTCTGAACCGGAACGTCGGCGACCCGCGTCAATTGATAGAGTTTGCGGTTCTCCACGGTGTCAGAGCAGACGACCAGGAAGAGCGGCATATCTTCGCGTGACTTCGGCGACTTCATCTTCACGACCGCTCTGATATAGAAGCCCAGGTCAGCGAGTTCCCGATGCAGGTGATCGGCTTCCATGTTGAACGGGAGGTCGCGGAAGACAATCTTCAAGACCTTGTCAGGCGCTGAAGCGTGGGTATAGAATGGTATACCACGATCAGACGCCTCCTGAGTGACCCGTCGATAATCTTCAGTAGAGCGCAGTGTGACCCTGTACAGGTCGCGCCCCGCAGGCTTCACGGTGTACACTGCCGTTGTCCAGCTGCGCAACAGCTTCTGCAGTTCCCCATACGGCGGCCGAAATTGGAGGACCACCGGCGGGAGATGGGAATCTCTCTTCGGCGCAGGAGCGCGCGGCGGCGGGTCCGGCGCGTCTTCAAGCGCGTCGAATGAGTTGGCGACGGCAGTTGGAGGCGCCGTCGATGACAGCATGCGTCTTGCAGTGCGCCTGGCTGGAACGAAACCGTCGGCATCAGGGGCGTAATCCTGCTTGGATCGCTTCTCAAACGGCGGGCTGCGAGCAACGGACGTCGCGACAGTTGCCCTCCTCTTCTGTTTCCCGCTGCGTCCGCGTGGCTGGGGCGCGGTAGAGCTCTCATCTTCTGAATCCGGCAGCGGAGTAGACAGCGCAGTCTTCAACGTTTCCGGAGTTGTGTCCGTCAAATCCATAGCCATAGCCATAGCACTGGTCGTCATAAGTGGGGGGCCAGATGGGGCCGCCGGCGGCGTAAGCGCGGCCGGTCGGCGATCTGCCACACCCTTCGCAGTACGTAGCTCCGTTCGCTTCGACATCTCAAGCGCGAATGCTGCCTGCCTTGCCTCTGTGGCGGCGCCGCCAGGGGTGGGGGTCCTTTATGCTCTCGGGTGCGGCGGCCGGTTGCGCTCGCGGCCCATTGGTCGGCGGCCGCAACGGGGCGAGCTGGTAAAGGTGCGGCGGCGGGGCGCGCTGGGTGCCACTGTGTGGGGAGACGCTGACTAGAGCGGAGCGCTTGCTACTGGTGTTGCTGCCGTACGTTCACGTTCTTGTTTGAGATGCCGCCCAAGACTAGCGGGAAGGCCGCCAAGAAGGCTGGCAAGGCGCAGAAGAACATTTCGAAGGGCGACAAGAAGAAGAAGCGCAAGAGGAAGGAGAGCTATGCCATCTACATCTACAAGGTGCTGAAGCAGGTGCACCCTGACACGGGCATCTCGTCGAAGGCGATGAGCATCATGAACAGCTTCGTGAACGACATTTTCGAGCGCATCGCGGCCGAGGCGTCCCGCCTGGCGCACTACAACAAGCGCTCGACCATCACGTCCCGCGAGATCCAGACCGCTGTGCGGCTGTTGCTGCCTGGCGAGCTGGCCAAGCACGCCGTGAGCGAGGGCACGAAGGCGGTGACCAAGTACACGAGCTCCAAGTAAGGAGGTGGCTCTGGGATGGAAGGAGAGAAGGCTCCTCCGTTGCGAGAGCGGCAAAAACGGCCCTTTTCAGGGCCACCAAATGGCCTTTGCGGGAAGGGCGGAATTGTTGTTGTTGTTGTTGTTGTTTTGTGTGTGTGTGAGTGGGTGGACGGCGGCAATAGCTACCGCTTTGGTTGCGACGCGACGGGGTGGGGTGGCCGATGCGATGAATTTGATTGATGGGGGCGCGTCGCGTGTTGCGGGGTACGGCCACGGTGTGACGTGGAATGGAGGCACGTGCGCACAACTCGTTGGTGTTACCTGTCTGCGAGGTGGGGGAAGTGCGATCGGTGATGTGTCCTTTGGATGGAGGTGCCGGTTAGTTACGTGACGGATGGAAACGAAACGCGATTGTTGGGAATGTCAGTGTGTAACGACGGCCGTTTTTTTTTTTTTCGGGTCGGTTTGCACGCCATACATGGCGAGGGTGAGATGTGTCTGTAAATGCTGCAGCGTGGAGGCGTGTGAGTGACGCTTAAATGAACGCGCATTGAGACACCAATGTGTATTGCATTGTACGGGCGACACGCACGATGATGTACCTTTCCCTCCGACTGTGATTTCGATAGTCGTGTCTGTGTCTGCTTGTGCGTACGACGCACGCACACCGACGTCGTCATTGAAGATGCATGCACGCGTGTCCAGTCCAGTGCAGTACAGTAGAGTAAGCGCGACGCTAGAAGACGACGGTCGCTTTGGCGAATGTGCGCACACGTGTTTGTGTGTGTCGGTGATGTGGTCCGATCCGTCGCCTCTGGGAAACTGTCGATCGGCGCGGTACACCGGCATCACGCAACGGACGTCTTGAACACCCGTCATACGGTCGCGCTGAGAACGGTTACCGAAAGGTGAACCTCTGATCGGTCGAATGTCTGGGCAGAACGTGAGGAGAGAATGGTGGAGGAAAGGACAGAGGGGAAAAAAAAAGAGAGAGAGAAGAAAAAAAAAAACGGATAAAAAGAAACCAAACAAAACGGAGAAACGCAGTGTAGAGCAACGGAACGTTCCCGTGTCGGAGGTGTATTGTAGCCGCACTGAAATGCGTGTAACGGCGCGGCGGCAAGTGTCTGCCGTGGTGAACGTTACCTTTGACGGCTGAATTGTGCGTTGCGTTGCTTTGCTTTCCCGGATGTGTATGTAACGTTCGTTGAGATGGTTCTGAGGAAGAATGTACGACAGTGCCCGTGCCGTCTATGTTCGTGTGCAAAGCCATTGTGTGTGTACGGAATGATGTCTGTAGGTGTTAGTGAACATGTTTTACCAGTGGGGGAAATGGATCGTGGATGGTTGCCGTCACGGTCGAGACACCGCACGCACGCACCCTCCCTCCCTCCCTCCCTACATGAAGGTGTCGAGAAAGTGTGTTAACCGGGGTCTGTTTGTCTTTCGTTAAAGGGAAGGGACGAGAGAGAGAGAGAGAGAGAGAGAGAGAGAGAGAGAGAGAAGCGAAGTGGGATAGTGCGTTCATTTTGTGTGTGTGTGTGTGTGTGTGTGTGTGTGTGTGTTGTTTTGAGAATTGCGTCCGGGAATGGCGGTGGGCGTGCCCTGCATGTGGCCCGGAAGGCTGTTCGTTTCGCGGTAGTGTGTGGACAGGGGAGGGGCACGCGTAACGCTGCCGGCATGGCATGGCATTCGGGAGATGGGAGGGGGCAAACGAAGAAAACGAGACGCGGAGGCTATAAAGACGGGGAGGGGCGCGGTGTGGGTGGCTTGCGCTGCGCTCGGCTGGCGCGTGCGGCGTTGTTTTTGTGCAAAAGAAGAGAAAACGAATGGGTTGCCGGGAGGGGGCCGTTGTGGTGTAGCCGCAGACGCGGCTGTCAGTGAACGTGGTGAGACCCGACGGATGCGGGAGGGGCGGGGGCGGGGGCGGGGAAAACACTAGAAGAAAGAAGGAGAAAAACGCTGCTGCAACCAACATAAAATGAGGCCTTTTGTAACCTGCCAGAAACAAAACAACAACAAAAAAAAAAGGTCTATCAACATTGAATGTAAATGGAAACGGACCCAAGTGTAACCTCCCCGCACAAATAGTCGTAAGTAAGTAAGTGAGTGAGTGAGTGAGTGAATGATGATAAAAATGTGCCAGAATGTTGTTAACGTCCCTAGAAAATGAACGAACGAAGATTGATGAGAAACGCGCGATAATATTGATGAATGGAAATAATGAACGATGAACATCTCAACAGACGTAGTTGAAAACCCGATAAACGTTGTAAGGGCAGCGCTGGCTGACCTTCGGCCCTGTATTCTGAGACGTCCCCCTTTGAACAACAATGTATACAAAACTGTGCTTAAACTGACACACAATATTTTGAGCGCAACGCAATCTGACTATCAAAGATCCCTGCAAAAGAATGGCCCTGAGTAACATTAAAGTACACCTTTCGGAAATCACTTACCTCACAAAAATCTTCATTACTCGAACTACTGCAATACAGCGAGCACCACTGCTGCCAGCTAAATAAGAGATTCAAACTACGGAGGGCACTAACTACTGATAGGGATAGTTAGCAAAGTAAAGATGTTTAATAGAGAACAACAAACAATGTATTTACCCTTAATATCATCATCACCAGTCATAATATATGTAATTTGAAAAGTCCGCCATCTCTCTCCTCACATGCACCAGTGCTGGCGGCTCACCCCTAACTGCGCAACGCTACGCGCTGTTCACATCCAGCTATAGCAGTTCATGACAACAATGCAAACTAGCCACAGACTGCACACAGCACAGGCATTGATTTTTCACGCAGAGCGCTACGTGGCATTACCAGTATAAAAATCTAAACAAACAGCCTACGTACAAATTAGAATAAAAAGAGCAAAAGATCGTTACGTCAATAAAAAAAAAAAACAAAAAGACAAAAGAGAAAACAAACTGCATCTACATGTGCTCTTAACTGTAGATACCTGTACACAGCTTCGTGCAATGAATGCCGGCTCACACATTTAATTTTGATTGTTGGAGGAAATGCGTAGGAAATATTCTTTAAATGGAAATGAATGGTTGTACTTTAAAAAAGTTAGTTTGGAAACAAAGTATTATTGGGGCATTTTGTTGTGAAGAAAATAGTTACAATTGACATACATTATTAGATTTGCGCAATGCAGCTTCATTACCTTACCTTTAATAACAATATGCATCGTCCCGAACGGAGACCAGAGTCGCGAGAAGAGCACGCCGCCGCCCGCTCAGTAGAATCGTCCACTCGCTAATACTGTCGACTGACTACTACCTCTCCCGACCCGCCACATATAGATGACAACTGTTCCTGCCGACCCGCTACGTGCTACTAGTGTCGTGTGGCGCAGACTAGCGACGATAAGAAACTCTCTGGTCAGAGATTGTGTCGTGCCTCGCCATCGCTGGTAATGAGTACATACGTGTTTGAGCGTGCGTACCGGAACACGCAGTGCGGAGCCAGAGACTGTGTTGTCGAGGCCGTCGACGCAGTGCATGTCGGTCGGTCGAGTGCGTGCGGGAGGGCAGAGAGGCAGCGTCGGCACGGAGATGCACGCACGGGGGCTGCGGCGTGGCGCGTTTGCGGTAGGCGCCTTTGGTGGCAACGGCCGGGACAAGCAGCGGTGTATGGTGTGGTGCGGGCCGGACAGGGGCGGTGGAGGAGGAGGAGGAGGAGGAGGCGGCGGCGCGACGATGGCATTGGGGCGGAAACGGGGACGGCGACGGCGGATGTTGAGAGGCGTCACGCGCGGACCGACACAGACGCACAGATGGATAGGTAGGAAGAAGAAGGGGCGGCTGGTGAGTGCAATTTAGGCGGTAGACACAAGAGGTCGGCACGGCATTTGCGTGATGTGGCGTTGTGACGGGGTGTGCTCGCGTGCCTCGTTTTGTTGATGCGCGCAGGAAGATGTGCAGAGCAGCGGCGGGCGGCTCGGTTCGGTTTGGCCCGGCGGGCCGCGCTGTTGTCGCGGACGTGAGCGCCCCCTGGCGGGTGGCCGGAGGCGGCGCGGCGTGTTGGACGTGTGGCTGGCGGCAGTGCACAATTGCGAGTGGCTGGCGGTGTGGCGGTTGGCGCGTCGGGCGGCCGAGAGAGAGGAGAGGTATGTGTTTGCGGGCGCCTTTGCTGCGCGGCGTCGTGCAGGGAGGGCGGGCGCTTGTCGACTGTGTGACTGTGTGGCGAATTGGCGGCGTTGTGCTCCGGCCGAAGGCGTCGGAAAGGAGAGTTGGTCGTGATGTCATGTCGCGCCGTGTCATGTTTGCGAAACGGCTGCCGCACAGGTGTGGTGGTAGCGAGCCGGTCGGTGTCAGTGCGATGGGAATGTGCGTTTGGCGGTTTCGGTGTGCTTTTTGCGGCGTGAGAGTGGGGCGGGCGGGCAGGCTTTTGCTGTTGTTGGTTCCTTGTGTCTTGTGTGTAGCTTGATGGCAACGTGGAAGGACGCCGGTTTCGAGCCGTGCGTGTGGTTGTCGACGTTGACTGGTTGGGGTGTGCCGTTGCACGTGCGTGTTTGGGTCGTTGGTGTGGTTTTGGCTGGCTGGCTGTGTGTACGGGAAGGGGGAGGCGGCGGTGGATAGTGCAGTAGTTGTGTCGTTGCCACGGGCGTCGGGTGCGGCTGTGCGTAGTGGCGGAAAGGTGTCGGTTGCGGGAAGCGAGGCCGTCGTTGGCGGTGTCGCGTGACTTTGTGAATCGAGTGGGGCGGGGAAAGGAGCAGCGGTGCCGCTGCGTCGTGGCCGTTAGCCAGAGGCTGTGCTTTGATAGTTTTGTGGACGGTTCGTGCGAGGCGATTTGTTGCCTGCCCTATGTTTGAGACGACGACTGGTTGGTGGCGTGCGCGCGAGCGAAGTGGCGGTGTGCGTTTCCCGTGTCGACTGCCGACTGCCGACAGGTGCGCCGTCGGTGGGGTGGGTGGCCGGCCGGCACAAGTAGAGGCGGCGGCGTCGTTGCGGTGTGTTTGTGTTGTCGGCGACAGCTGTTTGTGCGGTGCGTGTGAATGGTGGTGCAAACGTGTGCTGGCGTTGAGGCTGCGACCGCGGCGTGTTGTTGGTTGATGTTGAACAGCGGCTGTGTGCGGTGGTGGTGGTGCCGCACGTGCATCCGGCCCGGCGCGGAAAGCGCAGTTGCGGCGGCCCTTCGGTGCCAGCCACGTCGCGTGAGCGGCGGGTTGCTCTGGTCGACACGTGGTGCTCTGGTTTGTTGTTTGGTGCCCTTTGGCCGGTGGGTGGTCCGTGTGTCTCGGTATCTGGTCGTGGTCGTGCTGCCCGTTTGTCTGTGGCTTCGGCGACCTTTACACCCAAAGTGTGGCGCCCGAAGGTGTGAACCAACGTAATCCGACCTCGGCGCTTAAGCTCTAAGCCTAAGCTGAGCGAACCGAACCGAACCGAACCGAACCGAACCGAACCTGTAGCGTAGCGTTAGCGTGAGGTGAGGTGCGGTGAGGTCAGCCTCAGCGCCAAGTAAGCTAAGCTGTCCGGCCGTGAGGTGGGTGGGTAGGTAGGTAGGTAGGTAGGTAGGTAGGTAGGTAGGTAGGTGCGGCTGCTGCGGCCACCTGACGGCTGACGTGTTTGAATGCTTAACCTAAGTTTGAGGCTTAACCTAACCCAAGTGGCCTTAACCTAACCTAACCTAACCTAACCTAACCTAACCTAACCTCTGACGCCCGACGTGTGTTTGAATGCTTAACCTAAGTTTGACGCTTAACCTAACACCGACCCTTAACCTAACCCAAGTGCCCTTAACCTAACCCACGTCCACCGAACCTAACCGAGACGTGTGAACCTAATGTCTAACTCGTCACGCGTGATGTTGGCTGTCGTGTGTGCTGACGGCAGATTGGGTTGGTCTGTAGTTGCGGATTTCGGTTTGCCTCGGGCGAGGGGTTGGCTCGTAAGCGGCGAGGGGCGCTCCGGCGGAGCATGTTGCTTTGCAGGCGGCGCCCGTTTTTGCGGCGGGCACAATTGAAATTGTTGGGAAACGAACGAAAGGGCTGTGAATGTTGGCGGGCGAGAGGAGGAGGACGTGGCCCGACGGCTGCGGGCCGATCGGGAAACGGTGGGAGGGCGATGGGGCGGCGGAGGTGCGTTTGCACGGCCGTCATCGCCGCACGCCTCCGCTTGTGTGGCTGTGGCGCCGGCCGCGCTGGCCGGGCTGCCGCGGCGACGGTGTGGGGCTTTTGCCGAAGGTTTGGCCATTGTGGCGGGTCGTCGGCTGGGGCTGTGGGGGCGGCATTTGGGCGTGGGCGGCGATTCTCGGCGGGCCGACCCAGGCTGTAGCGCGCGGTGGCTGCAGTTTGGCCGTGGTTTGCGGCGCTGCCGTGGCGACTGGTTGGCGACTGTGGTGTGGCTGTGTGTAGCCCCATCCTCGGTGGTTTGAAAGGCGCGGGTGGTTGTGGCGCAGGTGTGGGGCTGCTCCGCACAGGCTGTCGGACGTTGGGCGGTAGCAAGCGCGGGAGGCGCGGCGCGGCGGCGCGCAGAGTGGCGGCCGCTCTCTCGGCCGTCCGCGCCCGCCCGCGACACTGGCTGGGCCTGTGCGTCGAGGCGCATCGGTCTCCGAGCAGCCGAGCTGTGTGCACGCGCGGGAGGGTGCGCTGCGAACTTTTAAGTTTGAAGTGCTCCCACTGCGTGTTAAAAAGCAATACTGTCCTGATAGGGCCGTCTTACTAGTGATAGGCGAGATCCTCCGGGATAGCCGGATGGGCTAGGGATGTTTAGCATAGGGAATGAAGAGGCACCAGGGCCTCCTCACCAGGCAGTCGACCGACAGGTGGCCGACTCCCTGGGCGGGGTACGTCCGCGCGCCTTCAGGCACAGATCAAGAAGCAGGGCAAGGCCTAGTTCCGCGAGTAGGTCTGAGTCTCTCCATCGTACTGTCGAAAGACACTACCACAAGAGCGCCGTGAGGGAACTGACAACAGGTACGACGCCCACCATGGAGCAGGCAATGCTCCAAACCATCGAAAAACTACGAAGGGAAAGTTCGGAACGTCCGAAAACCCTGGAAACAGCCAAGACAACTGCCCCCAACGGGGGAACAACCACCACGGCTACAACTGAAGCCGTAGCCGCTGCCATGGAAGCGGAAAAGCGCAAGATGGCCGCCGCAGCTGCCGCCGCCGCGGAAGAATCCAAGATGGCCGCCGGCGCTATAACACCAACCGAACGACACCAAATTGATATCAGAGGCACATATAGCATCAACCATCAAAGCCAGCATGAAACAAACCACCTAGTGGGAGCGGAAGGAAGAAAAACGGAACATTATACGTCATCGAGCGAGGACGAAGAAATGGACCAAGACACGCCACAAATCGATCAAAACACGCACCAAATGCAACAAATGGAGCTATACGAAGATAACGAGGGCTTCAGAATGCCAAGAAAAACAATCAAGAGGAAAAACTCAGCGGAAGCCGACTCCCAAAACAAGCAGTTTACAATCGAAACGAGGAATAGATTCGACACCTTGCAGAACACCCAAAACCTGCAAACAGGGAACGGTACACCACAAGAGACGCCTCAACAGAGCCAAAACCCGACAACATCGCAGAGAATAACGCCGAAAAAGCCCAGGGTACCTCCCATAACCATACAGTATGCAGGCCACTACCTGACATTAAACGCAGCACTGAAAAAAGAAATGGAAGGACCCATTAGGGTGATACACAAAGGAAAGTCAATAAAGTATCACTTTGAGTCGGTCAGAGACCAAAGAACAGCACTGGCTTTCTTCAGACGACACCAAATCGGAAATTACACCCACCAGCTTCAAGAAGACAGACAGCTCAAAGTAGTCATCAAAGGTCTGCCTGACACAGTCACGGAAGACGAACTCAATACTGACTTAAGATACAACAACTTCCACCCAAATAATGTACACCAGTACAAGAAAAGGAATCCTGAAACAAGGGAGCTGAAACCCATGGACGTGTTCTGCATATCACTGGACAAAAAACCCGAAAATCAGAACATCTACAACTTGAGATACCTACTTGACACCAAAGTAACAATTGAGACTTACAAAAACAGAGATGGACCGCCACAGTGTAAGAAGTGCCAAGGATTTTTTCACACAGCGGGATACTGTGGCATGCCCACCAGATGCGCAAGATGTGGAGGTGATCACAGAGCAAAAGATTGCCAGCTACCAACAAATGCCATCCCACACTGCATCAACTGTGGAGAAGACGGGCATGCAGCGTCCCACAGAGGCTGCAGGGCTTACCAGGAAGCAGCAGAAGCTTACGGACGAGAAAACCAACAACACCAGCAAAGACAAGCAAGACAACAACAACAGATAAGACCGACAGCGATGCCAACGCCAGCAGAGGCACAACAAAGAGGGAGAAGAAGAGCATGGGGCAACATTAACACACAAGGTGCAGAACAAACAACAGGCAACCAACAAGGGATGATGGAAGGAGTCAAGGGCTTCATTGACGAAGTTAAATCCATCTGGGCATCCTTCAACTGGAGGCAAGTCCTCAACACAGCACGATCAACACTACAAGAAGTAAACTCAGCACCTGACGCCATGTCAAAATTGATGGCTATCGCTGGAGGAGCGATGAAAATATTCGAATTATTTAATGGAAACTAACAGAAGAGGACAAAAACTACTGCGCATCTGCAACTTCAATGCATGCGGTATCAAAAACAAAAGAGACCTCCTCAACGAATTCATTGAGCAAAACAAAATAGATGTGCTAATAGTCACAGAGACCCACTTACGTCCATCACAGAGCTGTAAATTAAGGAACATGATATGTCACCGCACGGATAGGGTAAACAGGATGGGTGGAGGAACTGCCATATACCTCAGACAAAACATAATACATCACCCAGAGCCAACCCCTCCAATGACAGCACTTGAGGCTACACTAGTCAACATAGAGACGTCCAATGGCAAACTGCTACTAGTAGCAGCATACCTCAGCCCAAGAGCGAACCTGGAAGAAAATGATCTAACACAGATCTTCGATAATAACGATCGCATACTACTGGCAGGAGACCTAAACGCAAAGAACGAAGCATGGAATGCACACAGGAGCAACGCCCGAGGAGAAGCACTACACAACCTAGAAGAAAGGCTCCATGCCGTCGTCACAGCCCCCCTAGAGGCGACCTATGTACCATTCAACAGCAGACACCAACCAGACGTCCTGGACATATTCATTGTCAAGAACATAGACCCAAATATGGAGATGCAGGTTAAAAACAGACTAACATCGGACCACCTTCCAGTAATCACACAAATAGGGGAAACAATAGAACCCCCACCACATAGACAAAAAGTAACAACAGACTGGAATCAGTACAGCCGCTGGCTGAATAACAATGTCAACCCCACTGCCCCACTCAACAGTGAACAACAAATTGAGGAGGCCATTGGCACCCTCTCGAGCAAAATCAAAAATGCTCAGAGAAAGGCCACAATCAGAATGACATTCGAGGAAGAAAAGTATAACGAGCTCCCACCATTAATTCAAGACCTCAAGTACCTCAAAAACAGAGCAAGGAAGCGATGGAGCCGAGACAGAAACCCACAAGACCGAAGAGAGGTTAATAGACTCACGCGGGAAATACATAAAAGGGTACTAGAATGGAAGGCGGAGAAGTGGGAGGACCGCATGAGTGAGCTAACACTCAGAGGAAGAGAGGACTGGAAGCTGATCAAAAGCTTGAGGAACCCAAAACCAAGGAAGTCAGCACTAGTCGACGGAAATACCATTGTTTTTGATGCACTACGACAAGCAGAGCTCTTCGCCCAGACCTATGAGGAGCAGAACAAGTTAGAAGAGGAGGGTAACCCAACACCAGAAGAGATAGAATTCGCCCGACACATCAACCAGGAGGCTGACGCAATCAAAAACACACCAGCTGATGACAGGCCAGAACTGACGACACCAACAGAGGTCCGAAAAATAATAGCAAGACTAGGAACACGCTCAGCACCGGGACCAGACAACATCACAAATGAAGAGCTAAAACAAATCCCTCGAAAACCGCTGGTGCTACTAACACGCATCCTAAATGCATGCATGATACTAAACTATTTTCCAGTTGCGTGGAAAATCAGCAAAATTGTACCGATCCCCAAGGCAGACAAAGACCTCAAGAAGCCCGAGAACCACCGTCCAATCAGCTTACTCTGCACCATGTCGAAGCTTCTAGAACGCGTCCTGCTCACGCGAATAAGACAACCTCTTCTGGATGGAAACGTCATCAGGAGAGAACAATTCGCGTACCAGCAAACAGTGTCAGCAGAGCTCCAACTCCTGCGAATCACAGAAGAGATCACCCATGCAATGAACTTGGCAAAATACACCGCAGCACTAATGCTGGATGTAGAAAAAGCGTACGACAAGGTGTGGAGGAATAATCTGCTGGTGAAATTAAAGGAAGACACAGACATACCAAGATGCTACCTACGAATAATTAACAGTTTCATGACGGACAGACGATGTTTCGTTAAAGTAAACGGGCAGAGATCGGAAACTAAGACCTTGGAGGAAGGAATTCCTCAGGGATCGGTACTGTCTCCCACCCTCTTCACAGTATATGTGAACGACATTCCGAAAACAGAGGACACAGTACTGGCCCAATTCGCCGATGACACGGCAATACTAACAAGCCATAGAAGATTAGACACAACAATTAGACGACTACAAGAACAAACAAACCTAACCGAAAAATGGGCAAAGCTAAACAAAATAAAAATTAATGCAGAAAAGACCAAAGCAATCCTGTTCACAAGACGCAGACCAGACATCCAAGACAGAATTGAACTCAATGGACATAGAGTCAACTGGACGAACAAAGTAAAATATCTAGGAGTCACACTAGATAAGAAAATGCTGTTCACAGACCATATCAAGGAAAAGAGGACGAGAATCACAAAGGCAATCCACGCGATCTACCCACTTCTGACAAGCAAAGAAATGACAACCCGGACCAAGATGCGGATATACAAGGCAATAATACAGCCAGCCATCCTGTATGGGTGCTCTGCATGGGGCATCACGTGTAAGACGAACATTAAGAAACTTCAGACACTGCAAAACAGGTGCCTAAAGCTCACCCTAAAAGCACCTCCATGGACCAGCACAGAAGCAATCCACAGGGAACTCGAGATGCCACGAATAGCTGAACAAATCGAAGAAGCCACCAGGAAACTGGTGACAAAAATAGAGAGACTCAGACCCACAAACAACAGGCTTGAAAACATTGCCACAGTGGAACCAACAGCCTGGCACAAAGTCAAGGTACCTCTATCAATTATTAGGAACCAACAATAACAAACACCAACCGAGAATAGCAAAGAAAGAAGACAAACAATGAGAACTCAAGAAACAAAGCAATAGGGAAGAAAACAACACAAACAGGCAACAGGTAGACGCCCAACAACAAAAGCAACCAATAGATACCAAAGGCAACTCAAACAACATCAACCAACATCAAATCAGGACCACTAAAGGGCGAAAGTACCCACAGTGAGTCCCAAAGCGCCGAAAACGGAGACCCAATTATTTGTTTTTGCTAATAAATAAATGGAGCCCCCAATTAAGAAAAACCTATCCTGCACACACGGGGGACCAAGCTCCTAAGGAGCTAGAACCCCAGCCATCACACGAACAAAAAAAAAAAAAAAAAAAAAAAAAAAAAAAAAAAAAGCGTCGAGGCGGCTATTCCTCTGCTGTGCGCTCCGCTCGCTGCGTGTCTCCTCTCGCTCTCGCTGCTCGCTGTGTGTTAACGCGCGTCGTCGAAATGGCAGATCAGGCGGCTACGAACGAGACTGCTGCGGCACCCGCCGCCACCGGCACTACGAAGAAGGCAAAGTCTGCGTCGTCTGCGAAGAAGCCGCGCGCCAAGCCTGCGCACCCGCGCACCTCTGAGATGGTGACGGCCGCCATCAAGAGTCTGAAGGAGCGCGGCGGATCGTCGCTGCAGGCGATCAAGAAGTACATTGCCGCGCACTACAAGCTGGACGCGGAGAAGCTGGCGCCGTTTATCAAGAAGTACCTCAAGTCGGCCGTGGTGGCGGGCGAGCTGGTGCAGACGAAGGGGAAGGGCGCGTCCGGCTCTTTCAAGCTTGCCGGCGCCGGCGGCGGGGCGGCTGAGGGCGGCAAGGCTCGTGCTGGCGGTGCCAAGAAGAAGCGCGCCGCTCCGGCCAGCAAGGAGAAGAAGGGCGCCCGTGCGGCCGGCGCAAAGAAGGCTGGTGGCGTGAAGGCGGCGACTGGTCGGAAGGCGGGCGCCGCCAAGAAGGCGTCTGCGGCGTCGGCCGCTCCCGCCGGTGCGAAGAAGGCGGCTGCTGCCAAGCCGGCCAAGGCCAAGTCGCCGTCGAAGGCGAAGAAGGCCGCCAAGGTTCCGACGAAGAAGCCGAAGGCGCCGCGCCCGAAGAAGGCGACGACGCCGTCTAAGGCGAAGGCGTCGCCCAAGAAGAAGAAGTAGAGGAGAAGAAGAAAGGAATGGGAAAGGAAGGGTTGGCGGATGACTCCGTCGTCCCCACCCCCCGTCCCCGTCGTCTAGTGGCGCGCAAGAGACGCGCGGCCCAAAACGGCCCTTCTCAGGGCCATCAAAGCACGTCGGGAAGGTTTTGATTGTCGTGTTTGTGTTGCGGTGTGGTTGCGTCGTCTGGCGTTTCTGTATGCCCGTGTGTGGATACTGTTTGCGTGCCGTGGTGGTTGGATTGCGGGGGGTCGGTGGCGGGTGCGGGCGGCGGTAGCGGTTGATTGTCGCCGTTTTTGGTCGCGGCCGGCCGACGGTTGTTGGTTTGTGTCATGTTGTTTGAATACTTTGGTTTGCCTGCCTTCTTCTTCTCGGACGTGTCTTGTCTTGTGTGTGTTCTTGCAACGGGGGCGGGGGACGCTGAGATGTGGAAAGGGTCGGTGGCGTTGGACTTGCCTGGCTTTTTTGTTTGTTTTTCTTTTCTTTTCGAAACGAAGCGGCGGCCGGCCGTGTGGTTGACGGCGTCGGCCGATGGGTTATTGTGCGCTTTGAGCGCCGCGCCGGGGAGGGATGATGTTGATTGTTGCGCGCGCCAGCAAGCTGGCAGAGAGAGCGGCTGTGGCGGACGGACGGGAAGTGGAAGTGGTGTGTTTTGTCTTTGGTTCTGTGGTTGTGGGGCGAGAGGCGACCGACAAAGTTTGCTCGCGACGGAGTGATGTTAGTGGCCCTTAAAAGGGCCGTTTTGTTTGTTGCGTGCGTGGGCGGTGCCCAGCGGCTGGCGCGGTGTTTAGGCGCGCTCGCCGCGGATGCGGCGCGCGAGCTGGATGTCCTTGGGCATGATGGTGACGCGCTTGGCGTGGATTGCGCACAGGTTGGTGTCTTCGAAGAGGCCGACGAGGTAGGCCTCGCTGGCCTCCTGCAGGGCCATGACCGCGGAGCTCTGGAAGCGCAGGTCGGTCTTGAAGTCCTGGGCGATCTCGCGCACTAGGCGCTGGAATGGCAGCTTGCGGATGAGCAGCTCTGTGCTCTTCTGGTAGCGCCTGATTTCTCGCAGGGCGACGGTGCCCGGCCTGTAGCGGTGGGGCTTCTTGACGCCGCCGGTGGCGGGCGCGCTCTTCCTCGCCGCCTTGGTGGCGAGCTGTTTGCGCGGCGCCTTTCCGCCGGTGGACTTGCGGGCCGTTTGCTTTGTGCGGGCCATAGCGGTAGCGGTAGCGGAGCGGCGTGGAGGCGAGGTGCTGCGTCGGGTGCTGCCTTGACGACACGGGCGCGCGCCAGCCACCGTGGTGCGCTTATATGCCCTCGGTTGCGCGTGGTGGGGGGAGGGCGGGCCAGAGTCTATATAGGGGGGCTGGCGCGTGCGCTGGGCGCAGACCGTAGCCGACTCGCTAGCGCCGGGTGAGGAGCCAGCCGCTGCAGCAGACGTTTTGCTTGCCTGAGCTTTTTTGAGGATTTAGAAGAGATGACTGGCCGCGGCAAGGGAGGAAAGGGGCTCGGCAAGGGTGGCGCCAAGCGGCACCGCAAGGTGTTGCGCGACAACATCCAGGGCATCACGAAGCCCGCGATCCGCCGCCTGGCTCGCAGGGGCGGCGTGAAGCGCATCTCTGGTCTGATCTACGAGGAGACCCGCGGAGTGCTGAAGGTGTTCCTGGAGAACGTGATCCGCGACGCGGTGACGTACACTGAGCACGCCAAGCGCAAGACTGTGACGGCCATGGACGTGGTGTACGCCCTGAAGAGGCAGGGGCGCACCCTGTACGGTTTCGGCGGTTAGGCGCGTCGCAGCCGGTGTGCTGTGCCGCGTTGGCCTTCCCGCGGCCGTGGGAGAGACGAAAACGGCCCTTTTCAGGGCCACCACACTGTTCGGAAATTGAAAAGTGCGAAAGAGTCTGTGTTGTTGCTGCGTGTGTGCGCTGTGTTGCCTGCCTGCCTGCCTGCCTGCCTTCTTTCTTTCATTCTTCATTTCGTTTGCGTTTGACTGACGTGACTGGGAGAAAGGAAAGGAAGCGGGTCTTGTGGCTGTGTGTGTGCGAGAGAGGGCGTTGTGTGTTTGTTTTGTTTATCGATCGATGGAGACGCCGGGCTGTGTGTTGTTGTTGTGCGAGAGGCGGTGAATATCTGCGTGGTTTTGGCTGTGTGTTTGCGGCGGCGTTGGAGTTGCCGAGGCAAGGCGGCCGGATCAGCTGTTTCGTTTGTATGGGGCGCGCGGGAGTGGAGGGCGGTGTGTCGACACGCTCGTTTAACAGTGGTGATTATTGCTGTCGTTGTCGTTTGGAAGGCGACTGTGCGTGCGTGGAGGTGCTTGAGGCAAACGAAACAAAACGAGAGAAATGTGTGTGTGTGTTGGGCCACACGGGCTGTGGACGACAAGATGGCGGCGGCGGCGGCTCTTCTTGTTCTTCTCTCTTTCCTTTAGTCCTCTACCGTTAGAGGGGGAGTTGGTGGAGGTTATTGTCGCCTGTGGACATTAGCTCCTCTTTTCTGTGTGTTGTTCTTATCTTTGGTAGTGTGCTTTCTCGGACGTTGCTGTTTGTTGAGAGTGATTATGTGTTCTGTTTGTGCTACTGCTGGAGTAGCGACTCGGGTCTTGCACATCTGTCCCTGTGGTGTTCATATTGCCCAAGGGTCAAGACGTAATAGTCATTGTGTGAATTCCGCGCGGTCGCGTAGAACGCTTCTGCCAGGGCGCGGAATCGTGTTGTGAGTGGTTCTAGGCAGGTCTGCCGCGGGGACGTGTAAGGCCCGTCGTAGAGCGCTCTGCTCTGGACCCTTCTGTAGGCGATGCATCGTCGATCTGGCTGCATAGCCCCACACAGGGCGCGCATATTCCAGTATCGCTACCCCTGTTGCGGGGTCGAGGGAACAGGGGTACAGGATCTGCATCCTGGCGCGAGCGTTTGTGCCACGTTCCCCTATGTGACACTTCGATGTCAGGCGTGACACCGAGGTACCTCGCAGAATATCTCCCCCTGCAATCCGTAGCAGTTGGTATGGTCTTGTTGCCGGCGGCGGCGGCTGTGGAAGTGACGTTAAAGTAAAGTAAAGCGCGGCGAGGACGACTGAAATTTTGCTTTGGACGTAGGTTTGTGTGGTGGCCCTGAAAAGGGCCGATTGTTGTGAGCCGAGCCGGCAACGCGCGTTGCGTGCAGGGGAGCACGCAGCGCTGCTGGGCGGCGGGTCCGCGTGCCGATTGCCTGGCCTCTCTGTTTAGGCCTTCTTCTCGGTCTTCTTTGGCAGCAGGACGGCCTGGATGTTGGGCAGGACACCACCCTGTGCGATGGTGACGCCCGACAGGAGCTTGTTGAGCTCCTCGTCGTTGCGGATGGCAAGCTGCAGGTGGCGCGGGATGATGCGCGTCTTCTTGTTGTCGCGGGCCGCGTTTCCGGCCAGCTCGAGCACCTCAGCCGCGAGGTACTCCATGACGGCGGCGAGGTAGACGGGCGCCCCGGCGCCGACGCGCTCGGCGTAGTTTCCCTTGCGCAGGAGGCGGTGGATTCTGCCGACCGGGAACTGGAGCCCGGCCCTGCTTGAGCGGGACTTTGACTTGCCCTTGACTTTGCCTCCCTTTCCGCGTCCGGACATGGCGATGGGCTGTGGTGTAGAAACGAGACGAGACGAACGACGGTGCGAGCCGCAGCGAGTCGAGCAGCGGAGTGGCGGCGCCGCCAGGGGTGGGGGTCCTTTATGCTCTCGGGTGCGGCGGCCGGTTGCGCTCGCGGCCCATTGGTCGGCGGCCGCAACGGGGCGAGCTGGTAAAGGTGCGGCGGCGGGGCGCGCTGGGTGCCACTGTGTGGGGAGACGCTGACTAGAGCGGAGCGCTTGCTACTGGTGTTGCTGCCGTACGTTCACGTTCTTGTTTGAGATGCCGCCCAAGACTAGCGGGAAGGCCGCCAAGAAGGCTGGCAAGGCGCAGAAGAACATTTCGAAGGGCGACAAGAAGAAGAAGCGCAAGAGGAAGGAGAGCTATGCCATCTACATCTACAAGGTGCTGAAGCAGGTGCACCCTGACACGGGCATCTCGTCGAAGGCGATGAGCATCATGAACAGCTTCGTGAACGACATTTTCGAGCGCATCGCGGCCGAGGCGTCCCGCCTGGCGCACTACAACAAGCGCTCGACCATCACGTCCCGCGAGATCCAGACCGCTGTGCGGCTGTTGCTGCCTGGCGAGCTGGCCAAGCACGCCGTGAGCGAGGGCACGAAGGCGGTGACCAAGTACACGAGCTCCAAGTAAGGAGGTGGCTCTGGAATGGAAGGAGAGAAGGCTCCTCCGTTGCGAGAGCGGCAAAAACGGCCCTTTTCAGGGCCACCAAATGGCCTTTGCGGGAAGGGCGGAATTGTTGTTGTTGTTGTTGTTGTTTTGTGTGTGTGTGAGTGGGTGGACGGCGGCAATAGCTACCGCTTTGGTTGCGACGCGACGGGGTGGGGTGGCCGATGCGATGAATTTGATTGATGGGGGCGCGTCGCGTGTTGCGGGGTACGGCCACGGTGTGACGTGGAATGGAGGCACGTGCGCACAACTCGTTGGTGTTACCTGTCTGCGAGGTGGGGGAAGTGCGATCGGTGATGTGTCCTTTGGATGGAGGTGCCGGTTAGTTACGTGACGGATGGAAACGAAACGCGATTGTTGGGAATGTCAGTGTGTAACGACGGCCGTTTTTTTTTTTTTCGGGTCGGTTTGCACGCCATACATGGCGAGGGTGAGATGTGTCTGTAAATGCTGCAGCGTGGAGGCGTGTGAGTGACGCTTAAATGAACGCGCATTGAGACACCAATGTGTATTGCATTGTACGGGCGACACGCACGATGATGTACCTTTCCCTCCGACTGTGATTTCGATAGTCGTGTCTGTGTCTGCTTGTGCGTACGACGCACGCACACCGACGTCGTCATTGAAGATGCATGCACGCGTGTCCAGTCCAGTGCAGTACAGTAGAGTAAGCGCGACGCTAGAAGACGACGGTCGCTTTGGCGAATGTGCGCACACGTGTTTGTGTGTGTCGGTGATGTGGTCCGATCCGTCGCCTCTGGGAAACTGTCGATCGGCGCGGTACACCGGCATCACGCAACGGACGTCTTGAACACCCGTCATACGGTCGCGCTGAGAACGGTTACCGAAAGGTGAACCTCTGATCGGTCGAATGTCTGGGCAGAACGTGAGGAGAGAATGGTGGAGGAAAGGACAGAGGGGAAAAAAAAAAGAGAGAGAGAAGAAAAAAAAAACGGATAAAAAGAAACCAAACAAAACGGAGAAACGCAGTGTAGAGCAACGGAACGTTCCCGTGTCGGAGGTGTATTGTAGCCGCACTGAAATGCGTGTAACGGCGCGGCGGCAAGTGTCTGCCGTGGTGAACGTTACCTTTGACGGCTGAATTGTGCGTTGCGTTGCTTTGCTTTCCCGGATGTGTATGTAACGTTCGTTGAGATGGTTCTGAGGAAGAATGTACGACAGTGCCCGTGCCGTCTATGTTCGTGTGCAAAGCCATTGTGTGTGTACGGAATGATGTCTGTAGGTGTTAGTGAACATGTTTTACCAGTGGGGGAAATGGATCGTGGATGGTTGCCGTCACGGTCGAGACACCGCACGCACGCACCCTCCCTCCCTCCCTCCCTACATGAAGGTGTCGAGAAAGTGTGTTAACCGGGGTCTGTTTGTCTTTCGTTAAAGGGAAGGGACGAGAGAGAGAGAGAGAGAGAGAGAGAGAGAGAGAGAGAGAGAAGCGAAGTGGGATAGTGCGTTCATTTTGTGTGTGTGTGTGTGTGTGTGTGTGTGTGTGTGTGTTGTTTTGAGAATTGCGTCCGGGAATGGCGGTGGGCGTGCCCTGCATGTGGCCCGGAAGGCTGTTCGTTTCGCGGTAGTGTGTGGACAGGGGAGGGGCACGCGTAACGCTGCCGGCATGGCATGGCATTCGGGAGATGGGAGGGGGCAAACGAAGAAAACGAGACGCGGAGGCTATAAAGACGGGGAGGGGCGCGGTGTGGGTGGCTTGCGCTGCGCTCGGCTGGCGCGTGCGGCGTTGTTTTTGTGCAAAAGAAGAGAAAACGAATGGGTTGCCGGGAGGGGGCCGTTGTGGTGTAGCCGCAGACGCGGCTGTCAGTGAACGTGGTGAGACCCGACGGATGCGGGAGGGGCGGGGGCGGGGGCGGGGAAAACACTAGAAGAAAGAAGGAGAAAAACGCTGCTGCAACCAACATAAAATGAGGCCTTTTGTAACCTGCCAGAAACAAAACAACAACAAAAAAAAGGTCTATCAACATTGAATGTAAATGGAAACGGACCCAAGTGTAACCTCCCCGCACAAATAGTCGTAAGTAAGTAAGTGAGTGAGTGAGTGAGTGAATGATGATAAAAATGTGCCAGAATGTTGTTAACGTCCCTAGAAAATGAACGAACGAAGATTGATGAGAAACGCGCGATAATATTGATGAATGGAAATAATGAACGATGAACATCTCAACAGACGTAGTTGAAAAC
Source organism: Schistocerca cancellata (assembly GCF_023864275.1). Taxonomy (NCBI): domain Eukaryota; kingdom Metazoa; phylum Arthropoda; class Insecta; order Orthoptera; family Acrididae; genus Schistocerca; species Schistocerca cancellata. The sequence goes on along the minus strand of NC_064634.1, from coordinate 453,899,383 downwards.
CCGATAAACGTTGTAAGGGCAGCGCTGGCTGACCTTCGGCCCTGTATTCTGAGACGTCCCCCTTTGAACAACAATGTATACAAAACTGTGCTTAAACTGACACACAATATTTTGAGCGCAACGCAATCTGACTATCAAAGATCCCTGCAAAAGAATGGCCCTGAGTAACATTAAAGTACACCTTTCGGAAATCACTTACCTCACAAAAATCTTCATTACTCGAACTACTGCAATACAGCGAGCACCACTGCTGCCAGCTAAATAAGAGATTCAAACTACGGAGGGCACTAACTACTGATAGGGATAGTTAGCAAAGTAAAGATGTTTAATAGAGAACAACAAACAATGTATTTACCCTTAATATCATCATCACCAGTCATAATATATGTAATTTGAAAAGTCCGCCATCTCTCTCCTCACATGCACCAGTGCTGGCGGCTCACCCCTAACTGCGCAACGCTACGCGCTGTTCACATCCAGCTATAGCAGTTCATGACAACAATGCAAACTAGCCACAGACTGCACACAGCACAGGCATTGATTTTTCACGCAGAGCGCTACGTGGCATTACCAGTATAAAAATCTAAACAAACAGCCTACGTACAAATTAGAATAAAAAGAGCAAAAGATCGTTACGTCAATAAAAAAAAAAAACAAAAAGACAAAAGAGAAAACAAACTGCATCTACATGTGCTCTTAACTGTAGATACCTGTACACAGCTTCGTGCAATGAATGCCGGCTCACACATTTAATTTTGATTGTTGGAGGAAATGCGTAGGAAATATTCTTTAAATGGAAATGAATGGTTGTACTTTAAAAAAGTTAGTTTGGAAACAAAGTATTATTGGGGCATTTTGTTGTGAAGAAAATAGTTACAATTGACATACATTATTAGATTTGCGCAATGCAGCTTCATTACCTTACCTTTAATAACAATATGCATCGTCCCGAACGGAGACCAGAGTCGCGAGAAGAGCACGCCGCCGCCCGCTCAGTAGAATCGTCCACTCGCTAATACTGTCGACTGACTACTACCTCTCCCGACCCGCCACATATAGATGACAACTGTTCCTGCCGACCCGCTACGTGCTACTAGTGTCGTGTGGCGCAGACTAGCGACGATAAGAAACTCTCTGGTCAGAGATTGTGTCGTGCCTCGCCATCGCTGGTAATGAGTACATACGTGTTTGAGCGTGCGTACCGGAACACGCAGTGCGGAGCCAGAGACTGTGTTGTCGAGGCCGTCGACGCAGTGCATGTCGGTCGGTCGAGTGCGTGCGGGAGGGCAGAGAGGCAGCGTCGGCACGGAGATGCACGCACGGGGGCTGCGGCGTGGCGCGTTTGCGGTAGGCGCCTTTGGTGGCAACGGCCGGGACAAGCAGCGGTGTATGGTGTGGTGCGGGCCGGACAGGGGCGGTGGAGGAGGAGGAGGAGGAGGAGGCGGCGGCGCGACGATGGCATTGGGGCGGAAACGGGGACGGCGACGGCGGATGTTGAGAGGCGTCACGCGCGGACCGACACAGACGCACAGATGGATAGGTAGGAAGAAGAAGGGGCGGCTGGTGAGTGCAATTTAGGCGGTAGACACAAGAGGTCGGCACGGCATTTGCGTGATGTGGCGTTGTGACGGGGTGTGCTCGCGTGCCTCGTTTTGTTGATGCGCGCAGGAAGATGTGCAGAGCAGCGGCGGGCGGCTCGGTTCGGTTTGGCCCTGCGGGCCGCGCTGTTGTCGCGGACGTGAGCGCCCCCTGGCGGGTGGCCGGAGGCGGCGCGGCGTGTTGGACGTGTGGCTGGCGGCAGTGCACAATTGCGAGTGGCTGGCGGTGTGGCGGTTGGCGCGTCGGGCGGCCGAGAGAGAGGAGAGGTATGTGTTTGCGGGCGCCTTTGCTGCGCGGCGTCGTGCAGGGAGGGCGGGCGCTTGTCGACTGTGTGACTGTGTGGCGAATTGGCGGCGTTGTGCTCCGGCAGAAGGCGTCGGAAAGGAGAGTTGGTCGTGATGTCATGTCGCGCCGTGTCATGTTTGCGAAACGGCTGCCGCACAGGTGTGGTGGTAGCGAGCCGGTCGGTGTCAGTGCGATGGGAATGTGCGTTTGGCGGTTTCGGTGTGCTTTTTGCGGCGTGAGAGTGGGGCGGGCGGGCAGGCTTTTGCTGTTGTTGGTTCCTTGTGTCTTGTGTGTAGCTTGATGGCAACGTGGAAGGACGCCGGTTTCGAGCCGTGCGTGTGGTTGTCGACGTTGACTGGTTGGGGTGTGCCGTTGCACGTGCGTGTTTGGGTCGTTGGTGTGGTTTTGGCTGGCTGGCTGTGTGTACGGGAAGGGGGAGGCGGCGGTGGATAGTGCAGTAGTTGTGTCGTTGCCACGGGCGTCGGGTGCGGCTGTGCGTAGTGGCGGAAAGGTGTCGGTTGCGGGAAGCGAGGCCGTCGTTGGCGGTGTCGCGTGACTTTGTGAATCGAGTGGGGCGGGGAAAGGAGCAGCGGTGCCGCTGCGTCGTGGCCGTTAGCCAGAGGCTGTGCTTTGATAGTTTTGTGGACGGTTCGTGCGAGGCGATTTGTTGCCTGCCCTATGTTTGAGACGACGACTGGTTGGTGGCGTGCGCGCGAGCGAAGTGGCGGTGTGCGTTTCCCGTGTCGACTGCCGACTGCCGACAGGTGCGCCGTCGGTGGGGTGGGTGGCCGGCCGGCACAAGTAGAGGCGGCGGCGTCGTTGCGGTGTGTTTGTGTTGTCGGCGACAGCTGTTTGTGCGGTGCGTGTGAATGGTGGTGCAAACGTGTGCTGGCGTTGAGGCTGCGACCGCGGCGTGTTGTTGGTTGATGTTGAACAGCGGCTGTGTGCGGTGGTGGTGGTGCCGCACGTGCATCCGGCCCGGCGCGGAAAGCGCAGTTGCGGCGGCCCTTCGGTGCCAGCCACGTCGCGTGAGCGGCGGGTTGCTCTGGTCGACACGTGGTGCTCTGGTTTGTTGTTTGGTGCCCTTTGGCCGGTGGGTGGTCCGTGTGTCTCGGTATCTGGTCGTGGTCGTGCTGCCCGTTTGTCTGTGGCTTCGGCGACCTTTACACCCAAAGTGTGGCGCCCGAAGGTGTGAACCAACGTAATCCGACCTCGGCGCTTAAGCTCTAAGCCTAAGCTGAGCGAACCGAACCGAACCGAACCGAACCGAACCGAACCTGTAGCGTAGCGTTAGCGTGAGGTGAGGTGCGGTGAGGTCAGCCTCAGCGCCAAGTAAGCTAAGCTGTCCGGCCGTGAGGTGGGTGGGTAGGTAGGTAGGTAGGTAGGTAGGTAGGTAGGTAGGTGCGGCTGCTGCGGCCACCTGACGGCTGACGTGTTTGAATGCTTAACCTAAGTTTGAGGCTTAACCTAACCCAAGTGGCCTTAACCTAACCTAACCTAACCTAACCTAACCTAACCTAACCTCTGACGCCCGACGTGTGTTTGAATGCTTAACCTAAGTTTGACGCTTAACCTAACACCGACCCTTAACCTAACCCAAGTGCCCTTAACCTAACCCACGTCCACCGAACCTAACCGAGACGTGTGAACCTAATGTCTAACTCGTCACGCGTGATGTTGGCTGTCGTGTGTGCTGACGGCAGATTGGGTTGGTCTGTAGTTGCGGATTTCGGTTTGCCTCGGGCGAGGGGTTGGCTCGTAAGCGGCGAGGGGCGCTCCGGCGGAGCATGTTGCTTTGCAGGCGGCGCCCGTTTTTGCGGCGGGCACAATTGAAATTGTTGGGAAACGAACGAAAGGGCTGTGAATGTTGGCGGGCGAGAGGAGGAGGACGTGGCCCGACGGCTGCGGGCCGATCGGGAAACGGTGGGAGGGCGATGGGGCGGCGGAGGTGCGTTTGCACGGCCGTCATCGCCGCACGCCTCCGCTTGTGTGGCTGTGGCGCCGGCCGCGCTGGCCGGGCTGCCGCGGCGACGGTGTGGGGCTTTTGCCGAAGGTTTGGCCATTGTGGCGGGTCGTCGGCTGGGGCTGTGGGGGCGGCATTTGGGCGTGGGCGGCGATTCTCGGCGGGCCGACCCAGGCTGTAGCGCGCGGTGGCTGCAGTTTGGCCGTGGTTTGCGGCGCTGCCGTGGCGACTGGTTGGCGACTGTGGTGTGGCTGTGTGTAGCCCCATCCTCGGTGGTTTGAAAGGCGCGGGTGGTTGTGGCGCAGGTGTGGGGCTGCTCCGCACAGGCTGTCGGACGTTGGGCGGTAGCAAGCGCGGGAGGCGCGGCGCGGCGGCGCGCAGAGTGGCGGCCGCTCTCTCGGCCGTCCGCGCCCGCCCGCGACACTGGCTGGGCCTGTGCGTCGAGGCGGCTATTCCTCTGCTGTGCGCTCCGCTCGCTGCGTGTCTCCTCTCGCTCTCGCTGCTCGCTGTGTGTTAACGCGCGTCGTCGAAATGGCAGATCAGGCGGCTACGAACGAGACTGCTGCGGCACCCGCCGCCACCGGCACTACGAAGAAGGCAAAGTCTGCGTCGTCTGCGAAGAAGCCGCGCGCCAAGCCTGCGCACCCGCGCACCTCTGAGATGGTGACGGCCGCCATCAAGAGTCTGAAGGAGCGCGGCGGATCGTCGCTGCAGGCGATCAAGAAGTACATTGCCGCGCACTACAAGCTGGACGCGGAGAAGCTGGCGCCGTTTATCAAGAAGTACCTCAAGTCGGCCGTGGTGGCGGGCGAGCTGGTGCAGACGAAGGGGAAGGGCGCGTCCGGCTCTTTCAAGCTTGCCGGCGCCGGCGGCGGGGCGGCTGAGGGCGGCAAGGCTCGTGCTGGCGGTGCCAAGAAGAAGCGCGCCGCTCCGGCCAGCAAGGAGAAGAAGGGCGCCCGTGCGGCCGGCGCAAAGAAGGCTGGTGGCGTGAAGGCGGCGACTGGTCGGAAGGCGGGCGCCGCCAAGAAGGCGTCTGCGGCGTCGGCCGCTCCCGCCGGTGCGAAGAAGGCGGCTGCTGCCAAGCCGGCCAAGGCCAAGTCGCCGTCGAAGGCGAAGAAGGCCGCCAAGGTTCCGACGAAGAAGCCGAAGGCGCCGCGCCCGAAGAAGGCGACGACGCCGTCTAAGGCGAAGGCGTCGCCCAAGAAGAAGAAGTAGAGGAGAAGAAGAAAGGAATGGGAAAGGAAGGGTTGGCGGATGACTCCGTCGTCCCCACCCCCCGTCCCCGTCGTCTAGTGGCGCGCAAGAGACGCGCGGCCCAAAACGGCCCTTCTCAGGGCCATCAAAGCACGTCGGGAAGGTTTTGATTGTCGTGTTTGTGTTGCGGTGTGGTTGCGTCGTCTGGCGTTTCTGTATGCCCGTGTGTGGATACTGTTTGCGTGCCGTGGTGGTTGGATTGCGGGGGGTCGGTGGCGGGTGCGGGCGGCGGTAGCGGTTGATTGTCGCCGTTTTTGGTCGCGGCCGGCCGACGGTTGTTGGTTTGTGTCATGTTGTTTGAATACTTTGGTTTGCCTGCCTTCTTCTTCTCGGACGTGTCTTGTCTTGTGTGTGTTCTTGCAACGGGGGCGGGGGACGCTGAGATGTGGAAAGGGTCGGTGGCGTTGGACTTGCCTGGCTTTTTTGTTTGTTTTTCTTTTCTTTTCGAAACGAAGCGGCGGCCGGCCGTGTGGTTGACGGCGTCGGCCGATGGGTTATTGTGCGCTTTGAGCGCCGCGCCGGGGAGGGATGATGTTGATTGTTGCGCGCGCCAGCAAGCTGGCAGAGAGAGCGGCTGTGGCGGACGGACGGGAAGTGGAAGTGGTGTGTTTTGTCTTTGGTTCTGTGGTTGTGGGGCGAGAGGCGACCGACAAAGTTTGCTCGCGACGGAGTGATGTTAGTGGCCCTTAAAAGGGCCGTTTTGTTTGTTGCGTGCGTGGGCGGTGCCCAGCGGCTGGCGCGGTGTTTAGGCGCGCTCGCCGCGGATGCGGCGCGCGAGCTGGATGTCCTTGGGCATGATGGTGACGCGCTTGGCGTGGATTGCGCACAGGTTGGTGTCTTCGAAGAGGCCGACGAGGTAGGCCTCGCTGGCCTCCTGCAGGGCCATGACCGCGGAGCTCTGGAAGCGCAGGTCGGTCTTGAAGTCCTGGGCGATCTCGCGCACTAGGCGCTGGAATGGCAGCTTGCGGATGAGCAGCTCTGTGCTCTTCTGGTAGCGCCTGATTTCTCGCAGGGCGACGGTGCCCGGCCTGTAGCGGTGGGGCTTCTTGACGCCGCCGGTGGCGGGCGCGCTCTTCCTCGCCGCCTTGGTGGCGAGCTGTTTGCGCGGCGCCTTTCCGCCGGTGGACTTGCGGGCCGTTTGCTTTGTGCGGGCCATAGCGGTAGCGGTAGCGGAGCGGCGTGGAGGCGAGGTGCTGCGTCGGGTGCTGCCTTGACGACACGGGCGCGCGCCAGCCACCGTGGTGCGCTTATATGCCCTCGGTTGCGCGTGGTGGGGGGAGGGCGGGCCAGAGTCTATATAGGGGGGCTGGCGCGTGCGCTGGGCGCAGACCGTAGCCGACTCGCTAGCGCCGGGTGAGGAGCCAGCCGCTGCAGCAGACGTTTTGCTTGCCTGAGCTTTTTTGAGGATTTAGAAGAGATGACTGGCCGCGGCAAGGGAGGAAAGGGGCTCGGCAAGGGTGGCGCCAAGCGGCACCGCAAGGTGTTGCGCGACAACATCCAGGGCATCACGAAGCCCGCGATCCGCCGCCTGGCTCGCAGGGGCGGCGTGAAGCGCATCTCTGGTCTGATCTACGAGGAGACCCGCGGAGTGCTGAAGGTGTTCCTGGAGAACGTGATCCGCGACGCGGTGACGTACACTGAGCACGCCAAGCGCAAGACTGTGACGGCCATGGACGTGGTGTACGCCCTGAAGAGGCAGGGGCGCACCCTGTACGGTTTCGGCGGTTAGGCGCGTCGCAGCCGGTGTGCTGTGCCGCGTTGGCCTTCCCGCGGCCGTGGGAGAGACGAAAACGGCCCTTTTCAGGGCCACCACACTGTTCGGAAATTGAAAAGTGCGAAAGAGTCTGTGTTGTTGCTGCGTGTGTGCGCTGTGTTGCCTGCCTGCCTGCCTGCCTGCCTTCTTTCTTTCATTCTTCATTTCGTTTGCGTTTGACTGACGTGACTGGGAGAAAGGAAAGGAAGCGGGTCTTGTGGCTGTGTGTGTGCGAGAGAGGGCGTTGTGTGTTTGTTTTGTTTATCGATCGATGGAGACGCCGGGCTGTGTGTTGTTGTTGTGCGAGAGGCGGTGAATATCTGCGTGGTTTTGGCTGTGTGTTTGCGGCGGCGTTGGAGTTGCCGAGGCAAGGCGGCCGGATCAGCTGTTTCGTTTGTATGGGGCGCGCGGGAGTGGAGGGCGGTGTGTCGACACGCTCGTTTAACAGTGGTGATTATTGCTGTCGTTGTCGTTTGGAAGGCGACTGTGCGTGCGTGGAGGTGCTTGAGGCAAACGAAACAAAACGAGAGAAATGTGTGTGTGTGTTGGGCCACACGGGCTGTGGACGACAAGATGGCGGCGGCGGCGGCTCTTCTTGTTCTTCTCTCTTTCCTTTAGTCCTCTACCGTTAGAGGGGGAGTTGGTGGAGGTTATTGTCGCCTGTGGACATTAGCTCCTCTTTTCTGTGTGTTGTTCTTATCTTTGGTAGTGTGCTTTCTCGGACGTTGCTGTTTGTTGAGAGTGATTATGTGTTCTGTTTGTGCTACTGCTGGAGTAGCGACTCGGGTCTTGCACATCTGTCCCTGTGGTGTTCATATTGCCCAAGGGTCAAGACGTAATAGTCATTGTGTGAATTCCGCGCGGTCGCGTAGAACGCTTCTGCCAGGGCGCGGAATCGTGTTGTGAGTGGTTCTAGGCAGGTCTGCCGCGGGGACGTGTAAGGCCCGTCGTAGAGCGCTCTGCTCTGGACCCTTCTGTAGGCGATGCATCGTCGATCTGGCTGCATAGCCCCACACAGGGCGCGCATATTCCAGTATCGCTACCCCTGTTGCGGGGTCGAGGGAACAGGGGTACAGGATCTGCATCCTGGCGCGAGCGTTTGTGCCACGTTCCCCTATGTGACACTTCGATGTCAGGCGTGACACCGAGGTACCTCGCAGAATATCTCCCCCTGCAATCCGTAGCAGTTGGTATGGTCTTGTTGCCGGCGGCGGCGGCTGTGGAAGTGACGTTAAAGTAAAGTAAAGCGCGGCGAGGACGACTGAAATTTTGCTTTGGACGTAGGTTTGTGTGGTGGCCCTGAAAAGGGCCGATTGTTGTGAGCCGAGCCGGCAACGCGCGTTGCGTGCAGGGGAGCACGCAGCGCTGCTGGGCGGCGGGTCCGCGTGCCGATTGCCTGGCCTCTCTGTTTAGGCCTTCTTCTCGGTCTTCTTTGGCAGCAGGACGGCCTGGATGTTGGGCAGGACACCACCCTGTGCGATGGTGACGCCCGACAGGAGCTTGTTGAGCTCCTCGTCGTTGCGGATGGCAAGCTGCAGGTGGCGCGGGATGATGCGCGTCTTCTTGTTGTCGCGGGCCGCGTTTCCGGCCAGCTCGAGCACCTCAGCCGCGAGGTACTCCATGACGGCGGCGAGGTAGACGGGCGCCCCGGCGCCGACGCGCTCGGCGTAGTTTCCCTTGCGCAGGAGGCGGTGGATTCTGCCGACCGGGAACTGGAGCCCGGCCCTGCTTGAGCGGGACTTTGACTTGCCCTTGACTTTGCCTCCCTTTCCGCGTCCGGACATGGCGATGGGCTGTGGTGTAGAAACGAGACGAGACGAACGACGGTGCGAGCCGCAGCGAGTCGAGCAGCGGAGTGGCGGCGCCGCCACTCTCTACTGCACTATAATGCTTCCTCTGCTTGAGGGTGGCTGCGCGTGGAGTTTATTGTCCTAGAGACATTTACTCCAATTAGGTTTGGGTGGAATTTTTTTTTATTTTTTATTTTTTTTTTATTTTTTACTTGTCTTTGTGGTTGGTCTTATATTAGGTGTGCATTTATATGTAATTACTTGGCTGCCCTGGTTGGGGGCTGGGTTGGAAGATGGTGATATGATGTGGGTGTTGGATGATTTAATGGTTGGTGTGTCTTATTGGTCATAAAGGATCGATTTCGGTCTTTTATGCCTATCTCTAGTTGGGTCGTACTGTCCTAGCCTGTTGATCAGGTTGTTTGTGGACCTGGATGCTGTCTCATAGAAGGTTTCCGCGAGTTCTTGGAATCTTTCTATTAGTGGCATGACTTCTGCCGCCTCGTGTAGGTCGGCCGTTGGGAACCGTGAGGGGACATGTAGCGCTCGTCTTAGCGCCCTGTTTTGTACACGCTGGAGTTTTTCAATGTGTGTTTTAGCTGCATAGCCCCAGATGGGGCATGCATACTCCATGATGGGGCGGATAAGTGAGCAGTACACTCTCACACCTATATTTGCTGCCAGCGAGCTTCCTGTATTGAGAACAGGGTACAAGAGGCTCATTCTGGCGCTCGCTTTGAGTCTTAGGTCCTCAATGTGTGGTTTCCATGTGAGGCGTTTGTCAAGTGTCACTCCTAGATATTTTGCCGTTTGCCTCCATGGTAGCTCCTGGCCATTTAGCCTAAGGTGTAGTGGTGGTCTTCTTTGTGGCCCGCGCTTGCCTAATCGGCGGGTTATGAGCATCGCCTGTGTTTTCTCACTATTGATGGTGATGCGCCATTTCTTTGCCCATTGTTCTGTGTCGTTTAGGACTGTCTGTAGTCGTCTGGTGACCAGATCCCTGTTGGCGTTGCGTGTGAAGAACGCTGTATCGTCCGCGTACTGCGCTGTGTGGACCAGGGGCGCGGTGGGCGTGTCTGCAGTGTATAGACTATACAGGACAGGCCCTAGCACCGAACCCTGGGGCACTCCAGCGCGCACGCGTCTTCTCGTCGAGAGTGAAGAGTCAACCCTAACGGAGAAAGTTCTGTTCGAGAGATAGCTTTTCAGTAGTTTCACTATCGTCCCGGGGAAGCCCTGTGTGTACAGTTTGTATAGTAACCCAGTGTGCCATACGGTGTCGAAGGCTTTGGCTACGTCAAGTAGCACTATCCCACAGTAGCCTCTTCGATTGAAAGCTTCGGTTGCTGCTTCAACCACTCTCATGATTTGTTGCGGGGCTGAATGTTTCTGCCTGAAACCGAACTGGAAATTTGGTAGAATTTGCTCTCTTGATATATGTTGCTCGATGGGTATGAGCAGGAGGCGCTCGTAAATCTTACTGAGAGTGGGTAGGAGGCTTATCGGCCTGTGGTGCTGTGGGAATACTGGGTCTTTACCTGGTTTGGCTATCGCGACCACTTCCGCGTGTTTCCAGCACGCTGGAAACTCGCGGGTACGAGATATCTCGTTGAAGACGTCCGCGATGTGTGTAATTGCCAGTGGCGGGAGATGTTTTATTAGTTGGTTCGTGAGCCGGTCGTGGCCTGGGGCCTTTTTGTTGGGGAGAGACTTGATTACTTTTGCCACGTCTTCTGGGGCGAAAAGTGGTGGGTCTTCGTTTTCGTCATCTTCAGCTGCTAGGAAGACTGCAAGCTGTCGACGGACTGTGTATTCATGGTCTCTATCCTGTGCTTCCGCTGGTTTGAACTGCTGTTCAAATGCGTCGGCGAGCGCGTTGGCCTTGTCAGCTGCGCTGTAGACCATGCCGCGCTCGCCGTGCAGCGGCGGCATTCTAGCGCGTCTTTTTGTAAATTGTTTCGTCGCTTGCCATAGGCTGTTGTCGTCTACTTTGAGGGCTGAGAGGCGTGCAGACCATTGCTGGTTGCGGTGCTCAGTGAGTGCGGCTTTCAGCTCTCTCTGTAGTCTGTTGAGCAGCCTCCTAGTGTTCGGGTTTCTTGTTATTTTCCATTCCTTTGCGATCCTGTTTTTGTGCCGAATTTGCGCAAGCAGGTGCTCCGGGAGTAGTATTTGAGGAGGCGGGCCTTCCCGCTGTCGGGGTGTGGCCTCCTCAGCAGCCTGCAGGATCGTGTTGGTGAGGTCTTGAAGCGCCTGTTCTGCTGTATTTGCAGTTGGAGGCGGGGCGCGAGCAATTTCTGATGCGACGTTATCTTGAAATTGCTCCCAGTTTGTGCGTTTGTATGTCGCCTGGTGTTGTGGAAGAGCTACCCACTCTCCCACGTCGACCTCTAGTATAACAGGGTTGTGGTCGGAGGACATTCTGTTGACTGTCCTCGCTGTCACAAAGCCTGTTATCCTTCTTGTGAGAGCTATGTCGAGGACGTCCGGCCTACCTCCGTTCTTTGGGAAGTGAGTCGGCTCCTCTGGGCCCCATATGTCGAATTGTAGGTTGCGCGCGAGTCGTTGCAGTTGACGACCTGCTCTGTTTGTGTATCGCGAGTGCCAGTCTGCGTGCTTGGCGTTGAGGTCTCCTCCTATTAGGAGCTTGCCTCTAATCTGCCCTAATGCGGTTATATCTTCCTCTACTATTAATGGGGTAGGGGGGCGATATACTGCAACGACTGTTAGGGGACCTGTGGCTGTGGCAATTTCCACTGCCACAGTTTCTAACTGTTGGGTAGCTGGAATGTAGACCTGGTGGTGGGGGATCCCTCTTTTGATAAATATGGCTACCCCGCCTCCGGCGGTTAGCCTGTCTTTTCTATAACAATTGTAATTGGGGACCGTCGCTTTTACTCCCGGTTTTAGATGGGTTTCGGCCACCATGCAGACGTCGATATTGACTTCTTTCATGAATTCGCGGAATTCCATGACTTGCCCGACGATTCCGTCGGCGTTGAAGATACTTATTGACAGGCCTTGAATGTGTGGGCGTCTATCCATGTTTGGCCGTTGGTGCTGCTGGGGAAATCGCTGAGGGCTGCGATTGCTTGGCTGCCACTTGGAGAGCGGCGAGGATTTGTACGTTTTGTTGTTGTATCTCACGCATCATTTGCGTGAGGAGACTGAGAGTCTGTGTCATGAGTCCTAGCATTGGGTCTGCGGAGGAAGGCGTGGTGGTAGCTTCGCTCTCTACTGGAGCGGTGTGCTGACCGTCGTCTGATTGACGGTCTGCTGCTGCCGCTTTTCGCAGACTGGTCTTTGGTATGGGGTGCAAAGCTTCCCTAGAACTTCCCTCGTTAGGCGGGATCTGGTCGGGTTCTGTGGTGTCCTGAGTTGCGTCTGTGGGTGTCAGGTTGTCCTCCTCAGCGCCCGCCGCAGCCGGCAGGGGCCCACTGGGTAGCTGGCCCGTGCCGACGGCGACGTTCGCGTAGGTCGCGCCATCGGTAACGTCCCTGGGTCTTGCCCGATAGGCCGGCCTGTCCGGTCTTGTTTGGTTTTCAGGACGGTTAGCGGGCTTGGCTCGGGGTTTGTCCGGCGGTTTTTGAGCCGCCTTCATGCCTCTGGCGCGTTGGACGTAGTTTTTGTGCACTTTGCAGCCCAGGTAGCTGGAGACGTGGCCTTCGCCGCAAAGCGCACACTTGATGCTTGGGTCGTCCTTTTTAATTGTGCATGTTCTAGAGTCGTGTTCCCCCGCGCATTTCCTGCATCGGGGGGGCATATCACAGTGTGTGGCGATGTGCCCGAGTCCCTGGCACTTAAAGCACTGAACAGATTTGTTTTTCTTTCGCAGCAGTTCAGTGGTTACTGGGACGGAAAGAACTTCCGTGATTTGTCTCCTGTTCTGGGGGGAGTCCGGTATTACTGCTACGTATAGTGGCCATTTATAATCGGAACCGGGTTGCTTCATCTGGGTTACCGATTTGACATCATAACCTTGGCTCATCAGGTCGATTTTGATGGCCTTGGGGGAGAGTTTGCGAGGCAGGTCTCGGATCACAATGTTGAGGTTGCGTGTTCTGTCTGTTGGGAAGGTGTAGTGGGGAATTCGTTTCTCCACTAGCACCTGCTTTACCTCTTTGTAATCGTCGAGGTTGTGGAGGACTAGCTTTATCTTGTCGCCTCCCGCGGGTTTGGCCTTAAATGGTCTGTCCCCTAGTGTCGATTTCATCAGGTCATACAATTCTTTGTAATCCCTGTCGAACTCGGCAACTATTGGGGGCAGTTGGACGCGTTTCTGCTTGCGCGTATCCCCCTGTTGGTTTTGGGGCGCATCACCATCTGTGGGCTCGTCTGCTATGCTAGCGAAACGGTTAGTCGTGGGGGCTATCTCCCTGGATGATGGGGGAGTGGGCTGGCGGACCGTGTTTCTTGCTAGTTCAAAGCCGTTTTCGTCGGGACCGCGCTCTTGTTCCGCCACGTCATTTCCGTTCTGGGGCCCTGTCTCATCGATCACGAGAGCGCCCTCTGAGTCAGAGTCGCCATTTGGTGACTCGTCTTCAGCGGCCTTGGCTCTTTCGAGGATCTTGGCTCTATGATTTCTACGCCTGCACCTGTTTTTCTTTTGGGTCCTCGACAGCTTAACACGAGGGGAAGGGGTGCGGGTGAATTTCACTTTGCTGGAGAGTTTACTGGTGGGCTTGGGTTGCGCTATTGATGATGGTTTGGGAAGAATTTTCACTGGGATGTGATTGTCTCCGCGTTTGCGCTTAAGAAATGGGATAAGCGCATCCTGAGCGTTTGCTAGAAGGAGTTGATCTATGAATGGGGAGGGGGTGGAGATGGAACTGCACTTACTGACGACGTACGTCGCTGTGCTCGTTTTCTGTGTTATGGCGTTAGGCGCCGTGTTACATCCGCTGGGTGGGGAGGCAAAGTCAAAGGCTGCCATGGGGGTGCCAGTCGCTGCCTTGGTTGCCGACACCGTTAGGTTTCCGGCAGACGACTCTGGCCCTAACAAACTAGCATGCGCGGGTAACTGGCCAACGACCAGGCCCTGACATGCAGATTCCCTATCGCTAGGAGGAGCAGAGCATGGCTCTGCGGCAGCAGAGGAACTCGAACCGCCCGGAAGAGCGGCCCGCGACACCGAAGAGACGACATCGACGCCGCCAGCAGCAAGCTGCTGGGGCCCCGAATCGTCACCGCAGCTTGAACCCGCACACGACAATTTGCTCATACTGCGCCTTGGCCGTGCTGCGCTTCGTCGTGTGCACCCGTCAACGCTTTAATAAAAGCGAAGCCGAAGTCGCACCTGGTTGTTCTCCCGTACAAGCGGGGGCCTATGGCTTCGCGTCACAGACTGACGGAGACTAGCTCAACGCCCGACTGCCGCTCGGCGAATCGCCAGGGGTGGGGGTCCTTTATGCTCTCGGGTGCGGCGGCCGGTTGCGCTCGCGGCCCATTGGTCGGCGGCCGCAACGGGGCGAGCTGGTAAAGGTGCGGCGGCGGGGCGCGCTGGGTGCCGCCATTCCGTGCTGAGACGCCGACTCGCTTGGACGCTCGTGTGCTTGCCGCTGTCTTTGTGCGATACGCCGAGATTCGACGTGGGTAATTCTCCGAGGCTGCCACTGCTCACCGAGTATGTAGCCAGCAAAATTGTCGTGTTATTCCCACTGCCACGACATCACGCGGCGGGGCATCCTCCCCGCATCCTCCGAGAATAGGGATTTTTCCGATCCAGGGCCCGTGGCGCTGCCCGGTAACCCGCGGTCGTGTATCATAGGGTCAGCACTGCACTGGACACCCTGCGGTGTTAACGAAGGTGCAACTGGCAGTCATTGCGTGGTGCCTGGTGGTTTTTCCTTGTGCCAGAAGTCTCAACTTGCTGCCCCTGGGCAGTTAAGTACACCAGACCGCTGTGGCGGCCCTTATAAGGGCTACCGCAGCCTAATCATGCCTCAACACAGACAGACACGAAAACACAAACAACACGAGGAAGCAGGCGAACCAGGGTCCACGTCTGCATGCAGTAACAAAAGACAGGCCATGCAGGACGAGGCTGCAGCACTTGCTGCTCCCCTTCCACCCGATGACGCTGAGGAAATGGATGTGGTGACTGTCCCCACTTCAAACAGGTTTGAAGCACTCCCACAAGATGCTTCTGACGCTCCCCGTCCAGGGACGTCTAAACCACAGGTTAAAAAGATACGTATCCCCCCTATTATAAGTTACCGCACGAAGGATTACATAGACTTCGTGAAGGAAGTAGAGCCCGGGCTCAAAAGCAAAATCCAGTGCGCCTATAGGGGCGACACAGTGAAGTATCAACTTGACAATGCCGAGGACTACCAGCACATCTTAACCAACTTAGCCATTCGTGGTATTCAGTACCACACCTACGACCTGGAGCCGTCAAAGCTCCAGAAAGTCGTAATAAAGAAACTACCCAGCTTTATTGAGCCGGTTGAAATTCATGATGCGCTCAAGGACCTTAACTTCAACGTCCAGAGCGTTATCCAGATGAAAGAATGGAAGGACGTAAACGGTGTGCCAACACTGGTTAAAAAGCCTAACTATATCGCCACCATTGTCAAAGGGCAAAATGCAGGCGAAATCTATAAAGTAAATAGGCTTCTCTACACCACTTGCACTATAGAGTCTTTCAGGAGGAAGGAAGGGCCACAACAGTGCTACCGGTGCCAGAGGTTTCACCATGGCAGCCGAAACTGCAGGTTGGACCCGCGCTGTGTAAAGTGCGCAGGCCCACACCTCACCTCCCTGTGCAAAAAGCCTAGGGAAGTAGACCCAACATGTGTTCACTGCGAGGGTAAACACCCTGCTAGTTACAAAAAATGCCCCACGTGGATAGCTGTCACGCAATCCATGCAGAACAAACCAAAAGCGGAAGCTGGAAAACCAAATCCAGCCCCTGCTAACAATCCCAGGAATTTCCCCATATTAAACTCGCGCGGACGCGCTCAGCAACAAGGTCAGGCGGCGACTGCCGCGAGGCAGCCTGCTGCTACCCCCTCCACCTCAGCCGCCGCCCCCCACTCCCTCACCGCTGCGGCGAGGCACACACTGCCGGCCGCCGGCCGCGCGCAGTCGGCCTGGAACCTCCCGCCAGGCAACTCAGCTGCAGCTGACGACACACTGACCCAACTGCACGGCCTAGCCAGCGTGCTGGGTTCCTTCAACATACCCAAAGTAATCAGCACCATCAAATCAACGGTGGAGCAAGTTCAAGCAGTCCCAGACAAGCTGTCAAAGCTGTTAATAATAGCATCATCTATCTTGTCTTTCTTTGATGGACCGTAATCAAAGAAGATCACTCTTCATAATAAACTGGAATGCCAATGGCATTTCGAATCAGAAGCATACGCTGGAGCACTTTCTCGATGACAATGGTGTCGATATAGCGCTCATATCAGAGACGCACCTGCGCCCAGAACAGACCTTAGCTATAAGAAATTTCAGTATGTATAGGAATGATAGAGTAAACCGCCCTGGAGGAGGCACACTAGTATTAGTTAAAAATAGGTTAGCCCATAGGTTAGTAGACTTGCCCCAACTCGAGAGAGTCGAGGCAAGTGCAGTTGAAATCAAAACAGAACAAGGCCTTGTAATATTAGTTGCAGTCTATCACCCACCTGGTAGGAACATCCCCACTAACGACATAGATTTACTATTAAACTTAGGCCCCAAAGTCATACTCGGTGGAGACTTGAATGCCAAAAACCGTGCCTGGGGTTGTAGGGTCAGCAACGCCTGCGGTAGGGCACTGCACAACTATATCCTAAACCATAATGAGGTCAGTATCGTCGCCCCCGACGAACCGACCCATTTCCACACAAACGAAACTGTCCGTCCGGACATTTTGGATATATTTGTGACTAAAAACTTCCAATGGGCACTCAACCCAGTAGTGTTCAACGACCTCGACTCTGACCACAACCCCGTAGGCTTAGAGCTGGCCGGTGCCAGACACAAAGGAGCTGACAAGGCCTACTACACGTACGAAACTGACTGGAACGAATACAGGACTCTCGTTGACCTTCACACCACAGATACTCCTACGCTCAACAACCGAAGGGACATAGAAAATGCCGTGGAGCACTTTACCGACATTTTAAAAGTCTGTAGCAGGCAAACAACCACTAGGACTAGACACCTGAACAGGCGCCAAGACCTGCCAGAGGAAATACAAGAGCTGCTACGCACTAAACGCCGCTTCAGGAAACGATGGCAGGCCTACAGAGACCCCATCGACAGGCGCATAGCGAGCAGCCTAGCTCAGGAAGTGAGGGTCCACCTGCAAGAGTACAGAAGTGCACGCTGGGAGCAGACACTTCAGGAAACACAAGACAACCCACAGAAATTTTGGCGAATTGTAAAGTCGCGTAAGGAGACGTCTAAATCCATTAAACCGCTCCACGGCGAAAATGGACTCGTCTACGATCCTCCCGAAAAAGCTGAAGCTATGGCCAACTCGCTAGAGCTTCAGTTTCGCGAGAACATAATCGATGACGAAGACGCTGACGATCACGAGGAGACAGTTATTCGTACAGTCCCAGGTATCCTGAGAAGACGCCCTGACACCGTATTTGAGCCTGTGTCCTACCAAACAGTCTGCTCGACCATAAACGGGATCGGCAACTCCAAATCCCCAGGCCCCGACGGCATAAAGCCACTACAGCTCAAACACCTCCCCAACTCAGCTTTCCTTTTCCTAACCAACATCCTCAACGCCTGCCTGAAACACAACCACTTCCCATCGGCATGGAAGATAGCCAAAGTGATCACACTTCCTAAACCTGACAAAAATCCTCTCTTTCCCCAGAACTACAGACCCATATCCCTCCTATGCATACTAGGCAAAGTCCTTGAACAACTCATCCTAAAACCTCTCCAAAACTTCCTCACCGAAAGGAACATCACCATCCCTGAACAGTTTGGTTTTCGTGCCGGACACAGCACCATATCCCAAGCCACCCGCGTGGTCGAGCAGATCTGCAAGGCTAGGGCAAACAGGCACAGCACGGGGGCTGTCTTCTTAGACATTGAAAAGGCCTTTGACCGCGTCTGGCACGACGGCCTAATCTACAAGCTCCACCAGTATGACTGTCCCCAGCATCTGCTGAAGATCCTCCATTCGTTTTTAAGCAACAGGAAATTCTTTGTTAATATAGATAGATCTAAGAGTAGCATTAAGACCATTGAAGCAGGAGTGCCCCAAGGGTCTGTTCTGGGACCTATCCTGTACAGCATATACACCAATGACATACCGAAGCGGGACAGCACCCATCTAGCCCTCTTTGCAGACGACACAGCCATATATGCCAGCCACCCGAAACCCAATTACATCGTCATGAACATACAAAGGCACCTTGACCAGATCACCCAATGGTGCAACTTTTGGAAAATAAAATTAAATCCAAGCAAGTGCAATTCAATTATGTTCACAACCAGGAGAAGGCCACCCAACCGTCAACTCTCCATCGACGGAAGGGACCTCCCCTGGCGTGACACAGTTAAGTACCTTGGTTTAAAAATTGACAACAAGCTGTTATGGAACGCACACATAACCGACGCATGTAATCGGGGTTCGGCTAGGCTGTACCAGCTATACCCATTGCTCAAGGGCAATGGACTGACCACCAAAGTCAAGCTAAAAATTTGGAAGATGGTGGTCCTTCCTACAATTCTATATGGCTGTGAGGTCTGGGGCATGGCCGCAGACACTCACCTGAGAAAAGTTCAAATTGTACAAAATAAGGCCCTTAGGATAATTACAGACGCTCCCTGGTTTGTACCAAACACACTCATACACATAGACACGAACACACCCACAATCACCACAGTCATCCAACAAAGAACACAATCTTTCTACACAAAAGCAGAACACTCACCATACGACACCATCACTTCCTTGGGCGCTGACCCACTACATGTTACCTACAAACACCCAAAGAATACACTAACCAGACACTTCAGGTACTAAGACACACCAAAACACTAAACAAAGAAAACAATAATACTCTACAAAACATGTTAAAATTATAACAAAGACATGCATCAGGAAACCCAAGTTGAGACAGAAGGCATTAAGGCAAAAGCCACAGGACCTTTGAAACTACATGGGCAAATGCCCAGACATGAGCGACTCCGCTGGGTGCCACTGTGTGGGGAGACGCTGACTAGAGCGGAGCGCTTGCTACTGGTGTTGCTGCCGTACGTTCACGTTCTTGTTTGAGATGCCGCCCAAGACTAGCGGGAAGGCCGCCAAGAAGGCTGGCAAGGCGCAGAAGAACATTTCGAAGGGCGACAAGAAGAAGAAGCGCAAGAGGAAGGAGAGCTATGCCATCTACATCTACAAGGTGCTGAAGCAGGTGCACCCTGACACGGGCATCTCGTCGAAGGCGGTGAGCATCATGAACAGCTTCGTGAACGACATTTTCGAGCGCATCGCGGCCGAGGCGTCCCGCCTGGCGCACTACAACAAGCGCTCGACCATCACGTCCCGCGAGATCCAGACCGCTGTGCGGCTGTTGCTGCCTGGCGAGCTGGCCAAGCACGCCGTGAGCGAGGGCACGAAGGCGGTGACCAAGTACACGAGCTCCAAGTAAGGAGGTGGCTCTGGAATGGAAGGAGAGAAGGCTCCTCCGTTGCGAGAGCGGCAAAAACGGCCCTTTTCAGGGCCACCAAATGGCCTTTGCGGGAAGGGCGGAATTGTTGTTGTTGTTGTTGTTGTTTTGTGTGTGTGTGAGTGGGTGGACGGCGGCAATAGCTACCGCTTTGGTTGCGACGCGACGGGGTGGGGTGGCCGATGCGATGAATTTGATTGATGGGGGCGCGTCGCGTGTTGCGGGGTACGGCCACGGTGTGACGTGGAATGGAGGCACGTGCGCACAACTCGTTGGTGTTACCTGTCTGCGAGGTGGGGGAAGTGCGATCGGTGATGTGTCCTTTGGATGGAGGTGCCGGTTAGTTACGTGACGGATGGAAACGAAACGCGATTGTTGGGAATGTCAGTGTGTAACGACGGCCGTTTTTTTTTTTTTCGGGTCGGTTTGCACGCCATACATGGCGAGGGTGAGATGTGTCTGTAAATGCTGCAGCGTGGAGGCGTGTGAGTGACGCTTAAATGAACGCGCATTGAGACACCAATGTGTATTGCATTGTACGGGCGACACGCACGATGATGTACCTTTCCCTCCGACTGTGATTTCGATAGTCGTGTCTGTGTCTGCTTGTGCGTACGACGCACGCACACCGACGTCGTCATTGAAGATGCATGCACGCGTGTCCAGTCCAGTGCAGTACAGTAGAGTAAGCGCGACGCTAGAAGACGACGGTCGCTTTGGCGAATGTGCGCACACGTGTTTGTGTGTGTCGGTGATGTGGTCCGATCCGTCGCCTCTGGGAAACTGTCGATCGGCGCGGTACACCGGCATCACGCAACGGACGTCTTGAACACCCGTCATACGGTCGCGCTGAGAACGGTTACCGAAAGGTGAACCTCTGATCGGTCGAATGTCTGGGCAGAACGTGAGGAGAGAATGGTGGAGGAAAGGACAGAGGGGAAAAAAAAAAGAGAGAGAGAAGAAAAAAAAACGGATAAAAAGAAACCAAACAAAACGGAGAAACGCAGTGTAGAGCAACGGAACGTTCCCGTGTCGGAGGTGTATTGTAGCCGCACTGAAATGCGTGTAACGGCGCGGCGGCAAGTGTCTGCCGTGGTGAACGTTACCTTTGACGGCTGAATTGTGCGTTGCGTTGCTTTGCTTTCCCGGATGTGTATGTAACGTTCGTTGAGATGGTTCTGAGGAAGAATGTACGACAGTGCCCGTGCCGTCTATGTTCGTGTGCAAAGCCATTGTGTGTGTACGGAATGATGTCTGTAGGTGTTAGTGAACATGTTTTACCAGTGGGGGAAATGGATCGTGGATGGTTGCCGTCACGGTCGAGACACCGCACGCACGCACCCTCCCTCCCTCCCTCCCTACATGAAGGTGTCGAGAAAGTGTGTTAACCGGGGTCTGTTTGTCTTTCGTTAAAGGGAAGGGACGAGAGAGAGAGAGAGAGAGAGAGAGAGAGAGAGAGAGAGAAGCGAAGTGGGATAGTGCGTTCATTTTGTGTGTGTGTGTGTGTGTGTGTGTGTGTGTGTTGTTTTGAGAATTGCGTCCGGGAATGGCGGTGGGCGTGCCCTGCATGTGGCCCGGAAGGCTGTTCGTTTCGCGGTAGTGTGTGGACAGGGGAGGGGCACGCGTAACGCTGCCGGCATGGCATGGCATTCGGGAGATGGGAGGGGGCAAACGAAGAAAACGAGACGCGGAGGCTATAAAGACGGGGAGGGGCGCGGTGTGGGTGGCTTGCGCTGCGCTCGGCTGGCGCGTGCGGCGTTGTTTTTGTGCAAAAGAAGAGAAAACGAATGGGTTGCCGGGAGGGGGCCGTTGTGGTGTAGCCGCAGACGCGGCTGTCAGTGAACGTGGTGAGACCCGACGGATGCGGGAGGGGCGGGGGCGGGGGCGGGGAAAACACTAGAAGAAAGAAGGAGAAAAACGCTGCTGCAACCAACATAAAATGAGGCCTTTTGTAACCTGCCAGAAACAAAACAACAACAAAAAAAAAAGGTCTATCAACATTGAATGTAAATGGAAACGGACCCAAGTGTAACCTCCCCGCACAAATAGTCGTAAGTAAGTAAGTGAGTGAGTGAGTGAGTGAATGATGATAAAAATGTGCCAGAATGTTGTTAACGTCCCTAGAAAATGAACGAACGAAGATTGATGAGAAACGCGCGATAATATTGATGAATGGAAATAATGAACGATGAACATCTCAACAGACGTAGTTGAAAACCCGATAAACGTTGTAAGGGCAGCGCTGGCTGACCTTCGGCCCTGTATTCTGAGACGTCCCCCTTTGAACAACAATGTATACAAAACTGTGCTTAAACTGACACACAATATTTTGAGCGCAACGCAATCTGACTATCAAAGATCCCTGCAAAAGAATGGCCCTGAGTAACATTAAAGTACACCTTTCGGAAATCACTTACCTCACAAAAATCTTCATTACTCGAACTACTGCAATACAGCGAGCACCACTGCTGCCAGCTAAATAAGAGATTCAAACTACGGAGGGCACTAACTACTGATAGGGATAGTTAGCAAAGTAAAGATGTTTAATAGAGAACAACAAACAATGTATTTACCCTTAATATCATCATCACCAGTCATAATATATGTAATTTGAAAAGTCCGCCATCTCTCTCCTCACATGCACCAGTGCTGGCGGCTCACCCCTAACTGCGCAACGCTACGCGCTGTTCACATCCAGCTATAGCAGTTCATGACAACAATGCAAACTAGCCACAGACTGCACACAGCACAGGCATTGATTTTTCACGCAGAGCGCTACGTGGCATTACCAGTATAAAAATCTAAACAAACAGCCTACGTACAAATTAGAATAAAAAGAGCAAAAGATCGTTACGTCAATAAAAAAAAAAAACAAAAAGACAAAAGAGAAAACAAACTGCATCTACATGTGCTCTTAACTGTAGATACCTGTACACAGCTTCGTGCAATGAATGCCGGCTCACACATTTAATTTTGATTGTTGGAGGAAATGCGTAGGAAATATTCTTTAAATGGAAATGAATGGTTGTACTTTAAAAAAGTTAGTTTGGAAACAAAGTATTATTGGGGCATTTTGTTGTGAAGAAAATAGTTACAATTGACATACATTATTAGATTTGCGCAATGCAGCTTCATTACCTTACCTTTAATAACAATATGCATCGTCCCGAACGGAGACCAGAGTCGCGAGAAGAGCACGCCGCCGCCCGCTCAGTAGAATCGTCCACTCGCTAATACTGTCGACTGACTACTACCTCTCCCGACCCGCCACATATAGATGACAACTGTTCCTGCCGACCCGCTACGTGCTACTAGTGTCGTGTGGCGCAGACTAGCGACGATAAGAAACTCTCTGGTCAGAGATTGTGTCGTGCCTCGCCATCGCTGGTAATGAGTACATACGTGTTTGAGCGTGCGTACCGGAACACGCAGTGCGGAGCCAGAGACTGTGTTGTCGAGGCCGTCGACGCAGTGCATGTCGGTCGGTCGAGTGCGTGCGGGAGGGCAGAGAGGCAGCGTCGGCACGGAGATGCACGCACGGGGGCTGCGGCGTGGCGCGTTTGCGGTAGGCGCCTTTGGTGGCAACGGCCGGGACAAGCAGCGGTGTATGGTGTGGTGCGGGCCGGACAGGGGCGGTGGAGGAGGAGGAGGAGGAGGAGGCGGCGGCGCGACGATGGCATTGGGGCGGAAACGGGGACGGCGACGGCGGATGTTGAGAGGCGTCACGCGCGGACCGACACAGACGCACAGATGGATAGGTAGGAAGAAGAAGGGGCGGCTGGTGAGTGCAATTTAGGCGGTAGACACAAGAGGTCGGCACGGCATTTGCGTGATGTGGCGTTGTGACGGGGTGTGCTCGCGTGCCTCGTTTTGTTGATGCGCGCAGGAAGATGTGCAGAGCAGCGGCGGGCGGCTCGGTTCGGTTTGGCCCGGCGGGCCGCGCTGTTGTCGCGGACGTGAGCGCCCCCTGGCGGGTGGCCGGAGGCGGCGCGGCGTGTTGGACGTGTGGCTGGCGGCAGTGCACAATTGCGAGTGGCTGGCGGTGTGGCGGTTGGCGCGTCGGGCGGCCGAGAGAGAGGAGAGGTATGTGTTTGCGGGCGCCTTTGCTGCGCGGCGTCGTGCAGGGAGGGCGGGCGCTTGTCGACTGTGTGACTGTGTGGCGAATTGGCGGCGTTGTGCTCCGGCCGAAGGCGTCGGAAAGGAGAGTTGGTCGTGATGTCATGTCGCGCCGTGTCATGTTTGCGAAACGGCTGCCGCACAGGTGTGGTGGTAGCGAGCCGGTCGGTGTCAGTGCGATGGGAATGTGCGTTTGGCGGTTTCGGTGTGCTTTTTGCGGCGTGAGAGTGGGGCGGGCGGGCAGGCTTTTGCTGTTGTTGGTTCCTTGTGTCTTGTGTGTAGCTTGATGGCAACGTGGAAGGACGCCGGTTTCGAGCCGTGCGTGTGGTTGTCGACGTTGACTGGTTGGGGTGTGCCGTTGCACGTGCGTGTTTGGGTCGTTGGTGTGGTTTTGGCTGGCTGGCTGTGTGTACGGGAAGGGGGAGGCGGCGGTGGATAGTGCAGTAGTTGTGTCGTTGCCACGGGCGTCGGGTGCGGCTGTGCGTAGTGGCGGAAAGGTGTCGGTTGCGGGAAGCGAGGCCGTCGTTGGCGGTGTCGCGTGACTTTGTGAATCGAGTGGGGCGGGGAAAGGAGCAGCGGTGCCGCTGCGTCGTGGCCGTTAGCCAGAGGCTGTGCTTTGATAGTTTTGTGGACGGTTCGTGCGAGGCGATTTGTTGCCTGCCCTATGTTTGAGACGACGACTGGTTGGTGGCGTGCGCGCGAGCGAAGTGGCGGTGTGCGTTTCCCGTGTCGACTGCCGACTGCCGACAGGTGCGCCGTCGGTGGGGTGGGTGGCCGGCCGGCACAAGTAGAGGCGGCGGCGTCGTTGCGGTGTGTTTGTGTTGTCGGCGACAGCTGTTTGTGCGGTGCGTGTGAATGGTGGTGCAAACGTGTGCTGGCGTTGAGGCTGCGACCGCGGCGTGTTGTTGGTTGATGTTGAACAGCGGCTGTGTGCGGTGGTGGTGGTGCCGCACGTGCATCCGGCCCGGCGCGGAAAGCGCAGTTGCGGCGGCCCTTCGGTGCCAGCCACGTCGCGTGAGCGGCGGGTTGCTCTGGTCGACACGTGGTGCTCTGGTTTGTTGTTTGGTGCCCTTTGGCCGGTGGGTGGTCCGTGTGTCTCGGTATCTGGTCGTGGTCGTGCTGCCCGTTTGTCTGTGGCTTCGGCGACCTTTACACCCAAAGTGTGGCGCCCGAAGGTGTGAACCAACGTAATCCGACCTCGGCGCTTAAGCTCTAAGCCTAAGCTGAGCGAACCGAACCGAACCGAACCGAACCGAACCGAACCTGTAGCGTAGCGTTAGCGTGAGGTGAGGTGCGGTGAGGTCAGCCTCAGCGCCAAGTAAGCTAAGCTGTCCGGCCGTGAGGTGGGTGGGTAGGTAGGTAGGTAGGTAGGTAGGTAGGTAGGTAGGTGCGGCTGCTGCGGCCACCTGACGGCTGACGTGTTTGAATGCTTAACCTAAGTTTGAGGCTTAACCTAACCCAAGTGGCCTTAACCTAACCTAACCTAACCTAACCTAACCTAACCTAACCTCTGACGCCCGACGTGTGTTTGAATGCTTAACCTAAGTTTGACGCTTAACCTAACACCGACCCTTAACCTAACCCAAGTGCCCTTAACCTAACCCACGTCCACCGAACCTAACCGAGACGTGTGAACCTAATGTCTAACTCGTCACGCGTGATGTTGGCTGTCGTGTGTGCTGACGGCAGATTGGGTTGGTCTGTAGTTGCGGATTTCGGTTTGCCTCGGGCGAGGGGTTGGCTCGTAAGCGGCGAGGGGCGCTCCGGCGGAGCATGTTGCTTCGCAGGCGGCGCCCGTTTTTGCGGCGGGCACAATTGAAATTGTTGGGAAACGAACGAAAGGGCTGTGAATGTTGGCGGGCGAGAGGAGGAGGACGTGGCCCGACGGCTGCGGGCCGATCGGGAAACGGTGGGAGGGCGATGGGGCGGCGGAGGTGCGTTTGCACGGCCGTCATCGCCGCACGCCTCCGCTTGTGTGGCTGTGGCGCCGGCCGCGCTGGCCGGGCTGCCGCGGCGACGGTGTGGGGCTTTTGCCGAAGGTTTGGCCATTGTGGCGGGTCGTCGGCTGGGGCTGTGGGGGCGGCATTTGGGCGTGGGCGGCGATTCTCGGCGGGCCGACCCAGGCTGTAGCGCGCGGTGGCTGCAGTTTGGCCGTGGTTTGCGGCGCTGCCGTGGCGACTGGTTGGCGACTGTGGTGTGGCTGTGTGTAGCCCCATCCTCGGTGGTTTGAAAGGCGCGGGTGGTTGTGGCGCAGGTGTGGGGCTGCTCCGCACAGGCTGTCGGACGTTGGGCGGTAGCAAGCGCGGGAGGCGCGGCGCGGCGGCGCGCAGAGTGGCGGCCGCTCTCTCGGCCGTCCGCGCCCGCCCGCGACACTGGCTGGGCCTGTGCGTCGAGGCGGCTATTCCTCTGCTGTGCGCTCCGCTCGCTGCGTGTCTCCTCTCGCTCTCGCTGCTCGCTGTGTGTTAACGCGCGTCGTCGAAATGGCAGATCAGGCGGCTACGAACGAGACTGCTGCGGCACCCGCCGCCACCGGCACTACGAAGAAGGCAAAGTCTGCGTCGTCTGCGAAGAAGCCGCGCGCCAAGCCTGCGCACCCGCGCACCTCTGAGATGGTGACGGCCGCCATCAAGAGTCTGAAGGAGCGCGGCGGATCGTCGCTGCAGGCGATCAAGAAGTACATTGCCGCGCACTACAAGCTGGACGCGGAGAAGCTGGCGCCGTTTATCAAGAAGTACCTCAAGTCGGCCGTGGTGGCGGGCGAGCTGGTGCAGACGAAGGGGAAGGGCGCGTCCGGCTCTTTCAAGCTTGCCGGCGCCGGCGGCGGGGCGGCTGAGGGCGGCAAGGCTCGTGCTGGCGGTGCCAAGAAGAAGCGCGCCGCTCCGGCCAGCAAGGAGAAGAAGGGCGCCCGTGCGGCCGGCGCAAAGAAGGCTGGTGGCGTGAAGGCGGCGACTGGTCGGAAGGCGGGCGCCGCCAAGAAGGCGTCTGCGGCGTCGGCCGCTCCCGCCGGTGCGAAGAAGGCGGCTGCTGCCAAGCCGGCCAAGGCCAAGTCGCCGTCGAAGGCGAAGAAGGCCGCCAAGGTTCCGACGAAGAAGCCGAAGGCGCCGCGCCCGAAGAAGGCGACGACGCCGTCTAAGGCGAAGGCGTCGCCCAAGAAGAAGAAGTAGAGGAGAAGAAGAAAGGAATGGGAAAGGAAGGGTTGGCGGATGACTCCGTCGTCCCCACCCCCCGTCCCCGTCGTCTAGTGGCGCGCAAGAGACGCGCGGCCCAAAACGGCCCTTCTCAGGGCCATCAAAGCACGTCGGGAAGGTTTTGATTGTCGTGTTTGTGTTGCGGTGTGGTTGCGTCGTCTGGCGTTTCTGTATGCCCGTGTGTGGATACTGTTTGCGTGCCGTGGTGGTTGGATTGCGGGGGGTCGGTGGCGGGTGCGGGCGGCGGTAGCGGTTGATTGTCGCCGTTTTTGGTCGCGGCCGGCCGACGGTTGTTGGTTTGTGTCATGTTGTTTGAATACTTTGGTTTGCCTGCCTTCTTCTTCTCGGACGTGTCTTGTCTTGTGTGTGTTCTTGCAACGGGGGCGGGGGACGCTGAGATGTGGAAAGGGTCGGTGGCGTTGGACTTGCCTGGCTTTTTTGTTTGTTTTTCTTTTCTTTTCGAAACGAAGCGGCGGCCGGCCGTGTGGTTGACGGCGTCGGCCGATGGGTTATTGTGCGCTTTGAGCGCCGCGCCGGGGAGGGATGATGTTGATTGTTGCGCGCGCCAGCAAGCTGGCAGAGAGAGCGGCTGTGGCGGACGGACGGGAAGTGGAAGTGGTGTGTTTTGTCTTTGGTTCTGTGGTTGTGGGGCGAGAGGCGACCGACAAAGTTTGCTCGCGACGGAGTGATGTTAGTGGCCCTTAAAAGGGCCGTTTTGTTTGTTGCGTGCGTGGGCGGTGCCCAGCGGCTGGCGCGGTGTTTAGGCGCGCTCGCCGCGGATGCGGCGCGCGAGCTGGATGTCCTTGGGCATGATGGTGACGCGCTTGGCGTGGATTGCGCACAGGTTGGTGTCTTCGAAGAGGCCGACGAGGTAGGCCTCGCTGGCCTCCTGCAGGGCCATGACCGCGGAGCTCTGGAAGCGCAGGTCGGTCTTGAAGTCCTGGGCGATCTCGCGCACTAGGCGCTGGAATGGCAGCTTGCGGATGAGCAGCTCTGTGCTCTTCTGGTAGCGCCTGATTTCTCGCAGGGCGACGGTGCCCGGCCTGTAGCGGTGGGGCTTCTTGACGCCGCCGGTGGCGGGCGCGCTCTTCCTCGCCGCCTTGGTGGCGAGCTGTTTGCGCGGCGCCTTTCCGCCGGTGGACTTGCGGGCCGTTTGCTTTGTGCGGGCCATAGCGGTAGCGGTAGCGGAGCGGCGTGGAGGCGAGGTGCTGCGTCGGGTGCTGCCTTGACGACACGGGCGCGCGCCAGCCACCGTGGTGCGCTTATATGCCCTCGGTTGCGCGTGGTGGGGGGAGGGCGGGCCAGAGTCTATATAGGGGGGCTGGCGCGTGCGCTGGGCGCAGACCGTAGCCGACTCGCTAGCGCCGGGTGAGGAGCCAGCCGCTGCAGCAGACGTTTTGCTTGCCTGAGCTTTTTTGAGGATTTAGAAGAGATGACTGGCCGCGGCAAGGGAGGAAAGGGGCTCGGCAAGGGTGGCGCCAAGCGGCACCGCAAGGTGTTGCGCGACAACATCCAGGGCATCACGAAGCCCGCGATCCGCCGCCTGGCTCACAGGGGCGGCGTGAAGCGCATCTCTGGTCTGATCTACGAGGAGACCCGCGGAGTGCTGAAGGTGTTCCTGGAGAACGTGATCCGCGACGCGGTGACGTACACTGAGCACGCCAAGCGCAAGACTGTGACGGCCATGGACGTGGTGTACGCCCTGAAGAGGCAGGGGCGCACCCTGTACGGTTTCGGCGGTTAGGCGCGTCGCAGCCGGTGTGCTGTGCCGCGTTGGCCTTCCCGCGGCCGTGGGAGAGACGAAAACGGCCCTTTTCAGGGCCACCACACTGTTCGGAAATTGAAAAGTGCGAAAGAGTCTGTGTTGTTGCTGCGTGTGTGCGCTGTGTTGCCTGCCTGCCTGCCTGCCTGCCTTCTTTCTTTCATTCTTCATTTCGTTTGCGTTTGACTGACGTGACTGGGAGAAAGGAAAGGAAGCGGGTCTTGTGGCTGTGTGTGTGCGAGAGAGGGCGTTGTGTGTTTGTTTTGTTTATCGATCGATGGAGACGCCGGGCTGTGTGTTGTTGTTGTGCGAGAGGCGGTGAATATCTGCGTGGTTTTGGCTGTGTGTTTGCGGCGGCGTTGGAGTTGCCGAGGCAAGGCGGCCGGATCAGCTGTTTCGTTTGTATGGGGCGCGCGGGAGTGGAGGGCGGTGTGTCGACACGCTCGTTTAACAGTGGTGATTATTGCTGTCGTTGTCGTTTGGAAGGCGACTGTGCGTGCGTGGAGGTGCTTGAGGCAAACGAAACAAAACGAGAGAAATGTGTGTGTGTGTTGGGCCACACGGGCTGTGGACGACAAGATGGCGGCGGCGGCGGCTCTTCTTGTTCTTCTCTCTTTCCTTTAGTCCTCTACCGTTAGAGGGGGAGTTGGTGGAGGTTATTGTCGCCTGTGGACATTAGCTCCTCTTTTCTGTGTGTTGTTCTTATCTTTGGTAGTGTGCTTTCTCGGACGTTGCTGTTTGTTGAGAGTGATTATGTGTTCTGTTTGTGCTACTGCTGGAGTAGCGACTCGGGTCTTGCACATCTGTCCCTGTGGTGTTCATATTGCCCAAGGGTCAAGACGTAATAGTCATTGTGTGAATTCCGCGCGGTCGCGTAGAACGCTTCTGCCAGGGCGCGGAATCGTGTTGTGAGTGGTTCTAGGCAGGTCTGCCGCGGGGACGTGTAAGGCCCGTCGTAGAGCGCTCTGCTCTGGACCCTTCTGTAGGCGATGCATCGTCGATCTGGCTGCATAGCCCCACACAGGGCGCGCATATTCCAGTATCGCTACCCCTGTTGCGGGGTCGAGGGAACAGGGGTACAGGATCTGCATCCTGGCGCGAGCGTTTGTGCCACGTTCCCCTATGTGACACTTCGATGTCAGGCGTGACACCGAGGTACCTCGCAGAATATCTCCCCCTGCAATCCGTAGCAGTTGGTATGGTCTTGTTGCCGGCGGCGGCGGCTGTGGAAGTGACGTTAAAGTAAAGTAAAGCGCGGCGAGGACGACTGAAATTTTGCTTTGGACGTAGGTTTGTGTGGTGGCCCTGAAAAGGGCCGATTGTTGTGAGCCGAGCCGGCAACGCGCGTTGCGTGCAGGGGAGCACGCAGCGCTGCTGGGCGGCGGGTCCGCGTGCCGATTGCCTGGCCTCTCTGTTTAGGCCTTCTTCTCGGTCTTCTTTGGCAGCAGGACGGCCTGGATGTTGGGCAGGACACCACCCTGTGCGATGGTGACGCCCGACAGGAGCTTGTTGAGCTCCTCGTCGTTGCGGATGGCAAGCTGCAGGTGGCGCGGGATGATGCGCGTCTTCTTGTTGTCGCGGGCCGCGTTTCCGGCCAGCTCGAGCACCTCAGCCGCGAGGTACTCCATGACGGCGGCGAGGTAGACGGGCGCCCCGGCGCCGACGCGCTCGGCGTAGTTTCCCTTGCGCAGGAGGCGGTGGATTCTGCCGACCGGGAACTGGAGCCCGGCCCTGCTTGAGCGGGACTTTGACTTGCCCTTGACTTTGCCTCCCTTTCCGCGTCCGGACATGGCGATGGGCTGTGGTGTAGAAACGAGACGAGACGAACGACGGTGCGAGCCGCAGCGAGTCGAGCAGCGGAGTGGCGGCGCCGCGGCCTCACTTGATTCTGGACGGGGTGTGGAACATCCCGGTCTATCGTGAATGTAGGGTTTACCGAGAGGCATTTCCTACCAAGGCTGCAGGTTGAGGTTGGTGGAGGACATCGCGTGTGATAACTGGAAGTCGCAGAGAGGAATTGGTGGTGGGGAATCTGCGGGGCTGACCTGATTATTCGATCAGGGCAACGGGCCGCCTATAGTGGTCGTAATTGTCATTATGTCGCCCTAAGTTCCGGACGAGGGGATTGTCTGAAGTGCGGGTGGTGGTGTAAAACCGGCGCGCTGCAGCTTGAAATCTCTCCCGGACGAGGGGTTCCTCAGCCGCCTGATGGAGGAGGCGATGAGGAAAATCACGCGGCACATGGTAGATTCGGCGCAAAATCTTGTTTTGTAGTTGCTGGAGCCTCTTAATGTGAGAGGGGGCAGCATTGCCCCAGACTTCACACGCATAGTCCATGACCGGACGGATGCACGTGCGATAAAGACGCAGTCCGTTGGCGACAGGAAGCGAGGAGGTTTCATTGAGCATGGGGTACAATGCCCCAGCCCGCTGAGACGTCTTCCGGTGGACAGCGGAGACTTGAGCCTCCCATGTCAACTTGCGATCGAGAATGACCCCGAGGTAGGTAGCAGTCGTGGTCCAAGTAATGGCCTGGTTACAAAGCACCAGGGGTGGCACGTCAGGTGGGAGACGGCGAGTGAGGATCAGCCCCTGAGATTTGGTGGCGTTGAAGCTGATCCTCCAATCGGCGGCCCAACGCTCGAGGTCCTGCAGCGCAGCTTGCAGACGTCGGAGGACGGCGTCGATGTCGCGATGGCGCGAGAAGAGGGCCGTGTCATCAGCATAGATGGCACGACCAACCCTCGGGGAAACCGGCAGGTCGGAGGTGTAAACGGAATACAAGATCGGGCCCAGAACACTCCCTTGCGGCACGCCAGCAAGGACGGGGCGAACAGAGGAAGTCGTGCTGCCAACCCGGACGACAAAAGTACGTCCCGCAAGGTAGCTGGCAAGAAGGCGGACGAAGCACGAAGGGATGCCGAGGTGGAACAACTTGAAGAGCAGGCCGTGGTGCCAGACGGTGTCAAAGGCCTTTGACACATCCAGCAGGACAAGGCCGCAAAACTCCCGATTGTTGAAAGCCAGTGTCGCCTCCTCGACGACGCGGAGCAGCTGTTGAGTGGTGGAGTGGTGCTGGCGGAATCCAAACTGCTCCCGAGGAATGATATTGTCCTGGTGAAGCAGCCGGCCGAACCTAGAGAGGAGGATCCTCTCGAAAACTTTGCTCAACGTCGGGAGGAGACTGATGGGGCGATAATGCGCCGGCACCGTCCTGTTTTTGCCCGGCTTCGGGACCGCCACAACGACAGCCGTCTTCCAAGCTTCTGGGTACTGCAGCTGGACAAGGATGGCGTTGAAGAGAGCGACCACGTACAAGATGCCAAGCCTGGGCATCATGCGGAGGACTCTCCCGTCAACGTTGTCGTGCCCAGGGGCCTTCTTCTGGGGAAGTCGTCGAAGATGGTCAGTGACCTCCCGTTCCGACGTCGGGACAATGGTGGCGTCACCGGGGTCGCCGTGGAGGAAGACAGGAAGTCGGGTCTCGACCGTGCGGACGTTCTCGTGGTCGACCGGCACCGCAAGGGGCCGGAAGTTGGCCTCGAAAGCCGTCGCCAAGGCCTCGGCTTGAGCGGCAGGCGTGTAGGCAGGTCCATCCGGTGTTGTGAGCGGCGGCAAGTGTGGGCGATGGCGTGTGAGGGAACGGACCATCTCCCACGTGTCGGCCCCAGGATCAATGGAGGCAAGCTTCTCCTCCCACCGGCGTATACGATGAGCAGCAAGGGCAGCCTTGATGGTGCGGCGGAGATGATTGATGCGCCGCTTCAGCAGAGGCTGCCGTGTTTCACGCCACTCTCTGTTGAGACGGTTTCGTTCTCGGATAAGGGCCTGTATGGCTGCAGGAAGAGCTGGAGCCGCCACAGAGGAAACCCGCGGAGGCGGAGTGGAGTCAGCGACAGCCGCGGTGAGAACAGCAGTCAGGTTGTGGAGAGCAGCATTGACATCGGTGTCCAGGGGAGGTGGCTCGGCAGGGAGGCGTTCCAGAACAAGCTGCTGGAAGCGCGGCCAGTCGGTCTTCCGGGTGTCGAGCTTAGCTGCTGGAGGAAGCGGAGTGACATACAGCCGAAAGAGCACCGGCAAGTGGTCGGAGCTCAAGACGTGGAGAACGTCGGGGGTGACAAACCAGTCGACACCCTTGACGAGACAAATGTCCAAGACATCGGGAGCAGTACCATTCGGAGGGTAGTGCGTTGGCTCGTCAGGTCCATAGACAGAAGCTCGTGCCCTCTCAGCAGCATGATAGAGCCGCCTCCCACTGACGTTCAGCGTCCGAGAATTCCAGAGCTGGTGCTTGGCATTAAGGTCCCCAGCGAGGAAGATCTTGTCCCCAGCACGGAGGAGAGCGTCAGCATCGTGGATGGTGAGGTGGCCACGTGGCGGCCGGTACACGGAGAGAAAGATGACCGTGCCAAGGGACGTCTCCACTGCAACGGCCGTGGCTTCACAGGAGTCCAGACGTGGCAGAGGGACTCGGTAGTGCCGGAGTGTCCGCTTGACGTAGATGGCTGTGCCACCGCCAGCCGTCAGCCTGTCGTCGCGATAGCAGACGTAATTCGGGGCGTTCGCTCGAAGGCCAGGCTTGAGGTGCGTCTCGGTGAGGAGACACACATCAACGCTGTAGTCCTGGAGAAACTGCCGGAATTCGAGAAGCGCTGGGAAGAGGCCATTCGCGTTCCACGTGACAGCCGTGAAGTTCTGGTGGCGCCTAAGGTTGCGAGCCATGGCCAGTGGATGTGGACGCCGTGGCGGTGGGGAAACTTCGGAGGGCTGCATGGACTGCAGCAGTGATGGCGGCCGGCAGCTGGGCCAGTGCGGCGGAGACAGCCACAAGGGTGGCCTGAACTTCTTTGAGGACCGCGATGAAATCATCAGCTGCAGCAGGAGGAGCAGGCCCGTCGTCAGGGCGTCGCGGAGGCTGGACAGCAGGGGCAGGAGGCGGCGTCGTCCGGCCCTGAAGGACGTCGGCGTAGCCAAGGTCTGCCCGAGCAGCAAGCAGGCGCCGCTGGGCGGGTTGGCGCGAAGGAGTAGCAGGCGGTGGCGCAGCTCGGCGCCGCAGCTGTCGACCATCGGAGCGGGACGTCTCCCGCAAGGGAGGTAGTCCACGCTGGCGGCGGCTGGCTGCCTTGTGAACAGCGCAACCGCGGTAGCTGGCAGGATGAGCCCGCTTGCACAGGGCACAGGTGGCCGGTTCGTCCCGGTTCCGGGTACACTGCTGACTGAGGTGACCCTCGCCACATTTGACACAACGGGGCCGCATGCGACACAGGCGGGAAGTGTGGCCTGGCTCCTGGCAATTGTAGCATTGAACGAGGCCCTTCCGTGCGCGTAGCTTCTCGACAGTCACCGAAAGGTCATAAAACCGGGTGACTTGGTAAATTTGCCTGTTATCAGGTGTGTCAGGCAACACGATCTCCATCAAAGGGATGGGACGCTGAGTACCAGGCATCTTCATTCGCGTGGTAGCAGTAGGCGCGAAACCCATAGTGATAAGGCCGTCCTTAAAGGCGTCTGCCTTCATCTTCAGCGGTATGCCTCTCATGGCAACCTTGAGAACTTTGGGACGCACGGTGGGGAAGGTGTAGTTCGGTATACCACGTGCACCAACCATGTCCATAACAGCAACGTAATCTTCAGTGGTGGCGACAGTCAGCTTCAGACGGTCTTCGCCGCAGTGTTTGGCGGTAAAAGCATTCTTCAGGTTGCCCTGGAGCCAGTCCCGAAGCGTCATGTAATCGTCAGGGTAGTCGATGACAATCGGTGGCAGCTTAGGGCCGGAACGACGTGTGGCATCGTCGGCGGTCGCCGGTGGAGGCTCGTCGGCATCTTCAGAGTCGGCGCCATCCGCTAGGGCGTCGTACGGATTAGCAGTAGGTACAGGGGCAACAGGGGTGCGCCGTCGTGGAGCCGCCCTCTTCTTAGGCGGCGGCTTCTTGAAGCCAGCGTCACTCGTACCAGAAGTGTGTTGGTCATCACTGGCTGACGTGACAGCCGATCGCTTGCGCTGAAGCACCCGCTGCGGGGCGCCGGTAGCGCAGTCTTCACGGGGAGGGTCCGTAGAGTAGTCCATCTCATCGTCCGGGTCTCGCTGGGTCGTCATATTCTCGTGGTCCGCCTGGGGTTGCCGGGTCGTCATAGGTGGAGCGTCCAATGGGGCCGCCGACGGCGCGGGCGCCGCCGGACGGCGATCAGACAGCTCCGGCGCGGCGGCGGCAGCTGCCGCGGCCGCGCGCGCGTCACATACGTCCTCCTTGCTCGCCATCACGAACTCGAATGCGGCGGGCGGGTGTGTGGAGTGGCGGCGCCGCCAGGGGTGGGGGTCCTTTATGCTCTCGGGTGCGGCGGCCGGTTGCGCTCGCGGCCCATTGGTCGGCGGCCGCAACGGGGCGAGCTGGTAAAGGTGCGGCGGCGGGGCGCGCTGGGTGCCACTGTGTGGGGAGACGCTGACTAGAGCGGAGCGCTTGCTACTGGTGTTGCTGCCGTACGTTCACGTTCTTGTTTGAGATGCCGCCCAAGACTAGCGGGAAGGCCGCCAAGAAGGCTGGCAAGGCGCAGAAGAACATTTCGAAGGGCGACAAGAAGAAGAAGCGCAAGAGGAAGGAGAGCTATGCCATCTACATCTACAAGGTGCTGAAGCAGGTGCACCCTGACACGGGCATCTCGTCGAAGGCGATGAGCATCATGAACAGCTTCGTGAACGACATTTTCGAGCGCATCGCGGCCGAGGCGTCCCGCCTGGCGCACTACAACAAGCGCTCGACCATCACGTCCCGCGAGATCCAGACCGCTGTGCGGCTGTTGCTGCCTGGCGAGCTGGCCAAGCACGCCGTGAGCGAGGGCACGAAGGCGGTGACCAAGTACACGAGCTCCAAGTAAGGAGGTGGCTCTGGAATGGAAGGAGAGAAGGCTCCTCCGTTGCGAGAGCGGCAAAAACGGCCCTTTTCAGGGCCACCAAATGGCCTTTGCGGGAAGGGCGGAATTGTTGTTGTTGTTGTTGTTGTTTTGTGTGTGTGTGAGTGGGTGGACGGCGGCAATAGCTACCGCTTTGGTTGCGACGCGACGGGGAGGGGTGGCCGATGCGATGAATTTGATTGATGGGGGCGCGTCGCGTGTTGCGGGGTACGGCCACGGTGTGACGTGGAATGGAGGCACGTGCGCACAACTCGTTGGTGTTACCTGTCTGCGAGGTGGGGGAAGTGCGATCGGTGATGTGTCCTTTGGATGGAGGTGCCGGTTAGTTACGTGACGGATGGAAACGAAACGCGATTGTTGGGAATGTCAGTGTGTAACGACGGCCGTTTTTTTTTTTTTCGGGTCGGTTTGCACGCCATACATGGCGAGGGTGAGATGTGTCTGTAAATGCTGCAGCGTGGAGGCGTGTGAGTGACGCTTAAATGAACGCGCATTGAGACACCAATGTGTATTGCATTGTACGGGCGACACGCACGATGATGTACCTTTCCCTCCGACTGTGATTTCGATAGTCGTGTCTGTGTCTGCTTGTGCGTACGACGCACGCACACCGACGTCGTCATTGAAGATGCATGCACGCGTGTCCAGTCCAGTGCAGTACAGTAGAGTAAGCGCGACGCTAGAAGACGACGGTCGCTTTGGCGAATGTGCGCACACGTGTTTGTGTGTGTCGGTGATGTGGTCCGATCCGTCGCCTCTGGGAAACTGTCGATCGGCGCGGTACACCGGCATCACGCAACGGACGTCTTGAACACCCGTCATACGGTCGCGCTGAGAACGGTTACCGAAAGGTGAACCTCTGATCGGTCGAATGTCTGGGCAGAACGTGAGGAGAGAATGGTGGAGGAAAGGACAGAGGGGAAAAAAAAAAAGAGAGAGAGAAGAAAAAAAAAACGGATAAAAAGAAACCAAACAAAACGGAGAAACGCAGTGTAGAGCAACGGAACGTTCCCGTGTCGGAGGTGTATTGTAGCCGCACTGAAATGCGTGTAACGGCGCGGCGGCAAGTGTCTGCCGTGGTGAACGTTACCTTTGACGGCTGAATTGTGCGTTGCGTTGCTTTGCTTTCCCGGATGTGTATGTAACGTTCGTTGAGATGGTTCTGAGGAAGAATGTACGACAGTGCCCGTGCCGTCTATGTTCGTGTGCAAAGCCATTGTGTGTGTACGGAATGATGTCTGTAGGTGTTAGTGAACATGTTTTACCAGTGGGGGAAATGGATCGTGGATGGTTGCCGTCACGGTCGAGACACCGCACGCACGCACCCTCCCTCCCTCCCTCCCTACATGAAGGTGTCGAGAAAGTGTGTTAACCGGGGTCTGTTTGTCTTTCGTTAAAGGGAAGGGACGAGAGAGAGAGAGAGAGAGAGAGAGAGAGAGAGAGAGAGAAGCGAAGTGGGATAGTGCGTTCATTTTGTGTGTGTGTGTGTGTGTGTGTGTGTGTGTGTTGTTTTGAGAATTGCGTCCGGGAATGGCGGTGGGCGTGCCCTGCATGTGGCCCGGAAGGCTGTTCGTTTCGCGGTAGTGTGTGGACAGGGGAGGGGCACGCGTAACGCTGCCGGCATGGCATGGCATTCGGGAGATGGGAGGGGGCAAACGAAGAAAACGAGACGCGGAGGCTATAAAGACGGGGAGGGGCGCGGTGTGGGTGGCTTGCGCTGCGCTCGGCTGGCGCGTGCGGCGTTGTTTTTGTGCAAAAGAAGAGAAAACGAATGGGTTGCCGGGAGGGGGCCGTTGTGGTGTAGCCGCAGACGCGGCTGTCAGTGAACGTGGTGAGACCCGACGGATGCGGGAGGGGCGGGGGCGGGGGCGGGGAAAACACTAGAAGAAAGAAGGAGAAAAACGCTGCTGCAACCAACATAAAATGAGGCCTTTTGTAACCTGCCAGAAACAAAACAACAACAAAAAAAAAAAGGTCTATCAACATTGAATGTAAATGGAAACGGACCCAAGTGTAACCTCCCCGCACAAATAGTCGTAAGTAAGTAAGTGAGTGAGTGAGTGAGTGAATGATGATAAAAATGTGCCAGAATGTTGTTAACGTCCCTAGAAAATGAACGAACGAAGATTGATGAGAAACGCGCGATAATATTGATGAATGGAAATAATGAACGATGAACATCTCAACAGACGTAGTTGAAAACCCGATAAACGTTGTAAGGGCAGCGCTGGCTGACCTTCGGCCCTGTATTCTGAGACGTCCCCCTTTGAACAACAATGTATACAAAACTGTGCTTAAACTGACACACAATATTTTGAGCGCAACGCAATCTGACTATCAAAGATCCCTGCAAAAGAATGGCCCTGAGTAACATTAAAGTACACCTTTCGGAAATCACTTACCTCACAAAAATCTTCATTACTCGAACTACTGCAATACAGCGAGCACCACTGCTGCCAGCTAAATAAGAGATTCAAACTACGGAGGGCACTAACTACTGATAGGGATAGTTAGCAAAGTAAAGATGTTTAATAGAGAACAACAAACAATGTATTTACCCTTAATATCATCATCACCAGTCATAATATATGTAATTTGAAAAGTCCGCCATCTCTCTCCTCACATGCACCAGTGCTGGCGGCTCACCCCTAACTGCGCAACGCTACGCGCTGTTCACATCCAGCTATAGCAGTTCATGACAACAATGCAAACTAGCCACAGACTGCACACAGCACAGGCATTGATTTTTCACGCAGAGCGCTACGTGGCATTACCAGTATAAAAATCTAAACAAACAGCCTACGTACAAATTAGAATAAAAAGAGCAAAAGATCGTTACGTCAATAAAAAAAAAAAACAAAAAGACAAAAGAGAAAACAAACTGCATCTACATGTGCTCTTAACTGTAGATACCTGTACACAGCTTCGTGCAATGAATGCCGGCTCACACATTTAATTTTGATTGTTGGAGGAAATGCGTAGGAAATATTCTTTAAATGGAAATGAATGGTTGTACTTTAAAAAAGTTAGTTTGGAAACAAAGTATTATTGGGGCATTTTGTTGTGAAGAAAATAGTTACAATTGACATACATTATTAGATTTGCGCAATGCAGCTTCATTACCTTACCTTTAATAACAATATGCATCGTCCCGAACGGAGACCAGAGTCGCGAGAAGAGCACGCCGCCGCCCGCTCAGTAGAATCGTCCACTCGCTAATACTGTCGACTGACTACTACCTCTCCCGACCCGCCACATATAGATGACAACTGTTCCTGCCGACCCGCTACGTGCTACTAGTGTCGTGTGGCGCAGACTAGCGACGATAAGAAACTCTCTGGTCAGAGATTGTGTCGTGCCTCGCCATCGCTGGTAATGAGTACATACGTGTTTGAGCGTGCGTACCGGAACACGCAGTGCGGAGCCAGAGACTGTGTTGTCGAGGCCGTCGACGCAGTGCATGTCGGTCGGTCGAGTGCGTGCGGGAGGGCAGAGAGGCAGCGTCGGCACGGAGATGCACGCACGGGGGCTGCGGCGTGGCGCGTTTGCGGTAGGCGCCTTTGGTGGCAACGGCCGGGACAAGCAGCGGTGTATGGTGTGGTGCGGGCCGGACAGGGGCGGTGGAGGAGGAGGAGGAGGAGGAGGCGGCGGCGCGACGATGGCATTGGGGCGGAAACGGGGACGGCGACGGCGGATGTTGAGAGGCGTCACGCGCGGACCGACACAGACGCACAGATGGATAGGTAGGAAGAAGAAGGGGCGGCTGGTGAGTGCAATTTAGGCGGTAGACACAAGAGGTCGGCACGGCATTTGCGTGATGTGGCGTTGTGACGGGGTGTGCTCGCGTGCCTCGTTTTGTTGATGCGCGCAGGAAGATGTGCAGAGCAGCGGCGGGCGGCTCGGTTCGGTTTGGCCCGGCGGGCCGCGCTGTTGTCGCGGACGTGAGCGCCCCCTGGCGGGTGGCCGGAGGCGGCGCGGCGTGTTGGACGTGTGGCTGGCGGCAGTGCACAATTGCGAGTGGCTGGCGGTGTGGCGGTTGGCGCGTCGGGCGGCCGAGAGAGAGGAGAGGTATGTGTTTGCGGGCGCCTTTGCTGCGCGGCGTCGTGCAGGGAGGGCGGGCGCTTGTCGACTGTGTGACTGTGTGGCGAATTGGCGGCGTTGTGCTCCGGCCGAAGGCGTCGGAAAGGAGAGTTGGTCGTGATGTCATGTCGCGCCGTGTCATGTTTGCGAAACGGCTGCCGCACAGGTGTGGTGGTAGCGAGCCGGTCGGTGTCAGTGCGATGGGAATGTGCGTTTGGCGGTTTCGGTGTGCTTTTTGCGGCGTGAGAGTGGGGCGGGCGGGCAGGCTTTTGCTGTTGTTGGTTCCTTGTGTCTTGTGTGTAGCTTGATGGCAACGTGGAAGGACGCCGGTTTCGAGCCGTGCGTGTGGTTGTCGACGTTGACTGGTTGGGGTGTGCCGTTGCACGTGCGTGTTTGGGTCGTTGGTGTGGTTTTGGCTGGCTGGCTGTGTGTACGGGAAGGGGGAGGCGGCGGTGGATAGTGCAGTAGTTGTGTCGTTGCCACGGGCGTCGGGTGCGGCTGTGCGTAGTGGCGGAAAGGTGTCGGTTGCGGGAAGCGAGGCCGTCGTTGGCGGTGTCGCGTGACTTTGTGAATCGAGTGGGGCGGGGAAAGGAGCAGCGGTGCCGCTGCGTCGTGGCCGTTAGCCAGAGGCTGTGCTTTGATAGTTTTGTGGACGGTTCGTGCGAGGCGATTTGTTGCCTGCCCTATGTTTGAGACGACGACTGGTTGGTGGCGTGCGCGCGAGCGAAGTGGCGGTGTGCGTTTCCCGTGTCGACTGCCGACTGCCGACAGGTGCGCCGTCGGTGGGGTGGGTGGCCGGCCGGCACAAGTAGAGGCGGCGGCGTCGTTGCGGTGTGTTTGTGTTGTCGGCGACAGCTGTTTGTGCGGTGCGTGTGAATGGTGGTGCAAACGTGTGCTGGCGTTGAGGCTGCGACCGCGGCGTGTTGTTGGTTGATGTTGAACAGCGGCTGTGTGCGGTGGTGGTGGTGCCGCACGTGCATCCGGCCCGGCGCGGAAAGCGCAGTTGCGGCGGCCCTTCGGTGCCAGCCACGTCGCGTGAGCGGCGGGTTGCTCTGGTCGACACGTGGTGCTCTGGTTTGTTGTTTGGTGCCCTTTGGCCGGTGGGTGGTCCGTGTGTCTCGGTATCTGGTCGTGGTCGTGCTGCCCGTTTGTCTGTGGCTTCGGCGACCTTTACACCCAAAGTGTGGCGCCCGAAGGTGTGAACCAACGTAATCCGACC
The DNA here is from genome assembly GCF_023864275.1 of Schistocerca cancellata. Taxonomy (NCBI): domain Eukaryota; kingdom Metazoa; phylum Arthropoda; class Insecta; order Orthoptera; family Acrididae; genus Schistocerca; species Schistocerca cancellata. Next base: position 453,858,840 of record NC_064634.1, on the reverse strand, counting down.
TCGGCGCTTAAGCTCTAAGCCTAAGCTGAGCGAACCGAACCGAACCGAACCGAACCGAACCGAACCTGTAGCGTAGCGTTAGCGTGAGGTGAGGTGCGGTGAGGTCAGCCTCAGCGCCAAGTAAGCTAAGCTGTCCGGCCGTGAGGTGGGTGGGTAGGTAGGTAGGTAGGTAGGTAGGTAGGTAGGTAGGTGCGGCTGCTGCGGCCACCTGACGGCTGACGTGTTTGAATGCTTAACCTAAGTTTGAGGCTTAACCTAACCCAAGTGGCCTTAACCTAACCTAACCTAACCTAACCTAACCTAACCTAACCTCTGACGCCCGACATGTGTTTGAATGCTTAACCTAAGTTTGACGCTTAACCTAACACCGACCCTTAACCTAACCCAAGTGCCCTTAACCTAACCCACGTCCACCGAACCTAACCGAGACGTGTGAACCTAATGTCTAACTCGTCACGCGTGATGTTGGCTGTCGTGTGTGCTGACGGCAGATTGGGTTGGTCTGTAGTTGCGGATTTCGGTTTGCCTCGGGCGAGGGGTTGGCTCGTAAGCGGCGAGGGGCGCTCCGGCGGAGCATGTTGCTTTGCAGGCGGCGCCCGTTTTTGCGGCGGGCACAATTGAAATTGTTGGGAAACGAACGAAAGGGCTGTGAATGTTGGCGGGCGAGAGGAGGAGGACGTGGCCCGACGGCTGCGGGCCGATCGGGAAACGGTGGGAGGGCGATGGGGCGGCGGAGGTGCGTTTGCACGGCCGTCATCGCCGCACGCCTCCGCTTGTGTGGCTGTGGCGCCGGCCGCGCTGGCCGGGCTGCCGCGGCGACGGTGTGGGGCTTTTGCCGAAGGTTTGGCCATTGTGGCGGGTCGTCGGCTGGGGCTGTGGGGGCGGCATTTGGGCGTGGGCGGCGATTCTCGGCGGGCCGACCCAGGCTGTAGCGCGCGGTGGCTGCAGTTTGGCCGTGGTTTGCGGCGCTGCCGTGGCGACTGGTTGGCGACTGTGGTGTGGCTGTGTGTAGCCCCATCCTCGGTGGTTTGAAAGGCGCGGGTGGTTGTGGCGCAGGTGTGGGGCTGCTCCGCACAGGCTGTCGGACGTTGGGCGGTAGCAAGCGCGGGAGGCGCGGCGCGGCGGCGCGCAGAGTGGCGGCCGCTCTCTCGGCCGTCCGCGCCCGCCCGCGACACTGGCTGGGCCTGTGCGTCGAGGCGGCTATTCCTCTGCTGTGCGCTCCGCTCGCTGCGTGTCTCCTCTCGCTCTCGCTGCTCGCTGTGTGTTAACGCGCGTCGTCGAAATGGCAGATCAGGCGGCTACGAACGAGACTGCTGCGGCACCCGCCGCCACCGGCACTACGAAGAAGGCAAAGTCTGCGTCGTCTGCGAAGAAGCCGCGCGCCAAGCCTGCGCACCCGCGCACCTCTGAGATGGTGACGGCCGCCATCAAGAGTCTGAAGGAGCGCGGCGGATCGTCGCTGCAGGCGATCAAGAAGTACATTGCCGCGCACTACAAGCTGGACGCGGAGAAGCTGGCGCCGTTTATCAAGAAGTACCTCAAGTCGGCCGTGGTGGCGGGCGAGCTGGTGCAGACGAAGGGGAAGGGCGCGTCCGGCTCTTTCAAGCTTGCCGGCGCCGGCGGCGGGGCGGCTGAGGGCGGCAAGGCTCGTGCTGGCGGTGCCAAGAAGAAGCGCGCCGCTCCGGCCAGCAAGGAGAAGAAGGGCGCCCGTGCGGCCGGCGCAAAGAAGGCTGGTGGCGTGAAGGCGGCGACTGGTCGGAAGGCGGGCGCCGCCAAGAAGGCGTCTGCGGCGTCGGCCGCTCCCGCCGGTGCGAAGAAGGCGGCTGCTGCCAAGCCGGCCAAGGCCAAGTCGCCGTCGAAGGCGAAGAAGGCCGCCAAGGTTCCGACGAAGAAGCCGAAGGCGCCGCGCCCGAAGAAGGCGACGACGCCGTCTAAGGCGAAGGCGTCGCCCAAGAAGAAGAAGTAGAGGAGAAGAAGAAAGGAATGGGAAAGGAAGGGTTGGCGGATGACTCCGTCGTCCCCACCCCCCGTCCCCGTCGTCTAGTGGCGCGCAAGAGACGCGCGGCCCAAAACGGCCCTTCTCAGGGCCATCAAAGCACGTCGGGAAGGTTTTGATTGTCGTGTTTGTGTTGCGGTGTGGTTGCGTCGTCTGGCGTTTCTGTATGCCCGTGTGTGGATACTGTTTGCGTGCCGTGGTGGTTGGATTGCGGGGGGTCGGTGGCGGGTGCGGGCGGCGGTAGCGGTTGATTGTCGCCGTTTTTGGTCGCGGCCGGCCGACGGTTGTTGGTTTGTGTCATGTTGTTTGAATACTTTGGTTTGCCTGCCTTCTTCTTCTCGGACGTGTCTTGTCTTGTGTGTGTTCTTGCAACGGGGGCGGGGGACGCTGAGATGTGGAAAGGGTCGGTGGCGTTGGACTTGCCTGGCTTTTTTGTTTGTTTTTCTTTTCTTTTCGAAACGAAGCGGCGGCCGGCCGTGTGGTTGACGGCGTCGGCCGATGGGTTATTGTGCGCTTTGAGCGCCGCGCCGGGGAGGGATGATGTTGATTGTTGCGCGCGCCAGCAAGCTGGCAGAGAGAGCGGCTGTGGCGGACGGACGGGAAGTGGAAGTGGTGTGTTTTGTCTTTGGTTCTGTGGTTGTGGGGCGAGAGGCGACCGACAAAGTTTGCTCGCGACGGAGTGATGTTAGTGGCCCTTAAAAGGGCCGTTTTGTTTGTTGCGTGCGTGGGCGGTGCCCAGCGGCTGGCGCGGTGTTTAGGCGCGCTCGCCGCGGATGCGGCGCGCGAGCTGGATGTCCTTGGGCATGATGGTGACGCGCTTGGCGTGGATTGCGCACAGGTTGGTGTCTTCGAAGAGGCCGACGAGGTAGGCCTCGCTGGCCTCCTGCAGGGCCATGACCGCGGAGCTCTGGAAGCGCAGGTCGGTCTTGAAGTCCTGGGCGATCTCGCGCACTAGGCGCTGGAATGGCAGCTTGCGGATGAGCAGCTCTGTGCTCTTCTGGTAGCGCCTGATTTCTCGCAGGGCGACGGTGCCCGGCCTGTAGCGGTGGGGCTTCTTGACGCCGCCGGTGGCGGGCGCGCTCTTCCTCGCCGCCTTGGTGGCGAGCTGTTTGCGCGGCGCCTTTCCGCCGGTGGACTTGCGGGCCGTTTGCTTTGTGCGGGCCATAGCGGTAGCGGTAGCGGAGCGGCGTGGAGGCGAGGTGCTGCGTCGGGTGCTGCCTTGACGACACGGGCGCGCGCCAGCCTTCGCCTTCGCTTTCGCTGCACTGGTGAGGGTGGACCCTCGGCTTGATACGGAAGTTTTAGCGCGGGAGCGCTTCGCCTTCCTCATGGCGGAGTGGTGAGTGGAGTCCTGGCTGATGAGATGGGCGTGACGGTGTGCATGTTCCCTTTTTTTTTTTTTTTTTTTTTTTTTGTTTTTTTTTTTTTTTTTTTTTTTTTTTTTGCGAAAGATGAAAGGATAGTCAGAGGTATAGTTAGAGAAGCGGAAAACGAACGGCCGAAATGGCTGGCCGGAGGGGAGAATGACTCACGCTGACGGATGATGATGAAGACCTCGCACTGCAGGGCTATCCGTAGTACTGGCGATACTCGGCGGGGAGACGGCCCGTCAGATGGATTTCCGAGATTTCGGCCAATAGTTGCCATTCTTTGTTCGAGAAGATGGGATATTTGTCAATGAGGAGTAACTCCTTCTTGGTCAAGAAATTGAGCCACCTGAGCTGAAACTGGGTAAAGCGATTAGGGTGATGGGGGAGGGGAGGCCGAACACCGGACAGATTGTAGGGGTACGGGTGGTCAAAGAAGGGGTAAGACCCGTCCTGGAGCGATGACACTAGGCCCCGAAGGAAAGGCTGCATCTCGTGTGCAGAGGGAAAGCGGGGTTGCCGCAACCTCTGGAGGATGGACTGCTCTACCTGGGAGGAGTCGGTTGTTGCCACAGCACGCTGACCTGCTGACGTCGGAACTGAGTGGGACGACGGAGGCGGCACATCGGTGTCCATAGGCGCAACCACTTGCGTCGCGGCAGGGGACGGAGCGGCGGTCGGCCGTGCGGCCGCATCAACCCCCAATGGCCGTCGCACGGGCGGGGCGGCGGCGGGAACCGCCGACGTCTTCTTGGGGCGCTGCAACCTCTCGATGAGCGGCTGCTCCACAGGGGAGGAGTCGGTCAGTGTCACAGCACGGTGGCCGGCAGGCGTCGTAACTGAGTGGGACGGCTGCGGCGGCACATCTTCGGTGTCCATAGGCGCAACCACTTGCGTCGCGGCAGGGGACGGGTCGGCAGGTGCCTGCGTGGCCGCATCGACCCCCGCCGGCCGGGGCACAGGGGGGGCGGCGGCGGAAACCGCCGACGTCTTCTTGACGGCTCGCAGCTCATCGCGCAGCTGCTGGAGCTGGCGATGGACGGCCGTGAGCTCTTCTTTCAGCGCGGCCCGTTCGGCCGCAAAGGCGGCTTGGAAGCCGGCCATAGCGTGGTCGGTGGCGGCTTCAAGACGGCGCGGCTCGCACCCCGCGCCGGAGCGGGGGGGCGGGGCGGCCGACGTGGTCGTGGACGCCGCCGCAGGACGTGGTGCGGCGGACAGACGGCGAAACTCCCGAAGGTAGCCGCAGCTACGCGAATTTGCGGCGTGTGACCCGCCACAGTTCACGCACCTGCTGGCCGAACCACGAGGCTTCGTACAGCGGCGAGTGTCGTGAGCCGCCGCGCACTTCAAGCACGCGACGGCGTTCGTGCACTCCCGCGCGGCATGCCCCAGTTGCTGGCAATTGTAGCACTGGAGGCCCATCCGATGCTGCTGCGTTCGCCTGCGCCGTGGCGGACGTGGGCGGCGGCCGGTGAACCCCAACGCGTGGAGGAGAACTTCCAGTGCGGCGGCAAACTGCTGTACAGCCATAGCGTGACGTGCGCGGTGACAGTAGCAATGTGTCGCAGCGAGTCGAGCAGCGAATACTAACTCGGTATGCGCGCCAGCCACCGTGGTGCGCTTATATGCCCTCGGTTGCGCGTGGTGGGGGGAGGGCGGGCCAGAGTCTATATAGGGGGGCTGGCGCGTGCGCTGGGCGCAGACCGTAGCCGACTCGCTAGCGCCGGGTGAGGAGCCAGCCGCTGCAGCAGACGTTTTGCTTGCCTGAGCTTTTTTGAGGATTTAGAAGAGATGACTGGCCGCGGCAAGGGAGGAAAGGGGCTCGGCAAGGGTGGCGCCAAGCGGCACCGCAAGGTGTTGCGCGACAACATCCAGGGCATCACGAAGCCCGCGATCCGCCGCCTGGCTCGCAGGGGCGGCGTGAAGCGCATCTCTGGTCTGATCTACGAGGAGACCCGCGGAGTGCTGAAGGTGTTCCTGGAGAACGTGATCCGCGACGCGGTGACGTACACTGAGCACGCCAAGCGCAAGACTGTGACGGCCATGGACGTGGTGTACGCCCTGAAGAGGCAGGGGCGCACCCTGTACGGTTTCGGCGGTTAGGCGCGTCGCAGCCGGTGTGCTGTGCCGCGTTGGCCTTCCCGCGGCCGTGGGAGAGACGAAAACGGCCCTTTTCAGGGCCACCACACTGTTCGGAAATTGAAAAGTGCGAAAGAGTCTGTGTTGTTGCTGCGTGTGTGCGCTGTGTTGCCTGCCTGCCTGCCTGCCTGCCTTCTTTCTTTCATTCTTCATTTCGTTTGCGTTTGACTGACGTGACTGGGAGAAAGGAAAGGAAGCGGGTCTTGTGGCTGTGTGTGTGCGAGAGAGGGCGTTGTGTGTTTGTTTTGTTTATCGATCGATGGAGACGCCGGGCTGTGTGTTGTTGTTGTGCGAGAGGCGGTGAATATCTGCGTGGTTTTGGCTGTGTGTTTGCGGCGGCGTTGGAGTTGCCGAGGCAAGGCGGCCGGATCAGCTGTTTCGTTTGTATGGGGCGCGCGGGAGTGGAGGGCGGTGTGTCGACACGCTCGTTTAACAGTGGTGATTATTGCTGTCGTTGTCGTTTGGAAGGCGACTGTGCGTGCGTGGAGGTGCTTGAGGCAAACGAAACAAAACGAGAGAAATGTGTGTGTGTGTTGGGCCACACGGGCTGTGGACGACAAGATGGCGGCGGCGGCGGCTCTTCTTGTTCTTCTCTCTTTCCTTTAGTCCTCTACCGTTAGAGGGGGAGTTGGTGGAGGTTATTGTCGCCTGTGGACATTAGCTCCTCTTTTCTGTGTGTTGTTCTTATCTTTGGTAGTGTGCTTTCTCGGACGTTGCTGTTTGTTGAGAGTGATTATGTGTTCTGTTTGTGCTACTGCTGGAGTAGCGACTCGGGTCTTGCACATCTGTCCCTGTGGTGTTCATATTGCCCAAGGGTCAAGACGTAATAGTCATTGTGTGAATTCCGCGCGGTCGCGTAGAACGCTTCTGCCAGGGCGCGGAATCGTGTTGTGAGTGGTTCTAGGCAGGTCTGCCGCGGGGACGTGTAAGGCCCGTCGTAGAGCGCTCTGCTCTGGACCCTTCTGTAGGCGATGCATCGTCGATCTGGCTGCATAGCCCCACACAGGGCGCGCATATTCCAGTATCGCTACCCCTGTTGCGGGGTCGAGGGAACAGGGGTACAGGATCTGCATCCTGGCGCGAGCGTTTGTGCCACGTTCCCCTATGTGACACTTCGATGTCAGGCGTGACACCGAGGTACCTCGCAGAATATCTCCCCCTGCAATCCGTAGCAGTTGGTATGGTCTTGTTGCCGGCGGCGGCGGCTGTGGAAGTGACGTTAAAGTAAAGTAAAGCGCGGCGAGGACGACTGAAATTTTGCTTTGGACGTAGGTTTGTGTGGTGGCCCTGAAAAGGGCCGATTGTTGTGAGCCGAGCCGGCAACGCGCGTTGCGTGCAGGGGAGCACGCAGCGCTGCTGGGCGGCGGGTCCGCGTGCCGATTGCCTGGCCTCTCTGTTTAGGCCTTCTTCTCGGTCTTCTTTGGCAGCAGGACGGCCTGGATGTTGGGCAGGACACCACCCTGTGCGATGGTGACGCCCGACAGGAGCTTGTTGAGCTCCTCGTCGTTGCGGATGGCAAGCTGCAGGTGGCGCGGGATGATGCGCGTCTTCTTGTTGTCGCGGGCCGCGTTTCCGGCCAGCTCGAGCACCTCAGCCGCGAGGTACTCCATGACGGCGGCGAGGTAGACGGGCGCCCCGGCGCCGACGCGCTCGGCGTAGTTTCCCTTGCGCAGGAGGCGGTGGATTCTGCCGACCGGGAACTGGAGCCCGGCCCTGCTTGAGCGGGACTTTGACTTGCCCTTGACTTTGCCTCCCTTTCCGCGTCCGGACATGGCGATGGGCTGTGGTGTAGAAACGAGACGAGACGAACGACGGTGCGAGCCGCAGCGAGTCGAGCAGCGGAGTGGCGGCGCCGCACGCACGCACGCACAAAAAAACTCTGGCTTCCTAAGCCAGGTGTAGGGGCAGTTTAAGCAGCTGGGCTGCTGTTCCTGCGGCGACATCTATTTGTTGCTGTGTGTCCTAAGAGGGTGAGCTGTCCTCACTGGGCGTCGTGTATTGGGACGCCCGTCGTTGCGACAGCAGGCTGCGAGATATTAGTCTCGCAGTATATCTGGCCAACGAGTCGTCGGCCTGTGGTGGACCTGGCGGCCCAGACCACGGATTAGGCGGTTGCCAGAGTGTTCTGCATTCCTGTAGAACACCCTGGCGGTTTGCCGGAAGCGATCCCGCAGGAGGGGGATTCCAGCTTCCTCATGGAGGAGTCTCGCCGGATAGCGAGGCGGCTTGTGGAGCGCCAGTCGCAGCGCCCTATTTTGCACTCGTTGGAGCGTCGCAATGTGCGACGCTGCCGCGTTGCCCCACACCACAGCCGCGTATTCCAGTACCGGCCGGACTAGGGACAGATACATGGTGAGGCCGTGGCGTGGAGGAAGTGGCGATGAAGGGTTGAGCAGTGGGTAGAGCGCACGAAGGCGCCCCACTGCCCGCCCTCTGACGTCTCGGACGTGTGGCAGCCACGTCAGGTGCCTGTCTAACGTCACCCCGAGGTATTTGCCGGTCCGCGACCACGGGATGGGGCCCCCCATGATCGTGACCGGCGGTAGGTCCGGTGGCAGCCTCTTCCTGCTGAAGATTACAGCCTGGCTCTTGGCAGCGTTGAACTTCAAGCGCCATTTCGTGGACCATGAGCCCAGGGCGTCACATCCGAGCTGGAGGCGACGGCGCATCTCGGCCGCGTTCATGCTGCGGGTGAACAACGCCGTGTCGTCGGCGTAAAGTGCCAACTCCACGCGTGCCACCCGCGGAGCGTCGGCGGTGTACAGGGAGTACAACAGGGGGCCGAGGACCGACCCCTGCGGTACTCCCGCTCGAATCGGCCGATCGGTGGAAATGCCTCCATCCGCTCGGACGTGAAAAGTGCGCCCCGAGAGATACGAGCGCAGCAGGACTACGTGCGACGTCGGTACCCCGTGTGCAAAAAGTTTGTACACGAGGCCGTCGTGCCACACGCAGTCGAAGGCCTTGGAGACGTCGAGAAGCACCGCCCCTAGGTACTCCCGCGTCTCCAGCGCTCGCATCGCCTGCTCCACGAGGCGCAACAGCTGCTGCGTGGTAGAGTGGCCGCACCGGAAACCAAACTGCTCCTCGGGTATGAGCTGCTGTTCCGTCACATGGCGTAGCAGTCGCTCCGCGTACAACCTCTCAAACACTTTTGAGAGGGACGGGAGCAGACTGATCGGCCGGTAGTTCGCGGCCTGGCGTGGATCCTTGCCGCTCTTGGGGATGGCAACCACTTCCGCGTGTTTCCACGCGGAAGGGAAGGTCCCAGAGCGGAGGATGCTGTTAAAGATGTCCGCCAGAGATTGGTGCACCTCCGGCGGAAGCATCCTCAACAGGCGGTTAGTGACACCATCCGTGCCGCCCGCCTTCTTCGGGTTGAGTCGACGGAGCTGCAAGTCCACTTCCTCTGCTGTGATTTCCTCGATCGAGTCGTCGTCCTCCCGTGCAGCGAGAAAGACCGGCAGGCGGTCCTCCACCAGGCGGACGTGGTCGGGATCGACCGCGTCTTCAGCAGGCTGAAAGTTTGCCGCGAACGTATCCGCAAGGATGCTGGCTTTCGCATCTGGCTCGCAGACGACGTTCGCACCCGTATCGAGAGGCGGGACTCGCTGGCGACGACGAAGGAAGCGCTTGGCGGTGCTCCAAGCACTACCGTCCGTCGTAGTTAGGGTGGCCACAAGGCCCGCCCAGTCCCTATGGCGATGGTCATCGATGGCAGCCCGAATCTCACGCCTCGCCCTGTTGAGGCGGCGCTTCGTCTCGGGCAGCCGCGTAAGCTGCCACTCCCGGAAGAGGCGATTCTTGTTAGTGATCGCCTCGAGGATGTGCGGCGGGAGTTGGCGCGACATCTCACGCGGTCTTCCCGGCCGCCTGGGGGTGGCCGCCTCCGCAGCAGCCAGTGTGTGCCGCGTGAAGAAGGCCAATGCTGCATCAGCCCCTTGCACATCGGGATCGGGCGCGCCCTCAAGGCGGTCAGAGACCTCGACACGAAAGCGTGCCTCGTCTATGCCTCGGAAGTTGTGGCGGTCGGACTGCATGGTTGCACCGATGACGTCCATGTCGAAGACCACCGGGAGGTGATCGGACGACAGGGCGCATCTAACGGTGGCAGACGTGAAGTGCCCAACACCTTTGAGCACGGCGATGTCGAGCACATCTGACTGGCCGCGATGGGGGAAGACTGTGTGCTCATAAGGCCCCAGTACAATAGCGCCATGCCGTTGTGTGGCGCGAAGGAGGCGGCGGCCGCTGGCGTTGGTGAGGCGAGAGTTCCACTGCTGATGCTTGGCATTCAAGTCACCCGCAATGAAGACTCTCCCGGGCAGTGCCAGCAGGGCGTCGACGTCAGCCTCCTGAAGTACTCCCCTCGGCGGCCTATAGGCCGCAACGAAGGTGATAACCCCCGCCGTTGTGGTGACAGCCACCCCAGTGGCCTCCATTGCAGCGAGGGGCGGAAGCTGAACATCATGATGCTTCAGGGACGCCTTGATGTAGATTGCCGTCCCGCCACCGTGGGTCAACCTGTCGGTGCGGTAGCATCGATAGTTGGCCACATTCACGTGGAGTCCCGGCTTCAGGAAGGTCTCGCACACGAGGCAGATGTCAATCGCCTCGTCGCGCAAGAACTCCCTGAATTCTCCTTGTTGGGGGACCAAACTGTTTGCATTAAATGTGCAAACGGTGAGGCCATGGATATGGCGATTATCCATGGCGCGGTGGAGTTGCAACGCCGGCCTGAAGGGCCGACGTGACCGCGGTGACTAGCACCGGGAGTTGCTCGAGCAGCTGACTCAACGACCGCAAGAGCGATCGGAGCTCGGCTGCGTCGGCGGCCAAGGGGGCGGTGGGGGCCTCTGCGGCGGCCTCCACCACTGGGGCGGCCTGTTGCGGCCGATCCGAAGTAGACGGCTGCTGTGGAGCATCAGCAGTCGATCTCGGTTGCGGCACAGCACGAGGTGCCGTCCTCTGCTGCGGCAGAGTGTTGGCGGCAGTCCGTTGCGCAACGGCAGGTGTGGCCCGGCCCGCGCGCCGACGACGCCTGCGCGGGGCGGCAACTCGCGCGCTCTGCGAGGGCGCAGGGGTTGCCACCCCCACGGGCGAAGCCGTGGACGGCGCGGTCGGTTGCTGCGTCTCGCCCTCCGCCTGCGCCGAAGGTCGGGCGGTGGAGGCTGACGGGCCGCCCTTGGTGGCGGCAGCAAAGCTGGTGGACGGGTGCACCTTACGAGAGGGCGCAGCCCCTCCTCTCGGTTGATTTCGGCCCCTTTTAAAGGCCGAACAGCCTCTGTAGCTAGCGACGTGCGTGCCGCCGCAGTTGCAGCACGTCGGCTTGTCTTCCCTGGCAAGCCCACAGGACTTGCTCTCGTGCTGGCCCGCGCACTTCACGCAGCGGGGCTGCATGGAGCAGTAGCGGGAGACATGGTCGAGCCGCTGGCAGGAAAAGCACTGGGCCCTCTTGCCTTTGGCCCGGAGAGGTTCCACCGCTACCTTGACCCGGCCGACCCGTTGCACCTGAAAAATCTTCCGATTTTCCAGGTTGTCAACGAGGACAACCTGGTATAGTGGCATGTCACGGTGCGTGCGCGGGGACTTCATCAGTCCGGTAGACCGGACACCGAAGCCCATGTCCTCGAGCTCCTCGCGAAGGTAGTCCGCACCAAACTTGAGTGGAAGGTGGCGGAAAACCACCTTCAGAAGTTTGAGCGGCTCGGAGGGGTGTGTGTAGCACGGGAGGCCGTCTTTACAGATGGCGTCCATCACCGCGCGGTACTCGTCGTTAGACGACACCGTGACCTTGTAGAGGTCACGGCCAGCGTTCTTGACAGCGGCGGACGGGGCCACCCTGTCCAGTTTGTGCTGGAACTCCTTGTACTCGCCAGCCCATTGGATGACGATAGGCGGCGGCTTCTTTTGGGCAGGCGCCGGGGGCGCGGCGCCATCGTCCAATGCATCTACGCTGGCGCTCGCAAACGCGTTGGCGGTCGGCAGCGGGGTCGGTTGCTGCAGCGCAGCAGCCCTGGCAGTGTGCCGCCGGGGTGGGGCAACAAAACCGTCCTCGTCCGGATGCCGGGAGGCGGCAGGTGGACGAGTGGACCGCCGCGTTGTCTTCGTCGGTTTCTGCTTGGCGGTGCTCCGGGAGGAGCCCGCGATAGTCGTCCCAGACTCTGTGGTGGAGGTGCGGGAGGCCCTAGGGGCCTTCTTCCGCGGCCTCGCTGCGTCAGATGTCTGTGAGGGAGTGTCAGAATCGTCATTTGTCATAGCCCGGCGCTTTCTGGGCGCGCGGGCAGCGTCAGGGTCAGTGTCACGACGCTCTGACTCGGCAATTGCCTCAGCCAGATTTGCGTCGGGCAGATCGACGTCCTCCATCTCGGTGGCCACGGCTAGCGCAGCCACGGGCTCTTCTTGTGTTTCGGGGGCCAGGGGGGCAACCGGGGGCACATCGACCTCTTGAGTGGTCGAGACCAGCGGCGCAACTCCCGCCGAGGCCGCCGCCGCCGGGACCGCAAGCAAATGCGATGTAACCGGCGGGGCTCTCGGTGGCACACCCAACACCTGCTGCCTCGTGTGCGGTAGAGCGGCTGCCGTCTGTATTTTACAGAGGGCGAATATAGCCGCCTCGTCGGCCTCTCGACCAGGGTAGGGGCCCCCATGGGCGAGTTTATTCATAAGGATGAACACTCGTTCACGAGTGCGCGCGGCATGATCCGAAGAGTCAGTCCTGTCGTAGTCAGGTGTCGAAAGCCGGTTCGTCATAAGTGGGGGGCCGGATGGGGCCGCCGCCGGGAGCAACTCAGTCGCCTGAGCTGACCCCGACGAGCGGCGATCCGCCACACCCTTCGCTCGATCGTCAAACACGTCCTCTCGCCTCGACATCGCAACTCGGAGTGGAGTGGCAGTAGTGGAGTGGGGCGGCGCCGCCAGGGGTGGGGGTCCTTTATGCTCTCGGGTGCGGCGGCCGGTTGCGCTCGCGGCCCATTGGTCGGCGGCCGCAACGGGGCGAGCTGATAAAGGTGCGGCGGCGGGGCGCGCTGGGTGCCACTGTGTGGGGAGACGCTGACTAGAGCGGAGCGCTTGCTACTGGTGTTGCTGCCGTACGTTCACGTTCTTGTTTGAGATGCCGCCCAAGACTAGCGGGAAGGCCGCCAAGAAGGCTGGCAAGGCTCAGAAGAACATTTCGAAGGGCGACAAGAAGAAGAAGCGCAAGAGGAAGGAGAGCTATGCCATCTACATCTACAAGGTGCTGAAGCAGGTGCACCCTGACACGGGCATCTCGTCGAAGGCGATGAGCATCATGAACAGCTTCGTGAACGACATTTTCGAGCGCATCGCGGCCGAGGCGTCCCGCCTGGCGCACTACAACAAGCGCTCGACCATCACGTCCCGCGAGATCCAGACCGCTGTGCGGCTGTTGCTGCCTGGCGAGCTGGCCAAGCACGCCGTGAGCGAGGGCACGAAGGCGGTGACCAAGTACACGAGCTCCAAGTAAGGAGGTGGCTCTGGAATGGAAGGAGAGAAGGCTCCTCCGTTGCGAGAGCGGCAAAAACGGCCCTTTTCAGGGCCACCAAATGGCCTTTGCGGGAAGGGCGGAATTGTTGTTGTTGTTGTTGTTGTTTTGTGTGTGTGTGAGTGGGTGGACGGCGGCAATAGCTACCGCTTTGGTTGCGACGCGACGGGGTGGGGTGGCCGATGCGATGAATTTGATTGATGGGGGCGCGTCGCGTGTTGCGGGGTACGGCCACGGTGTGACGTGGAATGGAGGCACGTGCGCACAACTCGTTGGTGTTACCTGTCTGCGAGGTGGGGGAAGTGCGATCGGTGATGTGTCCTTTGGATGGAGGTGCCGGTTAGTTACGTGACGGATGGAAACGAAACGCGATTGTTGGGAATGTCAGTGTGTAACGACGGCCGTTTTTTTTTTTTTCGGGTCGGTTTGCACGCCATACATGGCGAGGGTGAGATGTGTCTGTAAATGCTGCAGCGTGGAGGCGTGTGAGTGACGCTTAAATGAACGCGCATTGAGACACCAATGTGTATTGCATTGTACGGGCGACACGCACGATGATGTACCTTTCCCTCCGACTGTGATTTCGATAGTCGTGTCTGTGTCTGCTTGTGCGTACGACGCACGCACACCGACGTCGTCATTGAAGATGCATGCACGCGTGTCCAGTCCAGTGCAGTACAGTAGAGTAAGCGCGACGCTAGAAGACGACGGTCGCTTTGGCGAATGTGCGCACACGTGTTTGTGTGTGTCGGTGATGTGGTCCGATCCGTCGCCTCTGGGAAACTGTCGATCGGCGCGGTACACCGGCATCACGCAACGGACGTCTTGAACACCCGTCATACGGTCGCGCTGAGAACGGTTACCGAAAGGTGAACCTCTGATCGGTCGAATGTCTGGGCAGAACGTGAGGAGAGAATGGTGGAGGAAAGGACAGAGGGGAAAAAAAAAAGAGAGAGAGAAGAAAAAAAAAACGGATAAAAAGAAACCAAACAAAACGGAGAAACGCAGTGTAGAGCAACGGAACGTTCCCGTGTCGGAGGTGTATTGTAGCCGCACTGAAATGCGTGTAACGGCGCGGCGGCAAGTGTCTGCCGTGGTGAACGTTACCTTTGACGGCTGAATTGTGCGTTGCGTTGCTTTGCTTTCCCGGATGTGTATGTAACGTTCGTTGAGATGGTTCTGAGGAAGAATGTACGACAGTGCCCGTGCCGTCTATGTTCGTGTGCAAAGCCATTGTGTGTGTACGGAATGATGTCTGTAGGTGTTAGTGAACATGTTTTACCAGTGGGGGAAATGGATCGTGGATGGTTGCCGTCACGGTCGAGACACCGCACGCACGCACCCTCCCTCCCTCCCTCCCTACATGAAGGTGTCGAGAAAGTGTGTTAACCGGGGTCTGTTTGTCTTTCGTTAAAGGGAAGGGACGAGAGAGAGAGAGAGAGAGAGAGAGAGAGAGAGAGAGAGAAGCGAAGTGGGATAGTGCGTTCATTTTGTGTGTGTGTGTGTGTGTGTGTGTGTGTGTGTGTTGTTTTGAGAATTGCGTCCGGGAATGGCGGTGGGCGTGCCCTGCATGTGGCCCGGAAGGCTGTTCGTTTCGCGGTAGTGTGTGGACAGGGGAGGGGCACGCGTAACGCTGCCGGCATGGCATGGCATTCGGGAGATGGGAGGGGGCAAACGAAGAAAACGAGACGCGGAGGCTATAAAGACGGGGAGGGGCGCGGTGTGGGTGGCTTGCGCTGCGCTCGGCTGGCGCGTGCGGCGTTGTTTTTGTGCAAAAGAAGAGAAAACGAATGGGTTGCCGGGAGGGGGCCGTTGTGGTGTAGCCGCAGACGCGGCTGTCAGTGAACGTGGTGAGACCCGACGGATGCGGGAGGGGCGGGGGCGGGGGCGGGGAAAACACTAGAAGAAAGAAGGAGAAAAACGCTGCTGCAACCAACATAAAATGAGGCCTTTTGTAACCTGCCAGAAACAAAACAACAACAAAAAAAAAAGGTCTATCAACATTGAATGTAAATGGAAACGGACCCAAGTGTAACCTCCCCGCACAAATAGTCGTAAGTAAGTAAGTGAGTGAGTGAGTGAGTGAATGATGATAAAAATGTGCCAGAATGTTGTTAACGTCCCTAGAAAATGAACGAACGAAGATTGATGAGAAACGCGCGATAATATTGATGAATGGAAATAATGAACGATGAACATCTCAACAGACGTAGTTGAAAACCCGATAAACGTTGTAAGGGCAGCGCTGGCTGACCTTCGGCCCTGTATTCTGAGACGTCCCCCTTTGAACAACAATGTATACAAAACTGTGCTTAAACTGACACACAATATTTTGAGCGCAACGCAATCTGACTATCAAAGATCCCTGCAAAAGAATGGCCCTGAGTAACATTAAAGTACACCTTTCGGAAATCACTTACCTCACAAAAATCTTCATTACTCGAACTACTGCAATACAGCGAGCACCACTGCTGCCAGCTAAATAAGAGATTCAAACTACGGAGGGCACTAACTACTGATAGGGATAGTTAGCAAAGTAAAGATGTTTAATAGAGAACAACAAACAATGTATTTACCCTTAATATCATCATCACCAGTCATAATATATGTAATTTGAAAAGTCCGCCATCTCTCTC
Source organism: Schistocerca cancellata (assembly GCF_023864275.1). NCBI lineage: Eukaryota > Metazoa > Arthropoda > Insecta > Orthoptera > Acrididae > Schistocerca > Schistocerca cancellata. The sequence continues at coordinate 453,843,198 of NC_064634.1, read as the reverse complement.
CTCACATGCACCAGTGCTGGCGGCTCACCCCTAACTGCGCAACGCTACGCGCTGTTCACATCCAGCTATAGCAGTTCATGACAACAATGCAAACTAGCCACAGACTGCACACAGCACAGGCATTGATTTTTCACGCAGAGCGCTACGTGGCATTACCAGTATAAAAATCTAAACAAACAGCCTACGTACAAATTAGAATAAAAAGAGCAAAAGATCGTTACGTCAATAAAAAAAAAAAACAAAAAGACAAAAGAGAAAACAAACTGCATCTACATGTGCTCTTAACTGTAGATACCTGTACACAGCTTCGTGCAATGAATGCCGGCTCACACATTTAATTTTGATTGTTGGAGGAAATGCGTAGGAAATATTCTTTAAATGGAAATGAATGGTTGTACTTTAAAAAAGTTAGTTTGGAAACAAAGTATTATTGGGGCATTTTGTTGTGAAGAAAATAGTTACAATTGACATACATTATTAGATTTGCGCAATGCAGCTTCATTACCTTACCTTTAATAACAATATGCATCGTCCCGAACGGAGACCAGAGTCGCGAGAAGAGCACGCCGCCGCCCGCTCAGTAGAATCGTCCACTCGCTAATACTGTCGACTGACTACTACCTCTCCCGACCCGCCACATATAGATGACAACTGTTCCTGCCGACCCGCTACGTGCTACTAGTGTCGTGTGGCGCAGACTAGCGACGATAAGAAACTCTCTGGTCAGAGATTGTGTCGTGCCTCGCCATCGCTGGTAATGAGTACATACGTGTTTGAGCGTGCGTACCGGAACACGCAGTGCGGAGCCAGAGACTGTGTTGTCGAGGCCGTCGACGCAGTGCATGTCGGTCGGTCGAGTGCGTGCGGGAGGGCAGAGAGGCAGCGTCGGCACGGAGATGCACGCACGGGGGCTGCGGCGTGGCGCGTTTGCGGTAGGCGCCTTTGGTGGCAACGGCCGGGACAAGCAGCGGTGTATGGTGTGGTGCGGGCCGGACAGGGGCGGTGGAGGAGGAGGAGGAGGAGGAGGCGGCGGCGCGACGATGGCATTGGGGCGGAAACGGGGACGGCGACGGCGGATGTTGAGAGGCGTCACGCGCGGACCGACACAGACGCACAGATGGATAGGTAGGAAGAAGAAGGGGCGGCTGGTGAGTGCAATTTAGGCGGTAGACACAAGAGGTCGGCACGGCATTTGCGTGATGTGGCGTTGTGACGGGGTGTGCTCGCGTGCCTCGTTTTGTTGATGCGCGCAGGAAGATGTGCAGAGCAGCGGCGGGCGGCTCGGTTCGGTTTGGCCCGGCGGGCCGCGCTGTTGTCGCGGACGTGAGCGCCCCCTGGCGGGTGGCCGGAGGCGGCGCGGCGTGTTGGACGTGTGGCTGGCGGCAGTGCACAATTGCGAGTGGCTGGCGGTGTGGCGGTTGGCGCGTCGGGCGGCCGAGAGAGAGGAGAGGTATGTGTTTGCGGGCGCCTTTGCTGCGCGGCGTCGTGCAGGGAGGGCGGGCGCTTGTCGACTGTGTGACTGTGTGGCGAATTGGCGGCGTTGTGCTCCGGCCGAAGGCGTCGGAAAGGAGAGTTGGTCGTGATGTCATGTCGCGCCGTGTCATGTTTGCGAAACGGCTGCCGCACAGGTGTGGTGGTAGCGAGCCGGTCGGTGTCAGTGCGATGGGAATGTGCGTTTGGCGGTTTCGGTGTGCTTTTTGCGGCGTGAGAGTGGGGCGGGCGGGCAGGCTTTTGCTGTTGTTGGTTCCTTGTGTCTTGTGTGTAGCTTGATGGCAACGTGGAAGGACGCCGGTTTCGAGCCGTGCGTGTGGTTGTCGACGTTGACTGGTTGGGGTGTGCCGTTGCACGTGCGTGTTTGGGTCGTTGGTGTGGTTTTGGCTGGCTGGCTGTGTGTACGGGAAGGGGGAGGCGGCGGTGGATAGTGCAGTAGTTGTGTCGTTGCCACGGGCGTCGGGTGCGGCTGTGCGTAGTGGCGGAAAGGTGTCGGTTGCGGGAAGCGAGGCCGTCGTTGGCGGTGTCGCGTGACTTTGTGAATCGAGTGGGGCGGGGAAAGGAGCAGCGGTGCCGCTGCGTCGTGGCCGTTAGCCAGAGGCTGTGCTTTGATAGTTTTGTGGACGGTTCGTGCGAGGCGATTTGTTGCCTGCCCTATGTTTGAGACGACGACTGGTTGGTGGCGTGCGCGCGAGCGAAGTGGCGGTGTGCGTTTCCCGTGTCGACTGCCGACTGCCGACAGGTGCGCCGTCGGTGGGGTGGGTGGCCGGCCGGCACAAGTAGAGGCGGCGGCGTCGTTGCGGTGTGTTTGTGTTGTCGGCGACAGCTGTTTGTGCGGTGCGTGTGAATGGTGGTGCAAACGTGTGCTGGCGTTGAGGCTGCGACCGCGGCGTGTTGTTGGTTGATGTTGAACAGCGGCTGTGTGCGGTGGTGGTGGTGCCGCACGTGCATCCGGCCCGGCGCGGAAAGCGCAGTTGCGGCGGCCCTTCGGTGCCAGCCACGTCGCGTGAGCGGCGGGTTGCTCTGGTCGACACGTGGTGCTCTGGTTTGTTGTTTGGTGCCCTTTGGCCGGTGGGTGGTCCGTGTGTCTCGGTATCTGGTCGTGGTCGTGCTGCCCGTTTGTCTGTGGCTTCGGCGACCTTTACACCCAAAGTGTGGCGCCCGAAGGTGTGAACCAACGTAATCCGACCTCGGCGCTTAAGCTCTAAGCCTAAGCTGAGCGAACCGAACCGAACCGAACCGAACCGAACCGAACCTGTAGCGTAGCGTTAGCGTGAGGTGAGGTGCGGTGAGGTCAGCCTCAGCGCCAAGTAAGCTAAGCTGTCCGGCCGTGAGGTGGGTGGGTAGGTAGGTAGGTAGGTAGGTAGGTAGGTAGGTAGGTGCGGCTGCTGCGGCCACCTGACGGCTGACGTGTTTGAATGCTTAACCTAAGTTTGAGGCTTAACCTAACCCAAGTGGCCTTAACCTAACCTAACCTAACCTAACCTAACCTAACCTAACCTCTGACGCCCGACGTGTGTTTGAATGCTTAACCTAAGTTTGACGCTTAACCTAACACCGACCCTTAACCTAACCCAAGTGCCCTTAACCTAACCCACGTCCACCGAACCTAACCGAGACGTGTGAACCTAATGTCTAACTCGTCACGCGTGATGTTGGCTGTCGTGTGTGCTGACGGCAGATTGGGTTGGTCTGTAGTTGCGGATTTCGGTTTGCCTCGGGCGAGGGGTTGGCTCGTAAGCGGCGAGGGGCGCTCCGGCGGAGCATGTTGCTTTGCAGGCGGCGCCCGTTTTTGCGGCGGGCACAATTGAAATTGTTGGGAAACGAACGAAAGGGCTGTGAATGTTGGCGGGCGAGAGGAGGAGGACGTGGCCCGACGGCTGCGGGCCGATCGGGAAACGGTGGGAGGGCGATGGGGCGGCGGAGGTGCGTTTGCACGGCCGTCATCGCCGCACGCCTCCGCTTGTGTGGCTGTGGCGCCGGCCGCGCTGGCCGGGCTGCCGCGGCGACGGTGTGGGGCTTTTGCCGAAGGTTTGGCCATTGTGGCGGGTCGTCGGCTGGGGCTGTGGGGGCGGCATTTGGGCGTGGGCGGCGATTCTCGGCGGGCCGACCCAGGCTGTAGCGCGCGGTGGCTGCAGTTTGGCCGTGGTTTGCGGCGCTGCCGTGGCGACTGGTTGGCGACTGTGGTGTGGCTGTGTGTAGCCCCATCCTCGGTGGTTTGAAAGGCGCGGGTGGTTGTGGCGCAGGTGTGGGGCTGCTCCGCACAGGCTGTCGGACGTTGGGCGGTAGCAAGCGCTCCATCCGCTTACTTAAGGCTAACTTATATTAGCTGCTTGGTGCAGAGTTTACCTTGCGGCATTTTCTGCTTCTGCTGAGGTGTCATGTGGGTATGTTGTCATCTTTATTTAATGTGTAACATCAGTGTGTGCGGGACGTCATGTTTTCATCAGGTGTTGGGCTTCCTTTGGGCGTCAGGGTATGAAGGGGGATGGCAGTGCTTTTCTGCTTCAAGTCTTCATCTGTCGAGCATGGCCACTGGTCGTCGATAGCGGTCTCTGGGATTAGCAGGAGCTCCCAGCGCTCTGATGAGGGGGTTCGTAGAAACCCTCGTCCGGGTATAGAACCGTCTGGCACTCTTCTTGTGCCTTTCCAGCACGGTGTCCTCGTCGGCTGCCTCGTGGAGGTATTCATGGGGGAACTGCGAGTGCACATGGAAGACCCGCCGCAGGATCTTGTTTTGCAGACTCTGGAGGCGTTGAAGATGTGTCCTCGCTGCACAGCCCCAGACCTCGCACGCATAATCAAACAGCGGGCGGAGGTAGAGGCGAAAGATGAGAAGGCCATTCGCCGGCGTCAGCTCAGAGTGTTCATTGAGGAATGGGTAGAGAGCGCCCATCCGTTGAATAACCTTGAGCCTCACGTCATCAATGTGAGGCTTCCAGGTCAACCTCTTGTCCAGGAGGACCCCCAGGTAGCGGACGGTGTCACTCCACGGAATTTCGACGTCGTAGAGGCGGAGTCGTCGTTCCGGTGCAGTCCTCTTCCTCGTGAAGACAATGGCCTGCGTCTTCGCTGGATTAAATGCAATGCGCCATTTCGCAGCCCAATCTTGCAAGGCGTGACAAGCTGCTTGAAGGCGAGGGATCAGCACCTCGCGCCACCGACTTCTAGAGAACAACATCGTGTCGTCCGCGTACACAGCTTTTTCGACCCGTGGAGGTGTTGGCAGGTCCGACGTAAACAAGCAGTAGAGGACCGGTCCGAGTACGGAGCCTTGAGGGACGCCAGCTCGGATAGGGCGGGCGTTGGAGAGGCGATCTTCTACTCGTACAGCAAAGGTGCGGTGTTCCAAGTAGGACGCAATCAGACGGACGTAGGCCTTCGGGAATTGCAGTCGGTGTAGTTTCCATAAGAGTCCCTGGTGCCACACGCTATCGAACGCCTTCTTGACGTCGAAGAGGACTGCCCCACAATAGTCGCGCTGGTTGAACGTCTGGGCGATATATTCAACAGCCCGAAGGATCTGCATCGTGGTGGAGTGGCCACTGCGAAAGCCGAACTGTTCCGGCGGCATGATTTCCTCAGCATCGATGTGGACTTGTAGCCGGCGAAGCAAGAGCCTCTCGAACAGTTTGCTGAGATGGGGTAGCAAGCTGATCGGCCTATAGCTGGATGGGTGGCGGCGGTCTTTTCCAGGCTTAGGTACTGCCACCACGATGGAATGCTTCCAGGCGCGTGGATAATTCGCAGTTCGCAGGATCCACGAAAAGATGGCTGCCAGATACACAATCGCCGTCCAGGGCAGCTGCTTCAGGACCAAACCTGGGATGGCATCGACACCAGGGGCTTTGTTGGCAGGCAGCGTCCGCAAGCCCTCTTTAACTTCCTGAGGCGTGACAGGCGGAATAGGGTCGGCTTCCTCCTCCACATCTTGAAGCAGCGCCTCCACGTCGCGTTCAATACGTGCAACCCGTTGGGGGTCAACTCCCTCGTCGAGCGGGCGAAAGTTGGCTTCGAAGGCATCAGCCAATGCATTCGCCTTATCATCGGGCCGGAAGACATCACCAGCAGCCGTTGCAAGAGGCGGAATCCGGGTGCGTCGTTGTGTGAAGAAGCGGATTGACTGGAAATTCATCGGGTCAGGCGTGAACGATCGAAGTTTCTCAGCCCATCGCTGATTCCTATGGGCGATGAGCCTGGCCTTAATGTCCCGCCGGAGGAGGTTGATGTGCCGCTTGAGGTCTCGATTCCTGGTAATCCGCCACTCACGACACAGCCGATTGCGCAGCCGGATCGAGTCCAAGATGTCTGGAGGCAGTCCTGGAGCGGGGACGGTGGTAGGTTTCGGCGGAGGCGTAGCATGGACGAGCGCATCCGTAACGTCAGCAACGAAGTGGTCGATGGAATCACCGTTGATGTCTTCTGCAGCACGCACGGTGTCAATGGAGTGGGTAAGCCGATCCTGGAAGCTGGTCCAGTTCGTTCGTCGGTAGTTGAGGCAGCCGGAGGAATGGTCCGGGGCAACTTGGAGGGTGAAGAGCACTGGGAGGTGGTTCGAATTCAGTGCATGGACCACCTCAGCTGTCAGATGCTGCGGAAGACCCTTGGTGATGGCCACATCAAGCACGTCCGGGCGGCCGTTGGACGGGTAACAGGTCGGCTCTTCCGGGCCACAAACATACGATTGTGCTTCCTCGGTGGCACGGAGAAGAAGGCGTCCACTCCAGTTGGTGGCCTGAGAATTCCAAGCAGCATGCTTGGAATTCAGGTCCCCAGCGATGAAAAGGCGTCCAGGCATGCGGAGCAGCGCTCGAGCATCTTCGAGGTCCAGTACTCTTCTCGGGCTGCGATAGACCGCAACAAAGGTGACGGGTCCTGTGTTCGTTTCCACAACGACTGCTGTAGCCTCGATGAGTCCCGTTGCCGGCGGTTGGATCTCATGATGCCGGATAGATCTGCGTATGAAGATGGCCGTCCCTCCTCCTCTCGTCAGCCGGTCCGTCCGGTAGCAACAGTAGTTAGGGATGTTGCTACGAATCCCAGGCTTTAAGAATGTTTCACAGACCATGCATATATCAACGTTATAGTCCGTCAAGAATTGTTGCAATTCAGGCACATCATGGGTGAGACCATCGGCATTATATGCCACAATCCTCAAGTCGTCAAGCCGTCTAATCCTGGCCATGACTGACGGCGGAAGCTGCTGCTGTTGCTGCCGGGAAGGCCCTGGTGAGTGTCGCCGGGAGGCGCGGCGCGGCGGCGCGCAGAGTGGCGGCCGCTCTCTCGGCCGTCCGCGCCCGCCCGCGACACTGGCTGGGCCTGTGCGTCGAGGCGGCTATTCCTCTGCTGTGCGCTCCGCTCGCTGCGTGTCTCCTCTCGCTCTCGCTGCTCGCTGTGTGTTAACGCGCGTCGTCGAAATGGCAGATCAGGCGGCTACGAACGAGACTGCTGCGGCACCCGCCGCCACCGGCACTACGAAGAAGGCAAAGTCTGCGTCGTCTGCGAAGAAGCCGCGCGCCAAGCCTGCGCACCCGCGCACCTCTGAGATGGTGACGGCCGCCATCAAGAGTCTGAAGGAGCGCGGCGGATCGTCGCTGCAGGCGATCAAGAAGTACATTGCCGCGCACTACAAGCTGGACGCGGAGAAGCTGGCGCCGTTTATCAAGAAGTACCTCAAGTCGGCCGTGGTGGCGGGCGAGCTGGTGCAGACGAAGGGGAAGGGCGCGTCCGGCTCTTTCAAGCTTGCCGGCGCCGGCGGCGGGGCGGCTGAGGGCGGCAAGGCTCGTGCTGGCGGTGCCAAGAAGAAGCGCGCCGCTCCGGCCAGCAAGGAGAAGAAGGGCGCCCGTGCGGCCGGCGCAAAGAAGGCTGGTGGCGTGAAGGCGGCGACTGGTCGGAAGGCGGGCGCCGCCAAGAAGGCGTCTGCGGCGTCGGCCGCTCCCGCCGGTGCGAAGAAGGCGGCTGCTGCCAAGCCGGCCAAGGCCAAGTCGCCGTCGAAGGCGAAGAAGGCCGCCAAGGTTCCGACGAAGAAGCCGAAGGCGCCGCGCCCGAAGAAGGCGACGACGCCGTCTAAGGCGAAGGCGTCGCCCAAGAAGAAGAAGTAGAGGAGAAGAAGAAAGGAATGGGAAAGGAAGGGTTGGCGGATGACTCCGTCGTCCCCACCCCCCGTCCCCGTCGTCTAGTGGCGCGCAAGAGACGCGCGGCCCAAAACGGCCCTTCTCAGGGCCATCAAAGCACGTCGGGAAGGTTTTGATTGTCGTGTTTGTGTTGCGGTGTGGTTGCGTCGTCTGGCGTTTCTGTATGCCCGTGTGTGGATACTGTTTGCGTGCCGTGGTGGTTGGATTGCGGGGGGTCGGTGGCGGGTGCGGGCGGCGGTAGCGGTTGATTGTCGCCGTTTTTGGTCGCGGCCGGCCGACGGTTGTTGGTTTGTGTCATGTTGTTTGAATACTTTGGTTTGCCTGCCTTCTTCTTCTCGGACGTGTCTTGTCTTGTGTGTGTTCTTGCAACGGGGGCGGGGGACGCTGAGATGTGGAAAGGGTCGGTGGCGTTGGACTTGCCTGGCTTTTTTGTTTGTTTTTCTTTTCTTTTCGAAACGAAGCGGCGGCCGGCCGTGTGGTTGACGGCGTCGGCCGATGGGTTATTGTGCGCTTTGAGCGCCGCGCCGGGGAGGGATGATGTTGATTGTTGCGCGCGCCAGCAAGCTGGCAGAGAGAGCGGCTGTGGCGGACGGACGGGAAGTGGAAGTGGTGTGTTTTGTCTTTGGTTCTGTGGTTGTGGGGCGAGAGGCGACCGACAAAGTTTGCTCGCGACGGAGTGATGTTAGTGGCCCTTAAAAGGGCCGTTTTGTTTGTTGCGTGCGTGGGCGGTGCCCAGCGGCTGGCGCGGTGTTTAGGCGCGCTCGCCGCGGATGCGGCGCGCGAGCTGGATGTCCTTGGGCATGATGGTGACGCGCTTGGCGTGGATTGCGCACAGGTTGGTGTCTTCGAAGAGGCCGACGAGGTAGGCCTCGCTGGCCTCCTGCAGGGCCATGACCGCGGAGCTCTGGAAGCGCAGGTCGGTCTTGAAGTCCTGGGCGATCTCGCGCACTAGGCGCTGGAATGGCAGCTTGCGGATGAGCAGCTCTGTGCTCTTCTGGTAGCGCCTGATTTCTCGCAGGGCGACGGTGCCCGGCCTGTAGCGGTGGGGCTTCTTGACGCCGCCGGTGGCGGGCGCGCTCTTCCTCGCCGCCTTGGTGGCGAGCTGTTTGCGCGGCGCCTTTCCGCCGGTGGACTTGCGGGCCGTTTGCTTTGTGCGGGCCATAGCGGTAGCGGTAGCGGAGCGGCGTGGAGGCGAGGTGCTGCGTCGGGTGCTGCCTTGACGACACGGGCGCGCGCCAGCCACCGTGGTGCGCTTATATGCCCTCGGTTGCGCGTGGTGGGGGGAGGGCGGGCCAGAGTCTATATAGGGGGGCTGGCGCGTGCGCTGGGCGCAGACCGTAGCCGACTCGCTAGCGCCGGGTGAGGAGCCAGCCGCTGCAGCAGACGTTTTGCTTGCCTGAGCTTTTTTGAGGATTTAGAAGAGATGACTGGCCGCGGCAAGGGAGGAAAGGGGCTCGGCAAGGGTGGCGCCAAGCGGCACCGCAAGGTGTTGCGCGACAACATCCAGGGCATCACGAAGCCCGCGATCCGCCGCCTGGCTCGCAGGGGCGGCGTGAAGCGCATCTCTGGTCTGATCTACGAGGAGACCCGCGGAGTGCTGAAGGTGTTCCTGGAGAACGTGATCCGCGACGCGGTGACGTACACTGAGCACGCCAAGCGCAAGACTGTGACGGCCATGGACGTGGTGTACGCCCTGAAGAGGCAGGGGCGCACCCTGTACGGTTTCGGCGGTTAGGCGCGTCGCAGCCGGTGTGCTGTGCCGCGTTGGCCTTCCCGCGGCCGTGGGAGAGACGAAAACGGCCCTTTTCAGGGCCACCACACTGTTCGGAAATTGAAAAGTGCGAAAGAGTCTGTGTTGTTGCTGCGTGTGTGCGCTGTGTTGCCTGCCTGCCTGCCTGCCTGCCTTCTTTCTTTCATTCTTCATTTCGTTTGCGTATGACTGACGTGACTGGGAGAAAGGAAAGGAAGCGGGTCTTGTGGCTGTGTGTGTGCGAGAGAGGGCGTTGTGTGTTTGTTTTGTTTATCGATCGATGGAGACGCCGGGCTGTGTGTTGTTGTTGTGCGAGAGGCGGTGAATATCTGCGTGGTTTTGGCTGTGTGTTTGCGGCGGCGTTGGAGTTGCCGAGGCAAGGCGGCCGGATCAGCTGTTTCGTTTGTATGGGGCGCGCGGGAGTGGAGGGCGGTGTGTCGACACGCTCGTTTAACAGTGGTGATTATTGCTGTCGTTGTCGTTTGGAAGGCGACTGTGCGTGCGTGGAGGTGCTTGAGGCAAACGAAACAAAACGAGAGAAATGTGTGTGTGTGTTGGGCCACACGGGCTGTGGACGACAAGATGGCGGCGGCGGCGGCTCTTCTTGTTCTTCTCTCTTTCCTTTAGTCCTCTACCGTTAGAGGGGGAGTTGGTGGAGGTTATTGTCGCCTGTGGACATTAGCTCCTCTTTTCTGTGTGTTGTTCTTATCTTTGGTAGTGTGCTTTCTCGGACGTTGCTGTTTGTTGAGAGTGATTATGTGTTCTGTTTGTGCTACTGCTGGAGTAGCGACTCGGGTCTTGCACATCTGTCCCTGTGGTGTTCATATTGCCCAAGGGTCAAGACGTAATAGTCATTGTGTGAATTCCGCGCGGTCGCGTAGAACGCTTCTGCCAGGGCGCGGAATCGTGTTGTGAGTGGTTCTAGGCAGGTCTGCCGCGGGGACGTGTAAGGCCCGTCGTAGAGCGCTCTGCTCTGGACCCTTCTGTAGGCGATGCATCGTCGATCTGGCTGCATAGCCCCACACAGGGCGCGCATATTCCAGTATCGCTACCCCTGTTGCGGGGTCGAGGGAACAGGGGTACAGGATCTGCATCCTGGCGCGAGCGTTTGTGCCACGTTCCCCTATGTGACACTTCGATGTCAGGCGTGACACCGAGGTACCTCGCAGAATATCTCCCCCTGCAATCCGTAGCAGTTGGTATGGTCTTGTTGCCGGCGGCGGCGGCTGTGGAAGTGACGTTAAAGTAAAGTAAAGCGCGGCGAGGACGACTGAAATTTTGCTTTGGACGTAGGTTTGTGTGGTGGCCCTGAAAAGGGCCGATTGTTGTGAGCCGAGCCGGCAACGCGCGTTGCGTGCAGGGGAGCACGCAGCGCTGCTGGGCGGCGGGTCCGCGTGCCGATTGCCTGGCCTCTCTGTTTAGGCCTTCTTCTCGGTCTTCTTTGGCAGCAGGACGGCCTGGATGTTGGGCAGGACACCACCCTGTGCGATGGTGACGCCCGACAGGAGCTTGTTGAGCTCCTCGTCGTTGCGGATGGCAAGCTGCAGGTGGCGCGGGATGATGCGCGTCTTCTTGTTGTCGCGGGCCGCGTTTCCGGCCAGCTCGAGCACCTCAGCCGCGAGGTACTCCATGACGGCGGCGAGGTAGACGGGCGCCCCGGCGCCGACGCGCTCGGCGTAGTTTCCCTTGCGCAGGAGGCGGTGGATTCTGCCGACCGGGAACTGGAGCCCGGCCCTGCTTGAGCGGGACTTTGACTTGCCCTTGACTTTGCCTCCCTTTCCGCGTCCGGACATGGCGATGGGCTGTGGTGTAGAAACGAGACGAGACGAACGACGGTGCGAGCCGCAGCGAGTCGAGCAGCGGAGTGGCGGCGCCGCCTTCCTCCTCTGCTCTCTTTTGGTCCTCTACCCAATAGAGGGGGTGTTGGTGGAGGTTGTTGTCTCCTTCGGACATTTCCTCCTCTTTTCTTTTGCGTGGTTTTTGTAACTGCGCTTTTGTTGTTTGCTGTTTTGTTGAGAGGTTTTCTTTGGTTGTTCTTTTTGCGCTACTGCAGGAGTAGCGACTTGGGTCTTTTATATTTCTCCCTATGGGGTTCGTATTGCCCAAGGGTGTTGATTAGGTCGTTATCTGAGTTCCGCGCCTTGGCGTAAAACACTTCTGCCAGGGCGCGGAATCGTGTGGTGATTGGCTCTATGTCTGCGGCTTCATGCAGGTCTGCCGCGGGGAAGCGCCTGGGGACGTGTAAGGCTCGTCTTAACGCTCTATTTTGAGTCTTTTGTAAGCGATCTATCGTCGATCTGGCTGCGTAGCCCCATACAGGGCACGCATATTCCAGTATCGGTCGAATTAGACTTCGATAGATCGCTACTCCTGTTGCGGGGTCGAGGGAACTGCTGCTGTTCAAGACAGGGTACAGAATCTGCATCCTGGCGTGAGCCTTTCTGCGAAGCTCCTCTATGTGGCACTTCCATGTCAGGCGTCTGTCAAGTGTGACACCGAGGTACCTCGCAGAATTTCTCCATGGCAGATTCTGCCCCTGCAATCGCAGCAGCTGGTATGGTCTTCTTGGGGGTCGGCGTTTCCCATAGCGTCTGGTGAGCAGCATGGCTTGTGTCTTCTCAGAGTTTATTGAGATTCGCCACTGCTTAGCCCAGTTTTCCGTCCTGTTTAGGGCGGTTTGCAGACGCCTTGTAACCAGGTTCCTGTTTGTCGAGCAGGAGAAGAATGCAGTGTCGTCTGCGTATTGTGCAGTGTGTACATGCTGAGTCGTAGGGATGTCAGCAGTGTAGACACTGTAGAGGACGGGTCCCAGGACTGAGCCCTGGGGCACGCCTGCACCGATTCTTCTCCTGGTCGACAGGGATCCATCGATCTTGACTGAGAAAGTCCTACCGGAGAGATAGTTTTTAACGATTTTGACGATCTTTCCGGGGAAGCCTAGGGTGTACATCTTGTGTAGTATACCGGTGTGCCAGACTGAGTCAAAGGCTTTTGCTACGTCTAATAAGACAAGCCCGCAGTAGCCCTTTCGGTTGAAGCTGTCCGTGGCTGCTTCAACCACCCTCATGATTTGCTGGGGGGCGGAGTGTCTTTGCCTAAATCCGAACTGGAATTTCGGCAGGATCTGCTCTCTTGTGATATAGTCCTGTATGGGGGTTAGTAGGAGGCGCTCATAAAGTTTACTGAGGGTAGGCAGTAGACTAATTGGTCTGTAATGTTGCGGGAACACCGGGTCTTTTCCTGGTTTCGCGATCGCAATGACTTCTGCATGCTTCCACTGCGCCGGGAATTTTTGTGATCGCGTCAGTTCATTAACAATATCGGTCAGGTGGGTGATTGCCAGGGGCGGGAGGAGTTTCAGCAATTCATTTGTGACCTGGTCGTGACCCGGGGTTTTCCTGGTGGGCAGGGACTTGATGCAACGCGCCACATCTTCAGTACTGAAGAGTGGCGTGTAGTCATCTTCGTCGTCTGCTTCCAGGAACACGGCCAGTTCTCTGCGGACTGTTGCGACGTGTTCTCTGTCCTGTACTTCTGCTGGTCTGAACTGTTTTTCGAACACGTCGGCTAGTGCGTTAGCCTTGTCAATGGGGCTGAACTGCAGTCCGCGTTCGCCATGGAGTGGTGGCATTCTTGCGCGTCTTTTTGTGTACTGTTTGGTGGCTTGCCATAAACTATTGTCGTCTAGTTTGAGAGCTGAGAGCCTTGCCGACCATTGTTGGTTGCGGTACTCATTGAGATCGGCTTTCAGCTCTCTCTGTAGCCTATTGAGTAGCCTCCGTGTATCCCTATTTCTGGTGAGCTTCCACTCTTTGGCGATCCTGTTTTTGTGCCGTATTTGCGCAAGCAAGTGCGGGGGGAGTTGCCTGGAGCGGGGGGGCCCCGCAGGAGGCGGTGTGGCTCCCTCAGCAGCTTGTAGGATCGCTCTTGTGAGGTCGTCTAGTGCCTGTTCTGCTGTCTCTGCAGTTGGAGGCGGGGTCTGGGCAAGTTCAGCTGCTACTGCATTGCTGAATTGCTCCTTATTGATGCGCTTGTATGTCGCATGCCGTTGTGGGATAGAGAGCCATTCTCCCATGTCGACCTCGAAAATCACGGGATTGTGGTCCGACGACATTCTGTTTACCGATGTCGCGGATACAAAGCCCACCAGATTCTTTGTGATGGCTATGTCGAGGACGTCCGGTCTTCCTCCGTTCTTTGGGAAGTGTGTCGGTTCCTCTGGGCCCCATATTTGTAACTGGTGTGTGCGCGCGAGTCGTTGCAGTTGTTGACCAGCTTGATTTCGGCGTCTCGAGTTCCAGTCCGCGTGCTTGGCATTTAGGTCCCCTGCTATTAGTAGTTTGCCTCTAATGCGACTTAGTGCAGCTATGTCGTCCTCTTCTAGTCTTTGGGAAGGGGGGCGATACACTGCAACGACTGTTAGGGGGCCAGTTACTGTAGCCACTTCGATTGCCGCTGTTTCTATTTCTGCTGTATTGGGGGGGTATATTTGATGATGTCTGATACCTTTTTTGACATATACCGCTACCCCGCCTCCGTGAGTGGGTCGGTCGTTTCTGTAACAAATGTAGTTTGGTACAGACACTCTTAGTCCTGGTTTGAGGAATGTTTCTCCCACTAGGCATATGTCAACTTTTTCTTCCTGTATGAATTCTCTAAACTCCGTGGGTTGGCGAGTAAGGTTGTCTGCGTTAAACGCGCATATTTTGAGACCTTGTATATTAGGTCTCCTATCCATGGTGGGGGACAATTTTTCCTGTGGCTGTCGCTGCTACAGGCGACTGCTGTGCTGCCGATCTGAGGTCGGCGGGGAGCTGCGTCAGTGTTGCTAGAATGCCCACTAGCTGGGTCATCTGTGCCTGTAGCAGTCGGATGGACGACGCGAGTTGCTGGATTGCAGCAGACTCGACTGCTTCTCGCGGACTGGTTTGTGGATGGCGTGGTGGACTGACTTCCCTAGGACTTCCGTCAGCTTGAGGAACCTGATTACTGGTGTGTGGTGGTGGTGGTAGGTGGTTCGGCGGGTCGGGTGGGTCACCGGTAAGTGCATGGGAATATTTGGTAGATGCGAAGACCTGTGTTCTTACTGTGTCCTGGTGTCTTCTCTGGGGTGGTGGGGGGGGTGGCTTGGGTGCTGGCATGCTCCTATTGTGATTCGGGGTTTTATTGATAGCTTTGCCCCTCTGCCTGTCCCTTGCAGCTCTGTACTCAGGACATCCTAAGTAGCTGGCTGGGTGCGCTCCCCTGCAATTGGCGCACTTTTCTTTTCCCTCCCCCCTTGGCAGTTTGCACTGCTCGTAAGTGTGGTGTTCAGTGCATCTGACGCACACCACTGGCATCGTGCAGTCTCGCGCGATGTGTCCTAGGGCCTGGCAGTTATAGCAGCGGCCTGGTCCCGATCTCTTTTTGAGCTTCTCGGGAGTGACCGTTAGCGCCAGTATCCTTTTGACCTCCCAGATCTTTCGGTTTTGGGCAGAGTCTGGGAGGGTGACCGTATGAAGGGGCCAGGGTCGGTTCGGTCGCGTCAACACCACCGAACTAACCTCGAAACCTTCCTCCTGAAGGAACTGTTTGATGTCCGCAGTGTCGGTGGTATGTGGTACACCGCGGAACACCAGTCTAATCGGCCTTCTCGCTGCTAGTGGGAAGGTGTAGAAATGAAGTTTCCGCTCCTCTAGCACCTTCCTCACTGCCTTGTAGTCGTCTACGTTTCTAAGGGTGATCTTAACTTTGTCACCGCCAGTTGTTTTGGCGGTGAATCTGCCTTGCCCTACCGTGTTCGTGATGACATCGTACAGTGCTTTATAGTCATTGTCGAATTGCACGACTATGGGCGGGATTCTGAGGGATTTGTGTTGTTCGTTTCCCTCAGTGTCATCTGCTTCTGGCGGCGCATTTTGCGCAGACTCTCCCACCGCGTCAAATCTGTTGGCGGTGTGTATTGGGGCTGGTGTGTCTAAGACGGGGGATCGTCTGGCGGTTTTACGTGCCAGCTGGAATCCCTCGTCGTCAATTTCCTGCGTGGCGATTTCTGCGCTGCTTCCGCATCGCTCGCTCCCCTCAGCGCACACCTCAGCAACGCTCCGAGGTTCCTCCGCTCCGGCATTCCCCCGCGGTGGCGAGCCCGCGCCGGCGGTATCGGTTTCCTTCCGCCGCCCGCGCGCACTCGCCTCCGCGCCTTCGTGCTTTTGCGCATTCACCTCGGGGCGCAGCCGCCCGGCCGCCTCGGGGGGCGCGCTAGCCGTCACAGCGCAGGCGCTTTGTTCCGCTGCTACCTGGCCCTGCTGGCCGCCGCTGCACGTGGCCCGGTCGGCCTTTGTGTTGGCAGGCGCGGTCGGCTCAGGCGCGGCCGACCCGGCCGCGTCCGCCACTTCCGGTCGCCGCGCAGCGACGGTTTTACGCGAGGTGGTCTTTCGCTTCTTTACCGGTGACCCTGGTTTGACTTTGTTGCGTTTCGGTGACTTCTTTGACTTCGCCTTGATTAGACGGGCACTTGGTGCTGTTCTGTCACCCTTGGGCAATATCGGTGGTTCTTTCCACGCTCTTTCGAGCTTCTTTTCGTATTTACGTCTGTCCCTACCGGTGAGACCCGCGATTGCATTGAGCAACAGCAATCGCGAGCTCGGGCTCATCCCGCCCTGGCTGCCCGTTAGGTCCGTCCTATTGACCTCGTAGCAGCCAGGGGAGTTTTCTTTCTCTATAATCGTGAGTTTCACCGGGGTGTCCATGTCCAGACTCGGAAGGATGGCTGCCAGGGGGTGTCGGTGTCTGCTTTCGGTTGGCACCGTTAGGTATCAGGCAGAACAGTCCGACCCTAACAGTTCTAACACGCGCGGGTATCTGGCCGTTGACCAGGCCCTGACGTGCAATTTCCCTACTCTTGGGGGGGAGCAGAGCTAGTCTCTGCGGCAGCAGGAGTACCTGTCGCAGCCGAAGTGCTCGAACCGGCCGAAAAAGCGAACCGCGGCAGCAAGAAGACGCGCACCAGGACGCGCCAACCCACAGCTCACAACCCGCAACGACAATTTGCTCAACAGCTGCCGACAATTCAGCTGCTCGCCCCGCAATCTTCTTGCAACTCCGCTCCCGATTTGAAAAAATCAGGAGCTCGGAAGCCTTAGTGCCGAACCGTCCAGCTACAGCGCTAGGACAATCAGCGACTAATCCCGCAAGCGGGTTCCTATGGCTGAGTAGCAACGAAGAGGGAGAGTACTAGCGCAGCCCCGCACACGCGTCCGCACTCTCCAGAAGCTACTCAGCGAATGGCGCGGCGCCGCCAGGGGTGGGGGTCCTTTATGCTCTCGGGTGCGGCGGCCGGTTGCGCTCGCGGCCCATTGGTCGGCGGCCGCAACGGGGCGAGCTGGTAAAGGTGCGGCGGCGGGGCGCGCTGGGTGCCACTGTGTGGGGAGACGCTGACTAGAGCGGAGCGCTTGCTACTGGTGTTGCTGCCGTACGTTCACGTTCTTGTTTGAGATGCCGCCCAAGACTAGCGGGAAGGCCGCCAAGAAGGCTGGCAAGGCGCAGAAGAACATTTCGAAGGGCGACAAGAAGAAGAAGCGCAAGAGGAAGGAGAGCTATGCCATCTACATCTACAAGGTGCTGAAGCAGGTGCACCCTGACACGGGCATCTCGTCGAAGGCGATGAGCATCATGAACAGCTTCGTGAACGACATTTTCGAGCGCATCGCGGCCGAGGCGTCCCGCCTGGCGCACTACAACAAGCGCTCGACCATCACGTCCCGCGAGATCCAGACCGCTGTGCGGCTGTTGCTGCCTGGCGAGCTGGCCAAGCACGCCGTGAGCGAGGGCACGAAGGCGGTGACCAAGTACACGAGCTCCAAGTAAGGAGGTGGCTCTGGAATGGAAGGAGAGAAGGCTCCTCCGTTGCGAGAGCGGCAAAAACGGCCCTTTTCAGGGCCACCAAATGGCCTTTGCGGGAAGGGCGGAATTGTTGTTGTTGTTGTTGTTTTGTGTGTGTGTGAGTGGGTGGACGGCGGCAATAGCTACCGCTTTGGTTGCGACGCGACGGGGTGGGGTGGCCGATGCGATGAATTTGATTGATGGGGGCGCGTCGCGTGTTGCGGGGTACGGCCACGGTGTGACGTGGAATGGAGGCACGTGCGCACAACTCGTTGGTGTTACCTGTCTGCGAGGTGGGGGAAGTGCGATCGGTGATGTGTCCTTTGGATGGAGGTGCCGGTTAGTTACGTGACGGATGGAAACGAAACGCGATTGTTGGGAATGTCAGTGTGTAACGACGGCCGTTTTTTTTTTTTTCGGGTCGGTTTGCACGCCATACATGGCGAGGGTGAGATGTGTCTGTAAATGCTGCAGCGTGGAGGCGTGTGAGTGACGCTTAAATGAACGCGCATTGAGACACCAATGTGTATTGCATTGTACGGGCGACACGCACGATGATGTACCTTTCCCTCCGACTGTGATTTCGATAGTCGTGTCTGTGTCTGCTTGTGCGTACGACGCACGCACACCGACGTCGTCATTGAAGATGCATGCACGCGTGTCCAGTCCAGTGCAGTACAGTAGAGTAAGCGCGACGCTAGAAGACGACGGTCGCTTTGGCGAATGTGCGCACACGTGTTTGTGTGTGTCGGTGATGTGGTCCGATCCGTCGCCTCTGGGAAACTGTCGATCGGCGCGGTACACCGGCATCACGCAACGGACGTCTTGAACACCCGTCATACGGTCGCGCTGAGAACGGTTACCGAAAGGTGAACCTCTGATCGGTCGAATGTCTGGGCAGAACGTGAGGAGAGAATGGTGGAGGAAAGGACAGAGGGGAAAAAAAAAAAGAGAGAGAGAAGAAAAAAAAAACGGATAAAAAGAAACCAAACAAAACGGAGAAACGCAGTGTAGAGCAACGGAACGTTCCCGTGTCGGAGGTGTATTGTAGCCGCACTGAAATGCGTGTAACGGCGCGGCGGCAAGTGTCTGCCGTGGTGAACGTTACCTTTGACGGCTGAATTGTGCGTTGCGTTGCTTTGCTTTCCCGGATGTGTATGTAACGTTCGTTGAGATGGTTCTGAGGAAGAATGTACGACAGTGCCCGTGCCGTCTATGTTCGTGTGCAAAGCCATTGTGTGTGTACGGAATGATGTCTGTAGGTGTTAGTGAACATGTTTTACCAGTGGGGGAAATGGATCGTGGATGGTTGCCGTCACGGTCGAGACACCGCACGCACGCACCCTCCCTCCCTCCCTCCCTACATGAAGGTGTCGAGAAAGTGTGTTAACCGGGGTCTGTTTGTCTTTCGTTAAAGGGAAGGGACGAGAGAGAGAGAGAGAGAGAGAGAGAGAGAGAGAGAGAGAAGCGAAGTGGGATAGTGCGTTCATTTTGTGTGTGTGTGTGTGTGTGTGTGTGTGTGTGTTGTTTTGAGAATTGCGTCCGGGAATGGCGGTGGGCGTGCCCTGCATGTGGCCCGGAAGGCTGTTCGTTTCGCGGTAGTGTGTGGACAGGGGAGGGGCACGCGTAACGCTGCCGGCATGGCATGGCATTCGGGAGATGGGAGGGGGCAAACGAAGAAAACGAGACGCGGAGGCTATAAAGACGGGGAGGGGCGCGGTGTGGGTGGCTTGCGCTGCGCTCGGCTGGCGCGTGCGGCGTTGTTTTTGTGCAAAAGAAGAGAAAACGAATGGGTTGCCGGGAGGGGGCCGTTGTGGTGTAGCCGCAGACGCGGCTGTCAGTGAACGTGGTGAGACCCGACGGATGCGGGAGGGGCGGGGGCGGGGGCGGGGAAAACACTAGAAGAAAGAAGGAGAAAAACGCTGCTGCAACCAACATAAAATGAGGCCTTTTGTAACCTGCCAGAAACAAAACAACAACAAAAAAAAAAGGTCTATCAACATTGAATGTAAATGGAAACGGACCCAAGTGTAACCTCCCCGCACAAATAGTCGTAAGTAAGTAAGTGAGTGAGTGAGTGAGTGAATGATGATAAAAATGTGCCAGAATGTTGTTAACGTCCCTAGAAAATGAACGAACGAAGATTGATGAGAAACGCGCGATAATATTGATGAATGGAAATAATGAACGATGAACATCTCAACAGACGTAGTTGAAAACCCGATAAACGTTGTAAGGGCAGCGCTGGCTGACCTTCGGCCCTGTATTCTGAGACGTCCCCCTTTGAACAACAATGTATACAAAACTGTGCTTAAACTGACACACAATATTTTGAGCGCAACGCAATCTGACTATCAAAGATCCCTGCAAAAGAATGGCCCTGAGTAACATTAAAGTACACCTTTCGGAAATCACTTACCTCACAAAAATCTTCATTACTCGAACTACTGCAATACAGCGAGCACCACTGCTGCCAGCTAAATAAGAGATTCAAACTACGGAGGGCACTAACTACTGATAGGGATAGTTAGCAAAGTAAAGATGTTTAATAGAGAACAACAAACAATGTATTTACCCTTAATATCATCATCACCAGTCATAATATATGTAATTTGAAAAGTCCGCCATCTCTCTCCTCACATGCACCAGTGCTGGCGGCTCACCCCTAACTGCGCAACGCTACGCGCTGTTCACATCCAGCTATAGCAGTTCATGACAACAATGCAAACTAGCCACAGACTGCACACAGCACAGGCATTGATTTTTCACGCAGAGCGCTACGTGGCATTACCAGTATAAAAATCTAAACAAACAGCCTACGTACAAATTAGAATAAAAAGAGCAAAAGATCGTTACGTCAATAAAAAAAAAAACAAAAAGACAAAAGAGAAAACAAACTGCATCTACATGTGCTCTTAACTGTAGATACCTGTACACAGCTTCGTGCAATGAATGCCGGCTCACACATTTAATTTTGATTGTTGGAGGAAATGCGTAGGAAATATTCTTTAAATGGAAATGAATGGTTGTACTTTAAAAAAGTTAGTTTGGAAACAAAGTATTATTGGGGCATTTTGTTGTGAAGAAAATAGTTACAATTGACATACATTATTAGATTTGCGCAATGCAGCTTCATTACCTTACCTTTAATAACAATATGCATCGTCCCGAACGGAGACCAGAGTCGCGAGAAGAGCACGCCGCCGCCCGCTCAGTAGAATCGTCCACTCGCTAATACTGTCGACTGACTACTACCTCTCCCGACCCGCCACATATAGATGACAACTGTTCCTGCCGACCCGCTACGTGCTACTAGTGTCGTGTGGCGCAGACTAGCGACGATAAGAAACTCTCTGGTCAGAGATTGTGTCGTGCCTCGCCATCGCTGGTAATGAGTACATACGTGTTTGAGCGTGCGTACCGGAACACGCAGTGCGGAGCCAGAGACTGTGTTGTCGAGGCCGTCGACGCAGTGCATGTCGGTCGGTCGAGTGCGTGCGGGAGGGCAGAGAGGCAGCGTCGGCACGGAGATGCACGCACGGGGGCTGCGGCGTGGCGCGTTTGCGGTAGGCGCCTTTGGTGGCAACGGCCGGGACAAGCAGCGGTGTATGGTGTGGTGCGGGCCGGACAGGGGCGGTGGAGGAGGAGGAGGAGGAGGAGGCGGCGGCGCGACGATGGCATTGGGGCGGAAACGGGGACGGCGACGGCGGATGTTGAGAGGCGTCACGCGCGGACCGACACAGACGCACAGATGGATAGGTAGGAAGAAGAAGGGGCGGCTGGTGAGTGCAATTTAGGCGGTAGACACAAGAGGTCGGCACGGCATTTGCGTGATGTGGCGTTGTGACGGGGTGTGCTCGCGTGCCTCGTTTTGTTGATGCGCGCAGGAAGATGTGCAGAGCAGCGGCGGGCGGCTCGGTTCGGTTTGGCCCGGCGGGCCGCGCTGTTGTCGCGGACGTGAGCGCCCCCTGGCGGGTGGCCGGAGGCGGCGCGGCGTGTTGGACGTGTGGCTGGCGGCAGTGCACAATTGCGAGTGGCTGGCGGTGTGGCGGTTGGCGCGTCGGGCGGCCGAGAGAGAGGAGAGGTATGTGTTTGCGGGCGCCTTTGCTGCGCGGCGTCGTGCAGGGAGGGCGGGCGCTTGTCGACTGTGTGACTGTGTGGCGAATTGGCGGCGTTGTGCTCCGGCCGAAGGCGTCGGAAAGGAGAGTTGGTCGTGATGTCATGTCGCGCCGTGTCATGTTTGCGAAACGGCTGCCGCACAGGTGTGGTGGTAGCGAGCCGGTCGGTGTCAGTGCGATGGGAATGTGCGTTTGGCGGTTTCGGTGTGCTTTTTGCGGCGTGAGAGTGGGGCGGGCGGGCAGGCTTTTGCTGTTGTTGGTTCCTTGTGTCTTGTGTGTAGCTTGATGGCAACGTGGAAGGACGCCGGTTTCGAGCCGTGCGTGTGGTTGTCGACGTTGACTGGTTGGGGTGTGCCGTTGCACGTGCGTGTTTGGGTCGTTGGTGTGGTTTTGGCTGGCTGGCTGTGTGTACGGGAAGGGGGAGGCGGCGGTGGATAGTGCAGTAGTTGTGTCGTTGCCACGGGCGTCGGGTGCGGCTGTGCGTAGTGGCGGAAAGGTGTCGGTTGCGGGAAGCGAGGCCGTCGTTGGCGGTGTCGCGTGACTTTGTGAATCGAGTGGGGCGGGGAAAGGAGCAGCGGTGCCGCTGCGTCGTGGCCGTTAGCCAGAGGCTGTGCTTTGATAGTTTTGTGGACGGTTCGTGCGAGGCGATTTGTTGCCTGCCCTATGTTTGAGACGACGACTGGTTGGTGGCGTGCGCGCGAGCGAAGTGGCGGTGTGCGTTTCCCGTGTCGACTGCCGACTGCCGACAGGTGCGCCGTCGGTGGGGTGGGTGGCCGGCCGGCACAAGTAGAGGCGGCGGCGTCGTTGCGGTGTGTTTGTGTTGTCGGCGACAGCTGTTTGTGCGGTGCGTGTGAATGGTGGTGCAAACGTGTGCTGGCGTTGAGGCTGCGACCGCGGCGTGTTGTTGGTTGATGTTGAACAGCGGCTGTGTGCGGTGGTGGTGGTGCCGCACGTGCATCCGGCCCGGCGCGGAAAGCGCAGTTGCGGCGGCCCTTCGGTGCCAGCCACGTCGCGTGAGCGGCGGGTTGCTCTGGTCGACACGTGGTGCTCTGGTTTGTTGTTTGGTGCCCTTTGGCCGGTGGGTGGTCCGTGTGTCTCGGTATCTGGTCGTGGTCGTGCTGCCCGTTTGTCTGTGGCTTCGGCGACCTTTACACCCAAAGTGTGGCGCCCGAAGGTGTGAACCAACGTAATCCGACCTCGGCGCTTAAGCTCTAAGCCTAAGCTGAGCGAACCGAACCGAACCGAACCGAACCGAACCGAACCTGTAGCGTAGCGTTAGCGTGAGGTGAGGTGCGGTGAGGTCAGCCTCAGCGCCAAGTAAGCTAAGCTGTCCGGCCGTGAGGTGGGTGGGTAGGTAGGTAGGTAGGTAGGTAGGTAGGTAGGTAGGTGCGGCTGCTGCGGCCACCTGACGGCTGACGTGTTTGAATGCTTAACCTAAGTTTGAGGCTTAACCTAACCCAAGTGGCCTTAACCTAACCTAACCTAACCTAACCTAACCTAACCTAACCTCTGACGCCCGACGTGTGTTTGAATGCTTAACCTAAGTTTGACGCTTAACCTAACACCGACCCTTAACCTAACCCAAGTGCCCTTAACCTAACCCACGTCCACCGAACCTAACCGAGACGTGTGAACCTAATGTCTAACTCGTCACGCGTGATGTTGGCTGTCGTGTGTGCTGACGGCAGATTGGGTTGGTCTGTAGTTGCGGATTTCGGTTTGCCTCGGGCGAGGGGTTGGCTCGTAAGCGGCGAGGGGCGCTCCGGCGGAGCATGTTGCTTTGCAGGCGGCGCCCGTTTTTGCGGCGGGCACAATTGAAATTGTTGGGAAACGAACGAAAGGGCTGTGAATGTTGGCGGGCGAGAGGAGGAGGACGTGGCCCGACGGCTGCGGGCCGATCGGGAAACGGTGGGAGGGCGATGGGGCGGCGGAGGTGCGTTTGCACGGCCGTCATCGCCGCACGCCTCCGCTTGTGTGGCTGTGGCGCCGGCCGCGCTGGCCGGGCTGCCGCGGCGACGGTGTGGGGCTTTTGCCGAAGGTTTGGCCATTGTGGCGGGTCGTCGGCTGGGGCTGTGGGGGCGGCATTTGGGCGTGGGCGGCGATTCTCGGCGGGCCGACCCAGGCTGTAGCGCGCGGTGGCTGCAGTTTGGCCGTGGTTTGCGGCGCTGCCGTGGCGACTGGTTGGCGACTGTGGTGTGGCTGTGTGTAGCCCCATCCTCGGTGGTTTGAAAGGCGCGGGTGGTTGTGGCGCAGGTGTGGGGCTGCTCCGCACAGGCTGTCGGACGTTGGGCGGTAGCAAGCGCGGGAGGCGCGGCGCGGCGGCGCGCAGAGTGGCGGCCGCTCTCTCGGCCGTCCGCGCCCGCGCGCGACACTGGCTGGGCCTGTGCGTCGAGGCGGCTATTCCTCTGCTGTGCGCTCCGCTCGCTGCGTGTCTCCTCTCGCTCTCGCTGCTCGCTGTGTGTTAACGCGCGTCGTCGAAATGGCAGATCAGGCGGCTACGAACGAGACTGCTGCGGCACCCGCCGCCACCGGCACTACGAAGAAGGCAAAGTCTGCGTCGTCTGCGAAGAAGCCGCGCGCCAAGCCTGCGCACCCGCGCACCTCTGAGATGGTGACGGCCGCCATCAAGAGTCTGAAGGAGCGCGGCGGATCGTCGCTGCAGGCGATCAAGAAGTACATTGCCGCGCACTACAAGCTGGACGCGGAGAAGCTGGCGCCGTTTATCAAGAAGTACCTCAAGTCGGCCGTGGTGGCGGGCGAGCTGGTGCAGACGAAGGGGAAGGGCGCGTCCGGCTCTTTCAAGCTTGCCGGCGCCGGCGGCGGGGCGGCTGAGGGCGGCAAGGCTCGTGCTGGCGGTGCCAAGAAGAAGCGCGCCGCTTCGGCCAGCAAGGAGAAGAAGGGCGCCCGTGCGGCCGGCGCAAAGAAGGCTGGTGGCGTGAAGGCGGCGACTGGTCGGAAGGCGGGCGCCGCCAAGAAGGCGTCTGCGGCGTCGGCCGCTCCCGCCGGTGCGAAGAAGGCGGCTGCTGCCAAGCCGGCCAAGGCCAAGTCGCCGTCGAAGGCGAAGAAGGCCGCCAAGGTTCCGACGAAGAAGCCGAAGGCGCCGCGCCCGAAGAAGGCGACGACGCCGTCTAAGGCGAAGGCGTCGCCCAAGAAGAAGAAGTAGAGGAGAAGAAGAAAGGAATGGGAAAGGAAGGGTTGGCGGATGACTCCGTCGTCCCCACCCCCCGTCCCCGTCGTCTAGTGGCGCGCAAGAGACGCGCGGCCCAAAACGGCCCTTCTCAGGGCCATCAAAGCACGTCGGGAAGGTTTTGATTGTCGTGTTTGTGTTGCGGTGTGGTTGCGTCGTCTGGCGTTTCTGTATGCCCGTGTGTGGATACTGTTTGCGTGCCGTGGTGGTTGGATTGCGGGGGGTCGGTGGCGGGTGCGGGCGGCGGTAGCGGTTGATTGTCGCCGTTTTTGGTCGCGGCCGGCCGACGGTTGTTGGTTTGTGTCATGTTGTTTGAATACTTTGGTTTGCCTGCCTTCTTCTTCTCGGACGTGTCTTGTCTTGTGTGTGTTCTTGCAACGGGGGCGGGGGACGCTGAGATGTGGAAAGGGTCGGTGGCGTTGGACTTGCCTGGCTTTTTTGTTTGTTTTTCTTTTCTTTTCGAAACGAAGCGGCGGCCGGCCGTGTGGTTGACGGCGTCGGCCGATGGGTTATTGTGCGCTTTGAGCGCCGCGCCGGGGAGGGATGATGTTGATTGTTGCGCGCGCCAGCAAGCTGGCAGAGAGAGCGGCTGTGGCGGACGGACGGGAAGTGGAAGTGGTGTGTTTTGTCTTTGGTTCTGTGGTTGTGGGGCGAGAGGCGACCGACAAAGTTTGCTCGCGACGGAGTGATGTTAGTGGCCCTTAAAAGGGCCGTTTTGTTTGTTGCGTGCGTGGGCGGTGCCCAGCGGCTGGCGCGGTGTTTAGGCGCGCTCGCCGCGGATGCGGCGCGCGAGCTGGATGTCCTTGGGCATGATGGTGACGCGCTTGGCGTGGATTGCGCACAGGTTGGTGTCTTCGAAGAGGCCGACGAGGTAGGCCTCGCTGGCCTCCTGCAGGGCCATGACCGCGGAGCTCTGGAAGCGCAGGTCGGTCTTGAAGTCCTGGGCGATCTCGCGCACTAGGCGCTGGAATGGCAGCTTGCGGATGAGCAGCTCTGTGCTCTTCTGGTAGCGCCTGATTTCTCGCAGGGCGACGGTGCCCGGCCTGTAGCGGTGGGGCTTCTTGACGCCGCCGGTGGCGGGCGCGCTCTTCCTCGCCGCCTTGGTGGCGAGCTGTTTGCGCGGCGCCTTTCCGCCGGTGGACTTGCGGGCCGTTTGCTTTGTGCGGGCCATAGCGGTAGCGGTAGCGGAGCGGCGTGGAGGCGAGGTGCTGCGTCGGGTGCTGCCTTGACGACACGGGCGCGCGCCAGCCTTTCGCCTTCGCCTTCGCCTTCGCTGCACTGGTGAGGGTTGACCCTCGGCTTGATACGGAAGTTTTAGCGCGGGAGCGCTTCGCCTTCCTCATGACGGAGTGGTGAGTGGAGTCCTGGCTGATGAGATGGGCATGACGGTGTGCATGTTGCTTTTTTTTTTTTTTTTTTTTTTTTTTTTTTTTTTTTTTTTTTTTTTTTGCGAAAGATAAAAGGATAGTCAGAGGTAAAGTTAGAGAGGCGGAAAACGAACGGCCGAAATGGCTGGCCGGAGGTGAGAATAACTCTCGCTGATGGATGAGGATATTGTCCTAGCACTGCATTGCTATCCGGGAGACTGAAGATGGATGGTGGGGAGATGGCCCTGCACTTGAAGGTGAGAGAGTTCGGCCAAGAACTGCCATTCGTCGTGCGTGAAGATGGGATGTTTGGCAATGAGGAGTAACTCCTTCTTGGACAAGAAATTGAGCCACCTGAGCTGATACGGGGTAAAGTGATTAGGGTGATGGGGGAGGGGAGGCCGAACACCTTTGAGACAGTAGGGGTATGGGTGGTCAAAGAAGGGGTAAGACCCGTCCTGGAGCGATGTCACAAGGCCCTTAAGGAAAGGACGTATCTCGCGGGCAGCTGGAAAGAGGGGTTGCCGCAACCTCTGGATGATGGACTGCCCTACCTTGGAGGAGGC
The DNA here is from genome assembly GCF_023864275.1 of Schistocerca cancellata. Classification (NCBI taxonomy): domain Eukaryota; kingdom Metazoa; phylum Arthropoda; class Insecta; order Orthoptera; family Acrididae; genus Schistocerca; species Schistocerca cancellata. The sequence goes on along the minus strand of NC_064634.1, from coordinate 453,816,725 downwards.
GGTTGTTGCCACAGCACGCTGACCTGCAGACGTCGGAACTGAGTTGGACGACGGAGGCGGCACATCGTCGGTGTCCATAGGCGCAACCACTTGCGGCGCGGCAGGGGACGGAGCGGCGGTCGACAGTGCGGCCGCATCAACCCCCACCGGCCGACGCACGGGCGGGGCGTCGGCGGGAACCGCCGACGTCTTCTTGGGGCGCTGCAACCTCTTGATGAGCGGCTGCTCCACAGGGGAGGAGTCGGTCATTGTCACAGCACGGTGGCCGGCAGGCGTCGGAACGGAGTGGGACGGCTGCGGCGGCACATCTTCGGTGTCCATAGGCGCAACCACTTGCGTCGCGGCAGGGGACGGGTCGGCAGGTGCCTGCGTGGCCGCATCGACCCCCGCCGGCCGGGGCACGGGGGGGGCGGCGGCGGAAACCGCCAACGTCTTCTTGACGGCTCGCAGCTCATCGCGCAGCTGCTGGAGCTGGCGATGGACGGCCGTGAGCTCTTCTTGCAGCGCGGCCCGTTCAGCCGCAAAGGCGGCTTGGAAGCTGGCCATAGCGTGGTCGGTAGCGGCTTCAAGACGGCGCGGCTCGCACCCCACGCCGGAGCGGGGGGGCGGGGCGGCCGACGTGGTCGTGGACGCCGCCGCAGGACGTGGTGCGGCGGACAGACGGCGAAACTCCCGAAGGTAGCCGCAGCTACGCGAATTTGCGGCGTGCGACCCGCCACAGTTCACGCACCTGCTGGCCGAACCACGAGGCTTCGTACAGCGGCGAGTGTCGTGAGCCGCCGCGCACTTCAAGCACGCGACGGCGTTCGTGCACTCCCGCGCGGCATGCCCCAGTTGCTGGCAATTGTAGCACTGGAGGCCCATCCGATGCTGCTGCGTTCGCCTGCGCCGTGGCGGACGTGGGCGGCGGCCGGTGAACCCCAACGCGTGGAGGAGAACTTCAAGTGCGGCGGCAAACTGCTGTACAGCCATAGCGTGACGTGCGCGGTGACAGTAGCAATGTGTCGCAGCGAGTCGAGCAGCGAATACTAACTCGGTATGCGCGCCAGCCTTCGCCTTCGCTGCACTGGTGAGGGTTGACCCTCGGCTTGATACGGAAGTTTTAGCGCGGGAGCGCTTCGCCTTCCTCATGACGGAGTGGTGAGTGGAGTCCTGGCTGATGAGATGGGCATGACGGTGTGCATGTTGCTTTTTTTTTTTTTTTTTTTTTTTTTTTTTTTTTTTTTTTTTTTTTTTGCGAAAGATAAAAGGATAGTCAGAGGTAAAGTTAGAGAGGCGGAAAACGAAACGGCCGAAATGGCTGGCCGGAGGTGAGAATAACTCTCGCTGATGGATGAGGATATTGTCCTAGCACTGCATTGCTATCCGGGAGACTGAAGATGGATGGTGGGGAGATGGCCCTGCACTTGAAGGTGAGAGAGTTCGGCCAAGAACTGCCATTCGTCGTGCGTGAAGATGGGATGTTTGGCAATGAGGAGTAACTCCTTCTTGGACAAGAAATTGAGCCACCTGAGCTGATACTGGGTAAAGTGATTAGGGTGATGGGGGAGGGGAGGCCGAACACCTTTGAGACAGTAGGGGTACGGGTGGTCAAAGAAGGGGTAAGACCCGTCCTGGAGCGATGTCACAAGGCCCTTAAGGAAAGGACGTATCTCGCGGGCAGCTGGAAAGAGGGGTTGCCGCAACCTCTGGATGATGGACTGCCCTACCTTGGAGGAGTCGGTTGTTGCCACAGCACGCTGACCTGCAGACGTCGGAACTGAGTTGGACGACGGAGGCGGCACATCGTCGGTGTCCATAGGCGCAACCACTTGCGGCGCGGCAGGGGACGGAGCGGCGGTCGACAGTGCGGCCGCATCAACCCCCACCGGCCGACGCACGGGCGGGGCGTCGGCGGGAACCGCCGACGTCTTCTTGGGGCGCTGCAACCTCTTGATGAGCGGCTGCTCCACAGGGGAGGAGTCGGTCATTGTCACAGCACGGTGGCCGGCAGGCGTCGGAACGGAGTGGGACGGCTGCGGCGGCACATCTTCGGTGTCCATAGGCGCAACCACTTGCGTCGCGGCAGGGGACGGGTCGGCAGGTGCCTGCGTGGCCGCATCGACCCCCGCCGGCCGGGGCACGGGGGGGGCGGCGGCGGAAACCGCCGACGTCTTCTTGACGGCTCGCAGCTCATCGCGCAGCTGTTGGAGCTGGCGATGGACGGCCGTGAGCTCTTCTTGCAGCGCGGCCCGTTCGGCCGCAAAGGCGGCTTGGAAGCCGGCCAGAGCGTGGTCGGTAGCGGCTTCAAGACGGCGCGGCTCGCACCCCACGCCGGAGCGGGGGGGCGGGGCGGCCGACGTGGTCGTGGACGCCGCCGCAGGACTTGGTGCGGCGGACAGACGGCGAAACTCCCGAAGGTAGCCGCAGCTACGCGAATTTGCGGCGTGCGACCCGCCACAGTTCACGCACCTGCTGGCCGAACCACGAGGCTTCGTACAGCGGCGAGTGTCGTGAGCCGCCGCGCACTTCAAGCACGCGACGGCGTTCGTGCACTCCCGCGCGGCATGCCCCAGTTGCTGGCAATTGTAGCACTGGAGGCCCATCCGATGCTGCTGCGTTCGCCTGCGCCGTGGCGGACGTGGGCGGCGGCCGGTGAACCCCAACGCGTGGAGGAGAACTTCAAGTGCGGCGGCAAACTGCTGTACAGCCATAGCGTGACGTGCGCGGTGACAGTAGCAATGTGTCGCAGCGAGTCGAGCAGCGAATACTAACTCGGTATACGCGCGCCAGCCGCAGTCGCACGTGACTGAGGGTTGAACCCTCTGCCGGGGACGAAGTTCTAGCGCGTGCTGCGCTTCGCCTTCTTGCATGGTGTGGTGAGGATGAGTGATGACGTGGCAGTGGTGGCTGGTACTTGACAGTTGTGCCGGTTTTTTTTTTTTTTTTTTTTTTTTTTTTTTTTTTTTTTTTTTTAAGAAAGAGAAAAGGATAGTGAGAGGGATAGTGAGAGAAAAGGAAAACGAACGGCCCAATTGACTGGCCGGAAATTACGAGTAGTGACAGAAGAAAGGACAGAAGGAGGAACAGGGAGAGAGAGTGAAAGCGAACGGCCATTATCCTGGCCTCTTCTGCTTCGTAGCGGCGACGCGATGGCGGCGGCAGTCAGTTTCGAAATGGCGAAGTGGGGGGGGGGGAAAGAGAAAGAAGTCAGAGGGTGACAGTTGAAGAAGTGGAAAAAGGAAGGGCCGAACATGACGAGCCCAACAGTGGGGGTAGTGTGGGGGGGAAGGGGGATCATGTTTGGGGAGCGAAAGACATGGCATGTTGGGGGGAAGAATCTATGGCGGGAGGGAGGTAGTCGGCTTGAGAGGAGGTGCCCGGTGCAGGCGAAGTCATGGGGGGCGAAATAAAAGGTCGGGCCAGCGAGTGGTGGCGAGTCGGTGAACACGGGTGCCCAGGGAAAGGATTAAGGGATTAGGAGAGTGACGGGTTTTGTGGTAAAAGGAGTGGGCGGCGGAGAGGATGCGGGTACGAAGGAGGGGCACGTCAGCCAGGAGGTGGAGCTCGTGGGTGGGGAAGTCGAAGGGGAGGCGGAGGGCACGCCGGAGAGCCCGGTTCTGTACGGTTTGGAGGCGGCGGAGGTGGGTGGGGGCAGCATTGCCCCACACCACCACCGCGTATTCAAGGATGGGGCGAACAAGGGAGGTGTACAGTCTAACAGCAAGGTGCGTGGGGAGGGAGGAGGTTGGGTTGATGAGAGGGTAGAGCAGGCATAGCCGCCCCATTGCTTTACGACGCACCTCGTCGATGTGGGGGCGCCAGGTTAGGCGTTGGTCCAGGGTAACACCCAAGTACTTGGCAGTACGAGTCCAGGGGACTGGGGTACCAAGGACCGCCACCTGAGGGAGCCGAATGGGAATACGGCGTCGGCAGATGATAAGGGCTTGGGTTTTGGAGGGATTAAATGCCAAACGCCAGGTCCTAGCCCAGTCGGTTAGGGAATCTGTAGCCCCCTGGAGCCGCCGTTGAAGAACTGCCGCACTCCGAGAACGAGAGAAGAGTGCAGTGTCATCTGCGTAGAGAGCTAAATGTACCCTCGGCGCAGAGGGCAGATCAGCTGTGAAGAGGGAGTAGAGTAGCGGCCCAAGTACGCTGCCTTGTGGTACTCCCGCCCTGATGCGTCGTCGCGTGGATTTCCCGTCAGGGATCCTGACATGGAAGGTGCGACCTTCCAGGTACGTGGCTATTAGCCGTACATGGGACACTGGGAAGCCAAGGGAAAATAATTTGTAGAGCAGCCCTTCGTGCCAGACCGAGTCAAACGCTCTGGACACGTCGAGGAGTACGGCCCCGAAGTACTCCCTACGTTCAATGGCATCCAGTGCCTCTTCGACAAGGCGCAGGAGTTGGTGAGTGGTGGCGTGGCGCGCGCCAGCCACCGTGGTGCGCTTATATGCCCTCGGTTGCGCGTGGTGGGGGGAGGGCGGGCCAGAGTCTATATAGGGGGGCTGGCGCGTGCGCTGGGCGCAGACCGTAGCCGACTCGCTAGCGCCGGGTGAGGAGCCAGCCGCTGCAGCAGACGTTTTGCTTGCCTGAGCTTTTTTGAGGATTTAGAAGAGATGACTGGCCGCGGCAAGGGAGGAAAGGGGCTCGGCAAGGGTGGCGCCAAGCGGCACCGCAAGGTGTTGCGCGACAACATCCAGGGCATCACGAAGCCCGCGATCCGCCGCCTGGCTCGCAGGGGCGGCGTGAAGCGCATCTCTGGTCTGATCTACGAGGAGACCCGCGGAGTGCTGAAGGTGTTCCTGGAGAACGTGATCCGCGACGCGGTGACGTACACTGAGCACGCCAAGCGCAAGACTGTGACGGCCATGGACGTGGTGTACGCCCTGAAGAGGCAGGGGCGCACCCTGTACGGTTTCGGCGGTTAGGCGCGTCGCAGCCGGTGTGCTGTGCCGCGTTGGCCTTCCCGCGGCCGTGGGAGAGACGAAAACGGCCCTTTTCAGGGCCACCACACTGTTCGGAAATTGAAAAGTGCGAAAGAGTCTGTGTTGTTGCTGCGTGTGTGCGCTGTGTTGCCTGCCTGCCTGCCTGCCTGCCTTCTTTCTTTCATTCTTCATTTCGTTTGCGTATGACTGACGTGACTGGGAGAAAGGAAAGGAAGCGGGTCTTGTGGCTGTGTGTGTGCGAGAGAGGGCGTTGTGTGTTTGTTTTGTTTATCGATCGATGGAGACGCCGGGCTGTGTGTTGTTGTTGTGCGAGAGGCGGTGAATATCTGCGTGGTTTTGGCTGTGTGTTTGCGGCGGCGTTGGAGTTGCCGAGGCAAGGCGGCCGGATCAGCTGTTTCGTTTGTATGGGGCGCGCGGGAGTGGAGGGCGGTGTGTCGACACGCTCGTTTAACAGTGGTGATTATTGCTGTCGTTGTCGTTTGGAAGGCGACTGTGCGTGCGTGGAGGTGCTTGAGGCAAACGAAACAAAACGAGAGAAATGTGTGTGTGTGTTGGGCCACACGGGCTGTGGACGACAAGATGGCGGCGGCGGCGGCTCTTCTTGTTCTTCTCTCTTTCCTTTAGTCCTCTACCGTTAGAGGGGGAGTTGGTGGAGGTTATTGTCGCCTGTGGACATTAGCTCCTCTTTTCTGTGTGTTGTTCTTATCTTTGGTAGTGTGCTTTCTCGGACGTTGCTGTTTGTTGAGAGTGATTATGTGTTCTGTTTGTGCTACTGCTGGAGTAGCGACTCGGGTCTTGCACATCTGTCCCTGTGGTGTTCATATTGCCCAAGGGTCAAGACGTAATAGTCATTGTGTGAATTCCGCGCGGTCGCGTAGAACGCTTCTGCCAGGGCGCGGAATCGTGTTGTGAGTGGTTCTAGGCAGGTCTGCCGCGGGGACGTGTAAGGCCCGTCGTAGAGCGCTCTGCTCTGGACCCTTCTGTAGGCGATGCATCGTCGATCTGGCTGCATAGCCCCACACAGGGCGCGCATATTCCAGTATCGCTACCCCTGTTGCGGGGTCGAGGGAACAGGGGTACAGGATCTGCATCCTGGCGCGAGCGTTTGTGCCACGTTCCCCTATGTGACACTTCGATGTCAGGCGTGACACCGAGGTACCTCGCAGAATATCTCCCCCTGCAATCCGTAGCAGTTGGTATGGTCTTGTTGCCGGCGGCGGCGGCTGTGGAAGTGACGTTAAAGTAAAGTAAAGCGCGGCGAGGACGACTGAAATTTTGCTTTGGACGTAGGTTTGTGTGGTGGCCCTGAAAAGGGCCGATTGTTGTGAGCCGAGCCGGCAACGCGCGTTGCGTGCAGGGGAGCACGCAGCGCTGCTGGGCGGCGGGTCCGCGTGCCGATTGCCTGGCCTCTCTGTTTAGGCCTTCTTCTCGGTCTTCTTTGGCAGCAGGACGGCCTGGATGTTGGGCAGGACACCACCCTGTGCGATGGTGACGCCCGACAGGAGCTTGTTGAGCTCCTCGTCGTTGCGGATGGCAAGCTGCAGGTGGCGCGGGATGATGCGCGTCTTCTTGTTGTCGCGGGCCGCGTTTCCGGCCAGCTCGAGCACCTCAGCCGCGAGGTACTCCATGACGGCGGCGAGGTAGACGGGCGCCCCGGCGCCGACGCGCTCGGCGTAGTTTCCCTTGCGCAGGAGGCGGTGGATTCTGCCGACCGGGAACTGGAGCCCGGCCCTGCTTGAGCGGGACTTTGACTTGCCCTTGACTTTGCCTCCCTTTCCGCGTCCGGACATGGCGATGGGCTGTGGTGTAGAAACGAGACGAGACGAACGACGGTGCGAGCCGCAGCGAGTCGAGCAGCGGAGTGGCGGCGCCGCCAGGGGTGGGGGTCCTTTATGCTCTCGGGTGCGGCGGCCGGTTGCGCTCGCGGCCCATTGGTCGGCGGCCGCAACGGGGCGAGCTGGTAAAGGTGCGGCGGCGGGGCGCGCTGGGTGCCACGTGCGTGCGCCACTGTGTGGGGAGACGCTGACTAGAGCGGAGCGCTTGCTGCTGGTGTTGCTGCCGTCGCTGTGGCTCAGATGCCGCCCAGAAGAGATGGGAGGTCGAGCCGCCGCCTTGTTGCCGCCGTAATGGAGCGTGTCCTTAGTGATGCGTTCGGTTTCGGTGGCGGCAAACCACGTCGAGATGTGCAGTGCTTCCGCTGCCAGCAGATTGGCCACGTGGCCAAATACTGCCGGCGCGACCAAGCCGTGTGTATGAAGTGCGCAAAGCAGCACGACACCCGTGACTGCACCAAGCCGCGCGACGTGGCGCCGAAATGCGCTAACTGCGGAGGAAAACACGTCGCGAGCTTCCGTGGCTGCAGTTACATTGCTAACTGGGGTCGCGGAGGCAAGAAGAAGAGGAAGAAACGAAGAAAACGTTCCGACCGCGGGCCACCGCCCGTGGCAGGAACGGAGCAGCAGCACCAGGGGGCCCCTCCGCCCCCCGAAAGACGCCGCCACGATGACGCTGTGCCACACAACAAGCTTCGTGCGGCCACAGAAGACGCCATAGCGGACCTCAAAGCCGCATTCGTGGCAGAGAGGACCGCCCTACGTGATGAGCTGGCCGCAGCTCATCGAGAGATCCAGCGGCTGCGGGCTGAAGTGGCTTCTGCCACCAAAGCCTTGCGGCCCCCCGCACCTGCTCCCCCCCTTTCGGGTCGGGAGCCCACAGAAGCAACGAACTCAACTGATTCGGAGGCAGATCACGCTCAACCGCCACCCAAGAAGAAACCGGCGGTGCGGGTCTCCAAAGACTTAGGCGAGCTGCTCGCCCTGGCCGCCTCCCACAAGGTCGAGGCAGCCACCAAGAGAAAGGCAGCTCAGGTCTCCGAAGAATCTCAAGAACCTCAAACGAAGAACGTTCAGACGAAGGCTGCTCCACGGCAGCCAACAACCTTCCAGAGCACACCGCAAGTCGCCGGGAGCGCACTTCATGACCTTTTCATAGGCCAAGGGTCAAGTGCGTTCTCCGAGCCTTAACGTCATCGGCGCGTTGGGGCACAGGAAGTCAAGACGATGCCGAATTCCATCATCCTATTCCCTAATCAACCAACATCCCAAATTCCTCAAACGAGTTAAATACCCCCATCCATAACCCCAAACATCAGACACGAGGGAAGAGACACCAAGTCCCGGGCCTCGGAACATCAGGGGTCTACGACCCATCAGACACTCCAGTCAGTCGCTGGGTGCCACTGTGTGGGGAGACGCTGACTAGAGCGGAGCGCTTGCTACTGGTGTTGCTGCCGTACGTTCACGTTCTTGTTTGAGATGCCGCCCAAGACTAGCGGGAAGGCCGCCAAGAAGGCTGGCAAGGCGCAGAAGAACATTTCGAAGGGCGACAAGAAGAAGAAGCGCAAGAGGAAGGAGAGCTATGCCATCTACATCTACAAGGTGCTGAAGCAGGTGCACCCTGACACGGGCATCTCGTCGAAGGCGATGAGCATCATGAACAGCTTCGTGAACGACATTTTCGAGCGCATCGCGGCCGAGGCGTCCCGCCTGGCGCACTACAACAAGCGCTCGACCATCACGTCCCGCGAGATCCAGACCGCTGTGCGGCTGTTGCTGCCTGGCGAGCTGGCCAAGCACGCCGTGAGCGAGGGCACGAAGGCGGTGACCAAGTACACGAGCTCCAAGTAAGGAGGTGGCTCTGGAATGGAAGGAGAGAAGGCTCCTCCGTTGCGAGAGCGGCAAAAACGGCCCTTTTCAGGGCCACCAAATGGCCTTTGCGGGAAGGGCGGAATTGTTGTTGTTGTTGTTGTTGTTTTGTGTGTGTGTGAGTGGGTGGACGGCGGCAATAGCTACCGCTTTGGTTGCGACGCGACGGGGTGGGGTGGCCGATGCGATGAATTTGATTGATGGGGGCGCGTCGCGTGTTGCGGGGTACGGCCACGGTGTGACGTGGAATGGAGGCACGTGCGCACAACTCGTTGGTGTTACCTGTCTGCGAGGTGGGGGAAGTGCGATCGGTGATGTGTCCTTTGGATGGAGGTGCCGGTTAGTTACGTGACGGATGGAAACGAAACGCGATTGTTGGGAATGTCAGTGTGTAACGACGGCCGTTTTTTTTTTTTTCGGGTCGGTTTGCACGCCATACATGGCGAGGGTGAGATGTGTCTGTAAATGCTGCAGCGTGGAGGCGTGTGAGTGACGCTTAAATGAACGCGCATTGAGACACCAATGTGTATTGCATTGTACGGGCGACACGCACGATGATGTACCTTTCCCTCCGACTGTGATTTCGATAGTCGTGTCTGTGTCTGCTTGTGCGTACGACGCACGCACACCGACGTCGTCATTGAAGATGCATGCACGCGTGTCCAGTCCAGTGCAGTACAGTAGAGTAAGCGCGACGCTAGAAGACGACGGTCGCTTTGGCGAATGTGCGCACACGTGTTTGTGTGTGTCGGTGATGTGGTCCGATCCGTCGCCTCTGGGAAACTGTCGATCGGCGCGGTACACCGGCATCACGCAACGGACGTCTTGAACACCCGTCATACGGTCGCGCTGAGAACGGTTACCGAAAGGTGAACCTCTGATCGGTCGAATGTCTGGGCAGAACGTGAGGAGAGAATGGTGGAGGAAAGGACAGAGGGGAAAAAAAAAAGAGAGAGAGAAGAAAAAAAAACGGATAAAAAGAAACCAAACAAAACGGAGAAACGCAGTGTAGAGCAACGGAACGTTCCCGTGTCGGAGGTGTATTGTAGCCGCACTGAAATGCGTGTAACGGCGCGGCGGCAAGTGTCTGCCGTGGTGAACGTTACCTTTGACGGCTGAATTGTGCGTTGCGTTGCTTTGCTTTCCCGGATGTGTATGTAACGTTCGTTGAGATGGTTCTGAGGAAGAATGTACGACAGTGCCCGTGCCGTCTATGTTCGTGTGCAAAGCCATTGTGTGTGTACGGAATGATGTCTGTAGGTGTTAGTGAACATGTTTTACCAGTGGGGGAAATGGATCGTGGATGGTTGCCGTCACGGTCGAGACACCGCACGCACGCACCCTCCCTCCCTCCCTCCCTACATGAAGGTGTCGAGAAAGTGTGTTAACCGGGGTCTGTTTGTCTTTCGTTAAAGGGAAGGGACGAGAGAGAGAGAGAGAGAGAGAGAGAGAGAGAGAGAGAGAAGCGAAGTGGGATAGTGCGTTCATTTTGTGTGTGTGTGTGTGTGTGTGTGTGTGTGTGTTGTTTTGAGAATTGCGTCCGGGAATGGCGGTGGGCGTGCCCTGCATGTGGCCCGGAAGGCTGTTCGTTTCGCGGTAGTGTGTGGACAGGGGAGGGGCACGCGTAACGCTGCCGGCATGGCATGGCATTCGGGAGATGGGAGGGGGCAAACGAAGAAAACGAGACGCGGAGGCTATAAAGACGGGGAGGGGCGCGGTGTGGGTGGCTTGCGCTGCGCTCGGCTGGCGCGTGCGGCGTTGTTTTTGTGCAAAAGAAGAGAAAACGAATGGGTTGCCGGGAGGGGGCCGTTGTGGTGTAGCCGCAGACGCGGCTGTCAGTGAACGTGGTGAGACCCGACGGATGCGGGAGGGGCGGGGGCGGGGGCGGGGAAAACACTAGAAGAAAGAAGGAGAAAAACGCTGCTGCAACCAACATAAAATGAGGCCTTTTGTAACCTGCCAGAAACAAAACAACAACAAAAAAAAAAGGTCTATCAACATTGAATGTAAATGGAAACGGACCCAAGTGTAACCTCCCCGCACAAATAGTCGTAAGTAAGTAAGTGAGTGAGTGAGTGAGTGAATGATGATAAAAATGTGCCAGAATGTTGTTAACGTCCCTAGAAAATGAACGAACGAAGATTGATGAGAAACGCGCGATAATATTGATGAATGGAAATAATGAACGATGAACATCTCAACAGACGTAGTTGAAAACCCGATAAACGTTGTAAGGGCAGCGCTGGCTGACCTTCGGCCCTGTATTCTGAGACGTCCCCCTTTGAACAACAATGTATACAAAACTGTGCTTAAACTGACACACAATATTTTGAGCGCAACGCAATCTGACTATCAAAGATCCCTGCAAAAGAATGGCCCTGAGTAACATTAAAGTACACCTTTCGGAAATCACTTACCTCACAAAAATCTTCATTACTCGAACTACTGCAATACAGCGAGCACCACTGCTGCCAGCTAAATAAGAGATTCAAACTACGGAGGGCACTAACTACTGATAGGGATAGTTAGCAAAGTAAAGATGTTTAATAGAGAACAACAAACAATGTATTTACCCTTAATATCATCATCACCAGTCATAATATATGTAATTTGAAAAGTCCGCCATCTCTCTCCTCACATGCACCAGTGCTGGCGGCTCACCCCTAACTGCGCAACGCTACGCGCTGTTCACATCCAGCTATAGCAGTTCATGACAACAATGCAAACTAGCCACAGACTGCACACAGCACAGGCATTGATTTTTCACGCAGAGCGCTACGTGGCATTACCAGTATAAAAATCTAAACAAACAGCCTACGTACAAATTAGAATAAAAAGAGCAAAAGATCGTTACGTCAATAAAAAAAAAAACAAAAAGACAAAAGAGAAAACAAACTGCATCTACATGTGCTCTTAACTGTAGATACCTGTACACAGCTTCGTGCAATGAATGCCGGCTCACACATTTAATTTTGATTGTTGGAGGAAATGCGTAGGAAATATTCTTTAAATGGAAATGAATGGTTGTACTTTAAAAAAGTTAGTTTGGAAACAAAGTATTATTGGGGCATTTTGTTGTGAAGAAAATAGTTACAATTGACATACATTATTAGATTTGCGCAATGCAGCTTCATTACCTTACCTTTAATAACAATATGCATCGTCCCGAACGGAGACCAGAGTCGCGAGAAGAGCACGCCGCCGCCCGCTCAGTAGAATCGTCCACTCGCTAATACTGTCGACTGACTACTACCTCTCCCGACCCGCCACATATAGATGACAACTGTTCCTGCCGACCCGCTACGTGCTACTAGTGTCGTGTGGCGCAGACTAGCGACGATAAGAAACTCTCTGGTCAGAGATTGTGTCGTGCCTCGCCATCGCTGGTAATGAGTACATACGTGTTTGAGCGTGCGTACCGGAACACGCAGTGCGGAGCCAGAGACTGTGTTGTCGAGGCCGTCGACGCAGTGCATGTCGGTCGGTCGAGTGCGTGCGGGAGGGCAGAGAGGCAGCGTCGGCACGGAGATGCACGCACGGGGGCTGCGGCGTGGCGCGTTTGCGGTAGGCGCCTTTGGTGGCAACGGCCGGGACAAGCAGCGGTGTATGGTGTGGTGCGGGCCGGACAGGGGCGGTGGAGGAGGAGGAGGAGGAGGAGGCGGCGGCGCGACGATGGCATTGGGGCGGAAACGGGGACGGCGACGGCGGATGTTGAGAGGCGTCACGCGCGGACCGACACAGACGCACAGATGGATAGGTAGGAAGAAGAAGGGGCGGCTGGTGAGTGCAATTTAGGCGGTAGACACAAGAGGTCGGCACGGCATTTGCGTGATGTGGCGTTGTGACGGGGTGTGCTCGCGTGCCTCGTTTTGTTGATGCGCGCAGGAAGATGTGCAGAGCAGCGGCGGGCGGCTCGGTTCGGTTTGGCCCGGCGGGCCGCGCTGTTGTCGCGGACGTGAGCGCCCCCTGGCGGGTGGCCGGAGGCGGCGCGGCGTGTTGGACGTGTGGCTGGCGGCAGTGCACAATTGCGAGTGGCTGGCGGTGTGGCGGTTGGCGCGTCGGGCGGCCGAGAGAGAGGAGAGGTATGTGTTTGCGGGCGCCTTTGCTGCGCGGCGTCGTGCAGGGAGGGCGGGCGCTTGTCGACTGTGTGACTGTGTGGCGAATTGGCGGCGTTGTGCTCCGGCCGAAGGCGTCGGAAAGGAGAGTTGGTCGTGATGTCATGTCGCGCCGTGTCATGTTTGCGAAACGGCTGCCGCACAGGTGTGGTGGTAGCGAGCCGGTCGGTGTCAGTGCGATGGGAATGTGCGTTTGGCGGTTTCGGTGTGCTTTTTGCGGCGTGAGAGTGGGGCGGGCGGGCAGGCTTTTGCTGTTGTTGGTTCCTTGTGTCTTGTGTGTAGCTTGATGGCAACGTGGAAGGACGCCGGTTTCGAGCCGTGCGTGTGGTTGTCGACGTTGACTGGTTGGGGTGTGCCGTTGCACGTGCGTGTTTGGGTCGTTGGTGTGGTTTTGGCTGGCTGGCTGTGTGTACGGGAAGGGGGAGGCGGCGGTGGATAGTGCAGTAGTTGTGTCGTTGCCACGGGCGTCGGGTGCGGCTGTGCGTAGTGGCGGAAAGGTGTCGGTTGCGGGAAGCGAGGCCGTCGTTGGCGGTGTCGCGTGACTTTGTGAATCGAGTGGGGCGGGGAAAGGAGCAGCGGTGCCGCTGCGTCGTGGCCGTTAGCCAGAGGCTGTGCTTTGATAGTTTTGTGGACGGTTCGTGCGAGGCGATTTGTTGCCTGCCCTATGTTTGAGACGACGACTGGTTGGTGGCGTGCGCGCGAGCGAAGTGGCGGTGTGCGTTTCCCGTGTCGACTGCCGACTGCCGACAGGTGCGCCGTCGGTGGGGTGGGTGGCCGGCCGGCACAAGTAGAGGCGGCGGCGTCGTTGCGGTGTGTTTGTGTTGTCGGCGACAGCTGTTTGTGCGGTGCGTGTGAATGGTGGTGCAAACGTGTGCTGGCGTTGAGGCTGCGACCGCGGCGTGTTGTTGGTTGATGTTGAACAGCGGCTGTGTGCGGTGGTGGTGGTGCCGCACGTGCATCCGGCCCGGCGCGGAAAGCGCAGTTGCGGCGGCCCTTCGGTGCCAGCCACGTCGCGTGAGCGGCGGGTTGCTCTGGTCGACACGTGGTGCTCTGGTTTGTTGTTTGGTGCCCTTTGGCCGGTGGGTGGTCCGTGTGTCTCGGTATCTGGTCGTGGTCGTGCTGCCCGTTTGTCTGTGGCTTCGGCGACCTTTACACCCAAAGTGTGGCGCCCGAAGGTGTGAACCAACGTAATCCGACCTCGGCGCTTAAGCTCTAAGCCTAAGCTGAGCGAACCGAACCGAACCGAACCGAACCGAACCGAACCTGTAGCGTAGCGTTAGCGTGAGGTGAGGTGCGGTGAGGTCAGCCTCAGCGCCAAGTAAGCTAAGCTGTCCGGCCGTGAGGTGGGTGGGTAGGTAGGTAGGTAGGTAGGTAGGTAGGTAGGTAGGTGCGGCTGCTGCGGCCACCTGACGGCTGACGTGTTTGAATGCTTAACCTAAGTTTGAGGCTTAACCTAACCCAAGTGGCCTTAACCTAACCTAACCTAACCTAACCTAACCTAACCTAACCTCTGACGCCCGACGTGTGTTTGAATGCTTAACCTAAGTTTGACGCTTAACCTAACACCGACCCTTAACCTAACCCAAGTGCCCTTAACCTAACCCACGTCCACCGAACCTAACCGAGACGTGTGAACCTAATGTCTAACTCGTCACGCGTGATGTTGGCTGTCGTGTGTGCTGACGGCAGATTGGGTTGGTCTGTAGTTGCGGATTTCGGTTTGCCTCGGGCGAGGGGTTGGCTCGTAAGCGGCGAGGGGCGCTCCGGCGGAGCATGTTGCTTTGCAGGCGGCGCCCGTTTTTGCGGCGGGCACAATTGAAATTGTTGGGAAACGAACGAAAGGGCTGTGAATGTTGGCGGGCGAGAGGAGGAGGACGTGGCCCGACGGCTGCGGGCCGATCGGGAAACGGTGGGAGGGCGATGGGGCGGCGGAGGTGCGTTTGCACGGCCGTCATCGCCGCACGCCTCCGCTTGTGTGGCTGTGGCGCCGGCCGCGCTGGCCGGGCTGCCGCGGCGACGGTGTGGGGCTTTTGCCGAAGGTTTGGCCATTGTGGCGGGTCGTCGGCTGGGGCTGTGGGGGCGGCATTTGGGCGTGGGCGGCGATTCTCGGCGGGCCGACCCAGGCTGTAGCGCGCGGTGGCTGCAGTTTGGCCGTGGTTTGCGGCGCTGCCGTGGCGACTGGTTGGCGACTGTGGTGTGGCTGTGTGTAGCCCCATCCTCGGTGGTTTGAAAGGCGCGGGTGGTTGTGGCGCAGGTGTGGGGCTGCTCCGCACAGGCTGTCGGACGTTGGGCGGTAGCAAGCGCTCCGTCCGCTGCTTGAGGTTATCTGCTAACTGTCTGGCGTAGGTTTTACCTTTCGGCATTTCCTACAGCTTGAGAGGGTTGTGTTAAATTTGTTCATCTTTATTTGCAGTGGGGCTTGTGTGTGTGCGGACACGGGGTGTTTGCATGATGTGGAGGGAGCTAAGTTACTTTGAAGGGCACTGCTGCATTATCTCGCGAGCAGTGCGATCGGCCGCCTGTATCTGTCGTGTGGATCATCTTCTTCCCCCAAGTCTCTGATCAGGGGGTTAGTAGACATCGTTGCTTTCTCGTAGAAACGGCGCGCTATCTCCTGGTGACGCTGGAGCACTTCTGGTTCTTCAGCTGCTTCGTGCAGGTATTTGTGCGGAAATTGCGGGTGAACGTGGAATACCCGCCGTAGTACCTTATTCTGAAGGGATTGGAGTCTCTGTAGATGAGTCCTCGCAGCATTACCCCAAACTTCGCACGCGTAGTCGAAGAGGGGGCGAATGTACATGCGATAAATTAATAGGCCATTTTCGACGGAAAGATCGGAGCCCTCGTTGATTATAGGATACAGCGCTCCCATGCGCTGTGAGACTTTGTTCCGGATGTCGTCCACATGCGGTTTCCACGTTAGTTTCTTATCGAGGATCACCCCGAGGTAGCGCACCGTGTCTTGCCACTCCAGTTCCGTATTGTACAGTCGGAGTCGTCGGGTTGGCATAGTTCTTCGCTTCGTGAAGACGATCGTATGCGTCTTGGCTGGATTGAATCGGATGCGCCATTTCGTTGCCCATTCTTCCAACATGTTGCAGGCACTCTGAAGACGTGGTCTCATCACGTCGCGCCATCGGCTTCGTGTGAACAGCATCGTATCATCCGCATAGATAGCTTTCTCGACCCTCGGCGGTGTGGGGAGATCAGACGTATACAGGGTGTAGAGCACCGGTCCAAGGACCGATCCTTGGGGCACGCCCGCGCAGATCGGCCGTGCCGTGGAGAGGGCGTCGTCCACTCGAACTGCAAAAGTGCGACGGTGAAGGTATGAGGCAACCAGCTTGACGTAGGCTCGCGGAAGGCCGAACGAGTTAAGTTTCCAGATGAGCCCCTGATGCCACACGCTGTCAAAGGCTTTTGTAATGTCCAGGAGAACCGCTCCACAAAACTCCTTCCTGTTGAAAGCGGTGGTGATGTCGTTGACAACTCGGATGATTTGGTGACCGGTAGAATGTCCTTTCCGAAATCCAAACTGTTCATTGGGTAAGATGTTGCGGAGAGAGATGATGTGTTGAAGTCGTTGTAGAAGTAGCCGCTCAAACAATTTGCTGACGTGTGGCAGCAGGCTTATCGGGCGATAACTCGTCGGGAGGCGTCGGTTTTTGCCGGGTTTCGGTACAGGTACCACAACAGAGTGCTTCCACGCCGCTGGGTAGGTCGCAGTGGTGAGTATCCAGTTAAAAATAGTGGCTAGCCGCACTATTGCACTCCAAGGTAGCTGTTTTAGGACCCGCCCAGTTATGTCGTCAGATCCTGGAGCCTTGTTCGATGGGAGTGCCCGAATCCCATGTTGCACTTCTGCAGGGGTAACAGGTGGAATGGGGTCGCCACCGCCGTCATCTGCATCGTCTTGCAGCAGCGCTTCCGCCTCTTGATCGATGTGGTTGACACGCTGGGGGTCCACGCCCTCGTTCAGCGGACGGAAGTTGACTGCAAATGAGTCAGCCAGCAGGTTTGCCTTGTCTATGGGACGATAGGCAGTTCGATCGGGAGTCTCGAGTGGGGGGATGCGCGTCCGACGTTTGGTGAAGAAACGAATGGCCTGCCAGTTAGCGGGGTCGGGCGTGAACGATCGAAGTTTGGCGGCCCACTGTTGGTTCTTGTGAGCAATGATGGCAGCCTTAATATCGCGGCGTAGCTGATTAATCCTCTTCTTAAGGTCGGCATTTCGAGTTAGGCGCCACTCCCTGCAGAGCCTGTTCCTTGTCCTGATGCTGTCTAAGATGTGCTGTGGCAGTCCAGGCGGCGAGAGTTGCGGAGGCTTGGGTGGTGGTGTAGCCAGCTCCAAGGCATCGGTGATAGCGGTGGTGAGCGTCTCCACGGAGTCCTCAGAGACTTCCTCATCTGCATTGATGACGTCAACGGAGAAGGTAACATACTCTCGAAAATGTTCCCAGTTGGTGTGTTTCAAATTGAGACGGCCGGCATATTGGTCCGGAGCAACGTGCAAGTCAAACAGTACTGGCAGGTGGTCGGAATTAAGAGCATGTAGGGTTTCCGCATTCATAAATTGCGGGATGCCCTTGGTTATGGCCACGTCAATAACATCAGGTCTGCCGCGAGAGGGATAACAGGTAGGCTCGTCAGGGCCGCAAACATAGGCCTGCGCTTCTTCCACAGCCTGGAGAAGAAGACGTCCACTCATATTGGTGACCTGAGAGTTCCAGGCGGCATGTTTACAATTCAGATCGCCCGCGATGAATAGTTTGCCAGGTGTACGTAGCAGGAGTCGTGCGTCGTCGAGGTCCAGGAGTCGGCGTGGGCTGCGGTACGCTGCTAGAAACGTCACTGGTCCGGTCCTGGTGTCCACTACCACCGCAGTCGTTTCGAAAGTCCTAGTAGCAGGTGGCTGAATTTCATGATGTCGGATGGTTCGTCGTATGTAGATTGCTGTGCCGCCTCCATGCGTCAGTCGGTCAGTGCGGTAGCAGCAATAATTCGCAATATTGCTGCGAATTCCCGGCTTGAGGAACGTCTCGGAAAGCATACAGATGTCCACGTTGTTATCCACAAGAAATTGGCGTAATTCCGGCACGTCATGCGTAAGATTGTTGGCGTTGTATGCCACAATGCGTAAGTCTTCGAGGTGAAGGGCTCTACTCATGTCGAGTTGGTGCAGCATCTGTGTGGGCCTGGAAGGCGCGGCTGATGGTCGCCTCAACGGCGGCGGCGACGGTGGTTGGAAGTTGCGACAGGGCTTTGGAGACTTCAGCAAGAGAGGCAGTAATTTGCGTGAGGAGTGCGAAGACAGCTTGCAAGTCTGGCTGGAGAGGCGGGGAAGCCGCTGGAGGTGCCGGGTCACACCGGCGTTGAGGCGCTGCCGGACGGGCAGGTGCTGCTGGAGTGACATCTGGCGGTAGCGTCTGCCTGAGAGCGTCTGCAACCGTGAGATCGGCACGTATCTTGGCCGCGCGGCGGTCCATGAGTGTGGGCCAAGCTGGAGCCCGGCTGGGCTGTACAGGCGGCGGCGGCGGCGGCGGCTGTTGGCGGCGTCGTCCCGTAGCAGTGGTCCTCTTCGGTGGAACAGGAGGCAGGCCACGTTGCCGTCGACTCGCCTCCTTGTGTTTGGGGCAGGAGCGAAAGTTGGCGGGATGTGGTCCGCCGCAAAGTCCGCATGTTGGAGGCTGTTCCTTGGCCTTGGTGCACGTTCGACTGTCATGTGGGCCGCCGCATTTGACGCAGACCCAATCCATGGTACACAGACGTGCGACATGACGGAACCCTTGGCACCTGTAACACTGTATAGGGCCACGCGACTTCCGTAATCGTTCTACGGTGATGGACAAGTCGTAAAACCGGTCGAGCTGGAAAATATCTCGGTGCGCTGGGATATCAGGTAAGATGACGATACGATGTCCTGTGTGCTGATTCGTCCCAGGCATTCGATGATGTTCGACGAGGGAGGCGGCGAAACCGAGGTCGCGCAGCTCTTCCTTGACGTCTTCATGTGTCAAGGACATGGGAATGCCCTTGACAAGCGTCTTGATGACCGGAGGGCGAACCGCCGGGAATGTGTACATAGCGATGCCTGACCTTCCAAGTTCATCGACCGTGAGGGTGTAGTCTTCCGTTGACGACAATTGTAGTTTCAGTGTGTCGTCGCCTGCCTGCTTGACCGTAAATGGCTGCTTACAGTGCGTCTTCAGCCATGTATGCAGCTTCTTGTAAGATTCCTTGAAGCGGAGGACAATAGGTGGCACCCTCCGATGCGGGGCCGATGTCGGAGCCTGTGAGCGGTCCTGCGATGACGGCTGTTGGTAGTCCATGGGGGGCGGGGCCTCTTCTCCCGCTCGTTGTTGTGCCGCTGCTCGGCGCTGCTGCTGTTCCGCTAGTGACGACGCGGCTTCATGAAGCGTCGCTCCCTCCCCCTGGAGAGGTTGATAGCGGTTTGACACGTCAAGTTCTCTGGCAACGATGCGTTGGGGCCGTGCTTGTTTCTTTAACGGCGGCTGCTGGAAGCCGTCGACGGTTGCGTCACGGCGATGTTGACGCCGTTCAGAAGCGCGATCGCGGCGAGTCCTTCTGCGCTGCGTTGTCCGCTCGGCGGGATCGGCGACGGAGGCGGCGCCGGAGTCCGTAGAATAATCCATTTCGTTATCCAGGGGCAGCTCCGCGGCAGGGGTACTAATACTTCCCCCCACCGCGGGTCCAGTCGTCATAGGTGTGCCGGCTGATGGCGGGGCGGCCGACGGGGCAAGCCCCATCGGACCGCGGCCGGCCGGCACGTGGTCGCTCGCTTCTCGCGCGCGCGTTAACTCCCCGTCCGTACTATGCGACATCTCAGTCGGCACTGGTAGCAAGCGCACCGGTCCGCATCATCTAAACTACCGGCAGGGTTGAGGGAATGTAGTATTTACCCGAAGGCATTGACTACTAAGTCTGGGTATGGGAGAAGGAACTTCAGGTGGAGGAAAATGTCTTCTTTATTGGCGGATTAGAGAATCAAATGGAATTGGACTTCTGTGGGTTGGACACTGCCAGGTGCGTTACCTGTTAAGCAGTGCGACTGGTCGTTGGTATGTGTCCCGAACATCTGACGGGACTCCGATGTTCCTTATGAGTGGGTTCTCCGAGACCACGGCTTTGTGATACAGGCGTCTGGCTTTTCGTTGAAATCTGCGAAGGACCTCAGGTTCCTGCAGAGCGTCGTGTACGTAACGAGACGGGAACTGCGGGTGCACGTGGAGGATTCTTCGGAACGCCTTATTCTCCAGCGCTTGAAGTCGTTGAATGTGGCGGGTGGCAGCATTGCCCCAGGCGACGCAGGCATAGTCCATAATCGGCCGTACGAACAGCCTGTAAAGGAGGAGGCCATTCGCAACCGACAGTGAGGAGCCTTCATTAAGCAGCGGGTAAAGGGCTCCCAGGCGCTGGTCCACTTTCCGGCGGGTGGCCGTGACATGCTGTTGCCAGATGAGCTGACGATCCAGCACGACACCGAGATACGTCACTGAGGGCAGCCACGCGATGACTTCGCCGAATAACCGAAGTTCCGGCACTTGCGGCGGTCTTCTCCTGGTAAAGATGACGGCCTGGCTCTTCTGTGCGTTGAAGCGGATCCGCCATTTGCGGGACCATCCTTCAAGGTCGGAACAGGCTTCCTGAAGCCGACGGTGCATGGCCTGAGGCCAGCGGCTGCGGGTGTAGATGGCGGTGTCGTCAGCGTATATAGCTTTTTCCACCCTGGGGGAGGTGGGGATGTCCGACGTAAAGAGGCAGTAAAGGATCGGCCCAAGGACGGATCCCTGAGGGACGCCAGCGGCGATGTTCCGGAGAGTCGAACAGGAGTTGGCAACGCGAACAGAAAAGGTTCGCCCTCGGAGGTAGGAGGCGAGCAGCTGTACCATCGATCGGGGAAAGCCGTGCTGCATCAATTTCCAGAGAAGCCCCTGATGCCAGACGCTGTCGAATGCCTTGGAGATGTCGAGGAATACGGCCCCACAGTATTCCCGGTTATTAAAGGCGAGGGTGATGTCTTCGACGACGCGGATCACCTGTTGTTCGGTGGAGTGGCCGCGTCGAAACCCAAACTGCTCCGGCGGGAGGAGCCTCCGTTGGTCCATTATGGTGCGGATTCGTCGTAGCAGCAGCCGTTCGAAGACCTTACTGATATGAGGGAGGAGGCTGATAGGTCGATAACTGGCCGGTTCCTTCCTGTTCTTCCCCGGTTTTGGAACGGGGATAACTGTAGCCCGTTTCCATGCCTCGGGATACGTCAGCGCCCGGAAGATGTTGTTAAAAACCGCAGCCAGCCAGACATAGGCTGCTGGAGGAAGTTCCTTCAGGGCTCGGTTGGGTATGTCATCTGCCCCCGGCGCCTTGGTGGTGTTCAGGCCAGCGATGCACGTCCGAACTTCGTCCGTCGTAACGGGCGGAATTTGGTCCTCACCGACAGCAGCAGGTCGGTCCAGGTAGTGCCGGACTTCCGCTTCCACGCGCTGAACGTGATGGACGTCTATCGGGTCATTCACAGGGACGAAGTTAGCTTCAAATACATCGGCGAGTGCGTTGGCCTTGTCCTCAGGGGTGTAGACGAGTCCAGCTGGGGCGTCCAATGGAGGAACAGTCGTCCGACGTTTAGTGAAGAATCGAACCGTGTCCCAATGATTGGCATCCGGCGTAAAGGCCTCGAGTTTCGAGGCCCACTGCTGGTTCCTGTGGGCGATGAGGGCGGCCTTGACGTCGCGCCGAAGTTGGTTGATACGTCTCTTAAGGTCCGGATCCCTGGTGAGACGCCAGTCTTTGCAGAGACGATTGCGAAGACGGATAAGGTCCAGGATCTCATGAGGTAACCCTGGACGAAGTGGCTGCCGCTGACCGGCCTGTGGCGTGGACTGCCGGAGGGCTGTGGTAACAGCAGTGGTGAACTCCGCCGCGGCAACATCGACGGGCGCATCCGGTGGAGTGAATGCCAGCAGATGGGGGAGCCGTTCCCGGTAGCCATCCCAATGTGTACGTCGCAGATTCCACCGCGGCGTCTGCGGAGGAAGATGGACATTCAGCTGGAAAATGACAGGCAGATGGTTAGAATTGAGAGCATGTCTCACTTCTGCCGTCATGAACTGATTCAGGCCCTTGGTGATTGCGATATCCAGGACGTCCGGAGTGCCCCTGGAGGGGTAGCATGTCGGTTCATCGGGCCCACAAGCATGCGCATCAGCTTGCTCAAGGACGTGGAGGAGACGTCGACCGTCATAAGTGGTGGTGAGGGAGTTCCACGCTGCATGCTTTGCGTTAAAGTCACCGGCGAGGAACAGCTTCCCAGGAAGGCGCAACAAAGCCTTCGCATCGTCGACGTCAATATGCGGCTTAGGTGGGCGGTAGACGGCCACAAAGGTGACGGTGCCGACCGAAGTCTCGACGGCCACAGCTGTCGCTTCCATCTTCCGCAAAGGAGGCGTCGGGACAACATAGTGCGAGATCGTCCTCTTGATGTAGATGGCTGTACCGCCGCCTTGAGTGGGGCGATCGTTCCGATAGCAGAGATAATTCGCGAGATTAGCCCTCAGGCCCGGCTTCAGATGCGTTTCGCTGACCATGCAGATGTCGACATGCTCATCTTCTAAGAATTGGCGAACCTCCAGTAGGTCGTGGTAAATGCCATCCGCATTATAGGTGGCTATACAGAGGTCTTCATAGCGACGGGGCCTAGGCATGGTGAGTAGGTGCGACGTCGCTGGTGGCTCGAAGCGAACTACGAATGGCCGCTTCAACCGTCGTGGCAAGAACTGCCGGGAGCGCTTGAATTGCTCGGCTCATCTCGGTGACGGCCGTCATCAGGGTCTGCATGAGCGCCAGAAGTTGGTTGACGTCAGCTGCCGCAGTGGTCGGTTGGGGACGTCCAAAGTCGTCGGTGCGCCGGCCACGAAGAGGTGGAAAGGACGCCGAGGCAATCTCAAATGCCGCTTGTGGGGGTGCCGCCGGAGAGGCGTCGCCCCGCAAGACATCCGCCGCCGTCGGAGACTGGAGGACGTAAGCGGCGCGCCGTTGCATCAGTGGAACGCGCTCCTGCCGCGGTGCATCGGTGTATCTGCTGCTGGCAGGTGTGCTTCTGACGACATGGGTCCCAGCACGTCTAGTCTTGGCATTGAGAGGTGGTAAACCCCTCTGTCGGCGACTAGCATCTTTGTGTTTCTGGCAGGAACGATAGCTGGCTGGGTGCTTGCCGCCACACAGTCCGCATTTTGCAGGTTCTTCTTTGGGGACGGGACACTGGCGGCTGTCATGAGGGCCTCCACACTTCACACATAGAAACGGCATTGTGCAGAGCCGCGCCACGTGGTTAAAGCCCTGACAGCGGAAGCACTGAGTCACTCCTCGTGACTTACGCAGCTTCTCGACAGAAACGGAGAGTGCACAAATTCTGGTGACTTTAAACACATCACGATTTTCTGGTGTGTCCGGGAGAACCACCACACGGAGGCCTGACTTCTGCTGCGTGCCAGGCATCCGATGGTAGTCGACGACCGTTGCCGCAAATCCCAATGCAGACAATTCGTCCTTGAGTCTGTCGTTCGGAAGAGAATCGACGATACCTCGAAATATCAGCTTCAGAGTGGGCGGTCGAACAGTGGGA
The DNA here is from genome assembly GCF_023864275.1 of Schistocerca cancellata. Taxonomy (NCBI): domain Eukaryota; kingdom Metazoa; phylum Arthropoda; class Insecta; order Orthoptera; family Acrididae; genus Schistocerca; species Schistocerca cancellata. The sequence continues at coordinate 453,793,336 of NC_064634.1, read as the reverse complement.
AACGTGTAGCACGGGATTCCCTCGGCGCCCACCATGTCCATAACCGTGACGTAGTCTTCAGTGGCCGTGACAGTGAGTTTTAACTTATCGCCTCCAGCCTGCTTCGCTGTGAAAGGCTGCTTCAGATGTTGCGTCAGCCAATCGTACAATTTCAGATAAGTGTCCGGATATTGCAGGACGATCGGTGGAATTTTATGCTGCTGCTGTTGTGGTTGCTGCTGCTGCTGTTGTTGGTGGTGGTGTTGTGACTGCTGTGGTGCCGCATTAGCCGGCGGCGCCACACCTCCATCGTCGATGACGTCAAACCTGTTGCTGACAGGCACGACAGGCGCGGCCGCCGGGGCCTTGGTCTTCGCCTGCTTCTTTTTCGGCGGACGAAGAAAGCCGTCTTCAGTGGGCGCCACATGGGGCAGTCCAGGTCCAGGATCGCTGCGCTTCCGTCGAAACTGGGACGTCGACGGGCGAGTAGCGTCGTCGTCCAACGACGCGTCAGTAGAATAATCCATTGCCATGTCCAGAGTCCTCGCTGTGGTCGTCAATAGATCATTGCCCTTACGCCTTTGCCGGGTCGTCATGGTTGGGGGGCCGGATGGGGCCGCCGACGAAGCGAGCTCCGCCGGACGGCGATCCGCCACACCCTCCGCTGAGCTAGATGCCGAACTCATGGCAGCGCACGCGTAGCACGTCTGCACACTACGGAAGACTAACTCGAACTGGTAGCAAGCGCGGGAGGCGCGGCGCGGCGGCGCGCAGAGTGGCGGCCGCTCTCTCGGCCGTCCGCGCCCGCCCGCGACACTGGCTGGGCCTGTGCGTCGAGGCGGCTATTCCTCTGCTGTGCGCTCCGCTCGCTGCGTGTCTCCTCTCGCTCTCGCTGCTCGCTGTGTGTTAACGCGCGTCGTCGAAATGGCAGATCAGGCGGCTACGAACGAGACTGCTGCGGCACCCGCCGCCACCGGCACTACGAAGAAGGCAAAGTCTGCGTCGTCTGCGAAGAAGCCGCGCGCCAAGCCTGCGCACCCGCGCACCTCTGAGATGGTGACGGCCGCCATCAAGAGTCTGAAGGAGCGCGGCGGATCGTCGCTGCAGGCGATCAAGAAGTACATTGCCGCGCACTACAAGCTGGACGCGGAGAAGCTGGCGCCGTTTATCAAGAAGTACCTCAAGTCGGCCGTGGTGGCGGGCGAGCTGGTGCAGACGAAGGGGAAGGGCGCGTCCGGCTCTTTCAAGCTTGCCGGCGCCGGCGGCGGGGCGGCTGAGGGCGGCAAGGCTCGTGCTGGCGGTGCCAAGAAGAAGCGCGCCGCTCCGGCCAGCAAGGAGAAGAAGGGCGCCCGTGCGGCCGGCGCAAAGAAGGCTGGTGGCGTGAAGGCGGCGACTGGTCGGAAGGCGGGCGCCGCCAAGAAGGCGTCTGCGGCGTCGGCCGCTCCCGCCGGTGCGAAGAAGGCGGCTGCTGCCAAGCCGGCCAAGGCCAAGTCGCCGTCGAAGGCGAAGAAGGCCGCCAAGGTTCCGACGAAGAAGCCGAAGGCGCCGCGCCCGAAGAAGGCGACGACGCCGTCTAAGGCGAAGGCGTCGCCCAAGAAGAAGAAGTAGAGGAGAAGAAGAAAGGAATGGGAAAGGAAGGGTTGGCGGATGACTCCGTCGTCCCCACCCCCCGTCCCCGTCGTCTAGTGGCGCGCAAGAGACGCGCGGCCCAAAACGGCCCTTCTCAGGGCCATCAAAGCACGTCGGGAAGGTTTTGATTGTCGTGTTTGTGTTGCGGTGTGGTTGCGTCGTCTGGCGTTTCTGTATGCCCGTGTGTGGATACTGTTTGCGTGCCGTGGTGGTTGGATTGCGGGGGGTTGGTGGCGGGTGCGGGCGGCGGTAGCGGTTGATTGTCGCCGTTTTTGGTCGCGGCCGGCCGACGGTTGTTGGTTTGTGTCATGTTGTTTGAATACTTTGGTTTGCCTGCCTTCTTCTTCTCGGACGTGTCTTGTCTTGTGTGTGTTCTTGCAACGGGGGCGGGGGACGCTGAGATGTGGAAAGGGTCGGTGGCGTTGGACTTGCCTGGCTTTTTTGTTTGTTTTTCTTTTCTTTTCGAAACGAAGCGGCGGCCGGCCGTGTGGTTGACGGCGTCGGCCGATGGGTTATTGTGCGCTTTGAGCGCCGCGCCGGGGAGGGATGATGTTGATTGTTGCGCGCGCCAGCAAGCTGGCAGAGAGAGCGGCTGTGGCGGACGGACGGGAAGTGGAAGTGGTGTGTTTTGTCTTTGGTTCTGTGGTTGTGGGGCGAGAGGCGACCGACAAAGTTTGCTCGCGACGGAGTGATGTTAGTGGCCCTTAAAAGGGCCGTTTTGTTTGTTGCGTGCGTGGGCGGTGCCCAGCGGCTGGCGCGGTGTTTAGGCGCGCTCGCCGCGGATGCGGCGCGCGAGCTGGATGTCCTTGGGCATGATGGTGACGCGCTTGGCGTGGATTGCGCACAGGTTGGTGTCTTCGAAGAGGCCGACGAGGTAGGCCTCGCTGGCCTCCTGCAGGGCCATGACCGCGGAGCTCTGGAAGCGCAGGTCGGTCTTGAAGTCCTGGGCGATCTCGCGCACTAGGCGCTGGAATGGCAGCTTGCGGATGAGCAGCTCTGTGCTCTTCTGGTAGCGCCTGATTTCTCGCAGGGCGACGGTGCCCGGCCTGTAGCGGTGGGGCTTCTTGACGCCGCCGGTGGCGGGCGCGCTCTTCCTCGCCGCCTTGGTGGCGAGCTGTTTGCGCGGCGCCTTTCCGCCGGTGGACTTGCGGGCCGTTTGCTTTGTGCGGGCCATAGCGGTAGCGGTAGCGGAGCGGCGTGGAGGCGAGGTGCTGCGTCGGGTGCTGCCTTGACGACACGGGCGCGCGCCAGCCTTCGCTGCACTGGTGAGGGTTGACCCTCGGCTTGATACGGAAGTTTTAGCGCGGGAGCGCTTCGCCTTCCTCATGACGGAGTGGTGAGTGGAGTCCTGGCTGATGAGATGGGCATGACGGTGTGCATGTTGCTTTTTTTTTTTTTTTTTTTTTTTTTTTTTTTTTTTTTTTTTTTTGCGAAAGATAAAAGGATAGTCAGTGGTAAAGTTAGAGAGGCGGAAAACGAAACGGCCGAAATGGCTGGCCGGAGGTGAGAATAACTCTCGCTGATGGATGAGGATATTGTCCTAGCACTGCATTGCTATCCGGGAGACTGAAGATGGATGGTGGGGAGATGGCCCTGCACTTGAAGGTGAGAGAGTTCGGCCAAGAACTGCCATTCGTCGTGCGTGAAGATGGGATGTTTGGCAATGAGGAGTAACTCCTTCTTGGACAAGAAATTGAGCCACCTGAGCTGATACTGGGTAAAGTGATGAGGGTGATGGGGGGGGGGAGGCCGAACACCTTTGAGACAGTAGGGGTACGGGTGGTCAAAGAAGGGGTAAGACCCGTCCTGGAGCGATGTCACAAGGCCCTTAAGGAAAGGACGTATCTCGCGGGCAGCTGGAAAGAGGGGTTGCCGCAACCTCTGGATGATGGACTGCCCTACCTTGGAGGAGTCGGTTGTTGCCACAGCACGCTGACCTGCAGACGTCGGAACTGAGTTGGACGACGGAGGCGGCACATCGTCGGTGTCCATAGGCGCAACCACTTGCGGCGCGGCAGGGGACGGAGCGGCGGTCGACAGTGCGGCCGCATCAACCCCCACCGGCCGACGCACGGGCGGGGCGTCGGCGGGAACCGCCGACGTCTTCTTGGGGCGCTGCAACCTCTTGATGAGCGGCTGCTCCACAGGGGAGGAGTCGGTCATTGTCACAGCACGGTGGCCGGCAGGCGTCGGAACGGAGTGGGACGGCTGCGGCGGCACATCTTCGGTGTCCATAGGCGCAACCACTTGCGTCGCGGCAGGGGACGGGTCGGCAGGTGCCTGCGTGGCCGCATCGACCCCCGCCGGCCGGGGCACGGGGGGGGCGGCGGCGGAAACCGCCGACGTCTTCTTGACGGCTCGCAGCTCATCGCGCAGCTGCTGGAGCTGGCGATGGACGGCCGTGAGCTCTTCTTGCAGCGCGGCCCGTTCGGCCGCAAAGGCGGCTTGGAAGCCGGCCATAGCGTGGTCGGTAGCGGCTTCAAGACGGCGCGGCTCGCACCCCACGCCGGAGCGGGGGGGCGGGGCGGCCGACGTGGTCGTGGACGCCGCCGCAGGACGTGGTGCGGCGGACAGACGGCGAAACTCCCGAAGGTAGCCGCAGCTACGCGAATTTGCGGCGTGCGACCCGCCACAGTTCACGCACCTGCTGGCCGAACCACGAGGCTTCGTACAGCGGCGAGTGTCGTGAGCCGCCGCGCACTTCAAGCACGCGACGGCGTTCGTGCACTCCCGCGCGGCATGCCCCAGTTGCTGGCAATTGTAGCACTGGAGGCCCATCCGATGCTGCTGCGTTCGCCTGCGCCGTGGCGGACGTGGGCGGCGGCCGGTGAACCCCAACGCGTGGAGGAGAACTTCAAGTGCGGCGGCAAACTGCTGTACAGCCATAGCGTGACGTGCGCGGTGACAGTAGCAATGTGTCGCAGCGAGTCGAGCAGCGAATACTAACTCGGTATGCGCGCCAGCCGCAGTCGCAGTCGCACGTGACTGAGGGTTGAACCCTCTGCCGGGGACGAAGTTCTAGCGCGTGCTGCGCTTCGCCTTCTTGCATGGTGTGGTGAGGATGAGTGATGACGTGGCAGTGGTGGCTGGTACTTGACAGTTGTGCTGGTTATTTTTTTTTTTTTTTTTTTTTTTTTTTTTTTTTTTTTTTTTTTTTTAAGAAAGAGAAAAGGATAGTGAGAGGGATAGTGAGAGAAAAGGAAAACGAACGGCCCAATTGACTGGCCGGAAATGACGAGTAGTGACAGAAGAAAGGACAGAAGGAGGAACAGTGAGAGAGAGTGAAAGCGAACGGCCATTATCCTGGCCTCTTCTGCTTCGTAGCGGCGACGTGATGGTGGCGGCAGTCAGTTTCGAAATGGCGAAGTGGGGGGGGGGGAAAGAGAAAGAAGTCAGAGGGTGACAGTTGAAGAAGTGGAAAAAGGAAGGGCTGAACATGACGAGCCCAATAGTGGGGGTAGTGTGGGGGGGAAGGGGGATCATGTTTGGGGAGCGAAAGACATGGCATGTTGGGGGGAAGAATCTATGGCGGGAGGGAGGTAGGCGGCTTGAGAGGAGGTGCCCGGTGCAGGCGAAGTCATGGGGGGCGAAATAAAAGGTCGGGCCAGCGAGTGGTGGCGAGTCGGTGAACACGGGTGCCCAGGGAAAGGATTAAGGGATTAGGAGAGTGACGGGTTTTGTGGTAAAAGGAGTGGGCGGCGGAGAGGATGCGGGTACGAAGGAGGGGCACGTCAGCCAGGAGGTGGAGCTCGTGGGTGGGGAAGTCGAAGGGGAGGCGGAGGGCACGCCGGAGAGCCCGGTTCTGTACGGTTTGGAGGCGGCGGAGGTGGGTGGGGGCAGCATTGCCCCACACCACCACTGCGTATTCAAGGATGGGGCGAACAAGGGAGGTGTACAGTCTAACAGCAAGGTGCGTGGGGAGGGAGGAGGTTGGGTTGATGAGAGGGCGCGCCAGCCACCGTGGTGCGCTTATATGCCCTCGGTTGCGCGTGGTGGGGGGAGGGCGGGCCAGAGTCTATATAGGGGGGCTGGCGCGTGCGCTGGGCGCAGACCGTAGCCGACTCGCTAGCGCCGGGTGAGGAGCCAGCCGCTGCAGCAGACGTTTTGCTTGCCTGAGCTTTTTTGAGGATTTAGAAGAGATGACTGGCCGCGGCAAGGGAGGAAAGGGGCTCGGCAAGGGTGGCGCCAAGCGGCACCGCAAGGTGTTGCGCGACAACATCCAGGGCATCACGAAGCCCGCGATCCGCCGCCTGGCTCGCAGGGGCGGCGTGAAGCGCATCTCTGGTCTGATCTACGAGGAGACCCGCGGAGTGCTGAAGGTGTTCCTGGAGAACGTGATCCGCGACGCGGTGACGTACACTGAGCACGCCAAGCGCAAGACTGTGACGGCCATGGACGTGGTGTACGCCCTGAAGAGGCAGGGGCGCACCCTGTACGGTTTCGGCGGTTAGGCGCGTCGCAGCCGGTGTGCTGTGCCGCGTTGGCCTTCCCGCGGCCGTGGGAGAGACGAAAACGGCCCTTTTCAGGGCCACCACACTGTTCGGAAATTGAAAAGTGCGAAAGAGTCTGTGTTGTTGCTGCGTGTGTGCGCTGTGTTGCCTGCCTGCCTGCCTGCCTGCCTTCTTTCTTTCATTCTTCATTTCGTTTGCGTTTGACTGACGTGACTGGGAGAAAGGAAAGGAAGCGGGTCTTGTGGCTGTGTGTGTGCGAGAGAGGGCGTTGTGTGTTTGTTTTGTTTATCGATCGATGGAGACGCCGGGCTGTGTGTTGTTGTTGTGCGAGAGGCGGTGAATATCTGCGTGGTTTTGGCTGTGTGTTTGCGGCGGCGTTGGAGTTGCCGAGGCAAGGCGGCCGGATCAGCTGTTTCGTTTGTATGGGGCGCGCGGGAGTGGAGGGCGGTGTGTCGACACGCTCGTTTAACAGTGGTGATTATTGCTGTCGTTGTCGTTTGGAAGGCGACTGTGCGTGCGTGGAGGTGCTTGAGGCAAACGAAACAAAACGAGAGAAATGTGTGTGTGTGTTGGGCCACACGGGCTGTGGACGACAAGATGGCGGCGGCGGCGGCTCTTCTTGTTCTTCTCTCTTTCCTTTAGTCCTCTACCGTTAGAGGGGGAGTTGGTGGAGGTTATTGTCGCCTGTGGACATTAGCTCCTCTTTTCTGTGTGTTGTTCTTATCTTTGGTAGTGTGCTTTCTCGGACGTTGCTGTTTGTTGAGAGTGATTATGTGTTCTGTTTGTGCTACTGCTGGAGTAGCGACTCGGGTCTTGCACATCTGTCCCTGTGGTGTTCATATTGCCCAAGGGTCAAGACGTAATAGTCATTGTGTGAATTCCGCGCGGTCGCGTAGAACGCTTCTGCCAGGGCGCGGAATCGTGTTGTGAGTGGTTCTAGGCAGGTCTGCCGCGGGGACGTGTAAGGCCCGTCGTAGAGCGCTCTGCTCTGGACCCTTCTGTAGGCGATGCATCGTCGATCTGGCTGCATAGCCCCACACAGGGCGCGCATATTCCAGTATCGCTACCCCTGTTGCGGGGTCGAGGGAACAGGGGTACAGGATCTGCATCCTGGCGCGAGCGTTTGTGCCACGTTCCCCTATGTGACACTTCGATGTCAGGCGTGACACCGAGGTACCTCGCAGAATATCTCCCCCTGCAATCCGTAGCAGTTGGTATGGTCTTGTTGCCGGCGGCGGCGGCTGTGGAAGTGACGTTAAAGTAAAGTAAAGCGCGGCGAGGACGACTGAAATTTTGCTTTGGACGTAGGTTTGTGTGGTGGCCCTGAAAAGGGCCGATTGTTGTGAGCCGAGCCGGCAACGCGCGTTGCGTGCAGGGGAGCACGCAGCGCTGCTGGGCGGCGGGTCCGCGTGCCGATTGCCTGGCCTCTCTGTTTAGGCCTTCTTCTCGGTCTTCTTTGGCAGCAGGACGGCCTGGATGTTGGGCAGGACACCACCCTGTGCGATGGTGACGCCCGACAGGAGCTTGTTGAGCTCCTCGTCGTTGCGGATGGCAAGCTGCAGGTGGCGCGGGATGATGCGCGTCTTCTTGTTGTCGCGGGCCGCGTTTCCGGCCAGCTCGAGCACCTCAGCCGCGAGGTACTCCATGACGGCGGCGAGGTAGACGGGCGCCCCGGCGCCGACGCGCTCGGCGTAGTTTCCCTTGCGCAGGAGGCGGTGGATTCTGCCGACCGGGAACTGGAGCCCGGCCCTGCTTGAGCGGGACTTTGACTTGCCCTTGACTTTGCCTCCCTTTCCGCGTCCGGACATGGCGATGGGCTGTGGTGTAGAAACGAGACGAGACGAACGACGGTGCGAGCCGCAGCGAGTCGAGCAGCGGAGTGGCGGCGCCGCACGCACGCACGCACAAAAAACTCTGGCTTCCTAAGCCAGGTGTAGGGGCAGTTTAAGCAGCTGGGCTGCTGTTCCTGCGGCGACATCTATTTGTTGCTGTGTGTCCTAAGAGGGTGAGCTGTCCTCACTGGGCGTCGTGTATTGGGACGCCCGTCGTTGCGACAGCAGGCTGCGAGATATTAGTCTCGCAGTATATCTGGCCAACGAGTCGTCGGCCTGTGGTGGACCTGGCGGCCCAGACCACGGATTAGGCGGTTGCCAGAGTGTTCTGCATTCCTGTAGAACACCCTGGCGGTTTGCCGGAAGCGATCCCGCAGGAGGGGGATTCCAGCTTCCTCATGGAGGAGTCTCGCCGGATAGCGAGGCGGCTTGTGGAGCGCCAGTCGCAGCGCCCTATTTTGCACTCGTTGGAGCGTCGCAATGTGCGACGCTGCCGCGTTGCCCCACACCACAGCCGCGTATTCCAGTACCGGCCGGACTAGGGACAGATACATGGTGAGGCCGTGGCGTGGAGGAAGTGGCGATGAAGGGTTGAGCAGTGGGTAGAGCGCACGAAGGCGCCCCACTGCCCGCCCTCTGACGTCTCGGACGTGTGGCAGCCACGTCAGGTGCCTGTCTAACGTCACCCCGAGGTATTTGCCGGTCCGCGACCACGGGATGGGGCCCCCCATGATCGTGACCGGCGGTAGGTCCGGTGGCAGCCTCTTCCTGCTGAAGATTACAGCCTGGCTCTTGGCAGCGTTGAACTTCAAGCGCCATTTCGTGGACCATGAGCCCAGGGCGTCACATCCGAGCTGGAGGCGACGGCGCATCTCGGCCGCGTTCATGCTGCGGGTGAACAACGCCGTGTCGTCGGCGTAAAGTGCCAACTCCACGCGTGCCACCCGCGGAGCGTCGGCGGTGTACAGGGAGTACAACAGGGGGCCGAGGACCGACCCCTGCGGTACTCCCGCTCGAATCGGCCGATCGGTGGAAATGCCTCCATCCGCTCGGACGTGAAAAGTGCGCCCCGAGAGATACGAGCGCAGCAGGACTACGTGCGACGTCGGTACCCCGTGTGCAAAAAGTTTGTACACGAGGCCGTCGTGCCACACGCAGTCGAAGGCCTTGGAGACGTCGAGAAGCACCGCCCCTAGGTACTCCCGCGTCTCCAGCGCTCGCATCGCCTGCTCCACGAGGCGCAACAGCTGCTGCGTGGTAGAGTGGCCGCACCGGAAACCAAACTGCTCCTCGGGTATGAGCTGCTGTTCCGTCACATGGCGTAGCAGTCGCTCCGCGTACAACCTCTCAAACACTTTTGAGAGGGACGGGAGCAGACTGATCGGCCGGTAGTTCGCGGCCTGGCGTGGATCCTTGCCGCTCTTGGGGATGGCAACCACTTCCGCGTGTTTCCACGCGGAAGGGAAGGTCCCAGAGCGGAGGATGCTGTTAAAGATGTCCGCCAGAGATTGGTGCACCTCCGGCGGAAGCATCCTCAACAGGCGGTTAGTGACACCATCCGTGCCGCCCGCCTTCTTCGGGTTGAGTCGACGGAGCTGCAAGTCCACTTCCTCTGCTGTGATTTCCTCGATCGAGTCGTCGTCCTCCCGTGCAGCGAGAAAGACCGGCAGGCGGTCCTCCACCAGGCGGACGTGGTCGGGATCGACCGCGTCTTCAGCAGGCTGAAAGTTTGCCGCGAACGTATCCGCAAGGATGCTGGCTTTCGCATCTGGCTCGCAGACGACGTTCGCACCCGTATCGAGAGGCGGGACTCGCTGGCGACGACGAAGGAAGCGCTTGGCGGTGCTCCAAGCACTACCGTCCGTCGTAGTTAGGGTGGCCACAAGGCCCGCCCAGTCCCTATGGCGATGGTCATCGATGGCAGCCCGAATCTCACGCCTCGCCCTGTTGAGGCGGCGCTTCGTCTCGGGCAGCCGCGTAAGCTGCCACTCCCGGAAGAGGCGATTCTTGTTAGTGATCGCCTCGAGGATGTGCGGCGGGAGTTGGCGCGACATCTCACGCGGTCTTCCCGGCCGCCTGGGGGTGGCCGCCTCCGCAGCAGCCAGTGTGTGCCGCGTGAAGAAGGCCAATGCTGCATCAGCCCCTTGCACATCGGGATCGGGCGCGCCCTCAAGGCGGTCAGAGACCTCGACACGAAAGCGTGCCTCGTCTATGCCTCGGAAGTTGTGGCGGTCGGACTGCATGGTTGCACCGATGACGTCCATGTCGAAGACCACCGGGAGGTGATCGGACGACAGGGCGCATCTAACGGTGGCAGACGTGAAGTGCCCAACACCTTTGAGCACGGCGATGTCGAGCACATCTGACTGGCCGCGATGGGGGAAGACTGTGTGCTCATAAGGCCCCAGTACAATAGCGCCATGCCGTTGTGTGGCGCGAAGGAGGCGGCGGCCGCTGGCGTTGGTGAGGCGAGAGTTCCACTGCTGATGCTTGGCATTCAAGTCACCCGCAATGAAGACTCTCCCGGGCAGTGCCAGCAGGGCGTCGACGTCAGCCTCCTGAAGTACTCCCCTCGGCGGCCTATAGGCCGCAACGAAGGTGATAACCCCCGCCGTTGTGGTGACAGCCACCCCAGTGGCCTCCATTGCAGCGAGGGGCGGAAGCTGAACATCATGATGCTTCAGGGACGCCTTGATGTAGATTGCCGTCCCGCCACCGTGGGTCAACCTGTCGGTGCGGTAGCATCGATAGTTGGCCACATTCACGTGGAGTCCCGGCTTCAGGAAGGTCTCGCACACGAGGCAGATGTCAATCGCCTCGTCGCGCAAGAACTCCCTGAATTCTCCTTGTTGGGGGACCAAACTGTTTGCATTAAATGTGCAAACGGTGAGGCCATGGATATGGCGATTATCCATGGCGCGGTGGAGTTGCAACGCCGGCCTGAAGGGCCGACGTGACCGCGGTGACTAGCACCGGGAGTTGCTCGAGCAGCTGACTCAACGACCGCAAGAGCGATCGGAGCTCGGCTGCGTCGGCGGCCAAGGGGGCGGTGGGGGCCTCTGGGGCGGCCTCCACCACTGGGGCGGCCTGTTGCGGCCGATCCGAAGTAGACGGCTGCTGTGGAGCATCAGCAGTCGATCTCGGTTGCGGCACAGCACGAGGTGCCGTCCTCTGCTGCGGCAGAGTGTTGGCGGCAGTCCGTTGCGCAACGGCAGGTGTGGCCCGGCCCGCGCGCCGACGACGCCTGCGCGGGGCGGCAACTCGCGCGCTCTGCGAGGGCGCAGGGGTTGCCACCCCCACGGGCGAAGCCGTGGACGGCGCGGTCGGTTGCTGCGTCTCGCCCTCCGCCTGCGCCGAAGGTCGGGCGGTGGAGGCTGACGGGCCGCCCTTGGTGGCGGCAGCAAAGCTGGTGGACGGGTGCACCTTACGAGAGGGCGCAGCCCCTCCTCTCGGTTGATTTCGGCCCCTTTTAAAGGCCGAACAGCCTCTGTAGCTAGCGACGTGCGTGCCGCCGCAGTTGCAGCACGTCGGCTTGTCTTCCCTGGCAAGCCCACAGGACTTGCTCTCGTGCTGGCCCGCGCACTTCACGCAGCGGGGCTGCATGGAGCAGTAGCGGGAGACATGGTCGAGCCGCTGGCAGGAAAAGCACTGGGCCCTCTTGCCTTTGGCCCGGAGAGGTTCCACCGCTACCTTGACCCGGCCGACCCGTTGCACCTGAAAAATCTTCCGATTTTCCAGGTTGTCAACGAGGACAACCTGGTATAGTGGCATGTCACGGTGCGTGCGCGGGGACTTCATCAGTCCGGTAGACCGGACACCGAAGCCCATGTCCTCGAGCTCCTCGCGAAGGTAGTCCGCACCAAACTTGAGTGGAAGGTGGCGGAAAACCACCTTCAGAAGTTTGAGCGGCTCGGAGGGGTGTGTGTAGCACGGGAGGCCGTCTTTACAGATGGCGTCCATCACCGCGCGGTACTCGTCGTTAGACGACACCGTGACCTTGTAGAGGTCACGGCCAGCGTTCTTGACAGCGGCGGACGGGGCCACCCTGTCCAGTTTGTGCTGGAACTCCTTGTACTCGCCAGCCCATTGGATGACGATAGGCGGCGGCTTCTTTTGGGCAGGCGCCGGGGGCGCGGCGCCATCGTCCAATGCATCTACGCTGGCGCTCGCAAACGCGTTGGCGGTCGGCAGCGGGGTCGGTTGCTGCAGCGCAGCAGCCCTGGCAGTGTGCCGCCGGGGTGGGGCAACAAAACCGTCCTCGTCCGGATGCCGGGAGGCGGCAGGTGGACGAGTGGACCGCCGCGTTGTCTTCGTCGGTTTCTGCTTGGCGGTGCTCCGGGAGGAGCCCGCGATAGTCGTCCCAGACTCTGTGGTGGAGGTGCGGGAGGCCCTAGGGGCCTTCTTCCGCGGCCTCGCTGCGTCAGATGTCTGTGAGGGAGTGTCAGAATCGTCATTTGTCATAGCCCGGCGCTTTCTGGGCGCGCGGGCAGCGTCAGGGTCAGTGTCACGACGCTCTGACTCGGCAATTGCCTCAGCCAGATTTGCGTCGGGCAGATCGACGTCCTCCATCTCGGTGGCCACGGCTAGCGCAGCCACGGGCTCTTCTTGTGTTTCGGGGGCCAGGGGGGCAACCGGGGGCACATCGACCTCTTGAGTGGTCGAGACCAGCGGCGCAACTCCCGCCGAGGCCGCCGCCGCCGGGACCGCAAGCAAATGCGATGTAACCGGCGGGGCTCTCGGTGGCACACCCAACACCTGCTGCCTCGTGTGCGGTAGAGCGGCTGCCGTCTGTATTTTACAGAGGGCGAATATAGCCGCCTCGTCGGCCTCTCGACCAGGGTAGGGGCCCCCATGGGCGAGTTTATTCATAAGGATGAACACTCGTTCACGAGTGCGCGCGGCATGATCCGAAGAGTCAGTCCTGTCGTAGTCAGGTGTCGAAAGCCGGTTCGTCATAAGTGGGGGGCCGGATGGGGCCGCCGCCGGGAGCAACTCAGTCGCCTGAGCTGACCCCGACGAGCGGCGATCCGCCACACCCTTCGCTCGATCGTCAAACACGTCCTCTCGCCTCGACATCGCAACTCGGAGTGGAGTGGCAGTAGTGGAGTGGCGGCGCCGCCAGGGGTGGGGGTCCTTTATGCTCTCGGGTGCGGCGGCCGGTTGCGCTCGCGGCCCATTGGTCGGCGGCCGCAACGGGGCGAGCTGGTAAAGGTGCGGCGGCGGGGCGCGCTGGGTGCCACTGTGTGGGGAGACGCTGACTAGAGCGGAGCGCTTGCTACTGGTGTTGCTGCCGTACGTTCACGTTCTTGTTTGAGATGCCGCCCAAGACTAGCGGGAAGGCCGCCAAGAAGGCTGGCAAGGCGCAGAAGAACATTTCGAAGGGCGACAAGAAGAAGAAGCGCAAGAGGAAGGAGAGCTATGCCATCTACATCTACAAGGTGCTGAAGCAGGTGCACCCTGACACGGGCATCTCGTCGAAGGCGATGAGCATCATGAACAGCTTCGTGAACGACATTTTCGAGCGCATCGCGGCCGAGGCGTCCCGCCTGGCGCACTACAACAAGCGCTCGACCATCACGTCCCGCGAGATCCAGACCGCTGTGCGGCTGTTGCTGCCTGGCGAGCTGGCCAAGCACGCCGTGAGCGAGGGCACGAAGGCGGTGACCAAGTACACGAGCTCCAAGTAAGGAGGTGGCTCTGGAATGGAAGGAGAGAAGGCTCCTCCGTTGCGAGAGCGGCAAAAACGGCCCTTTTCAGGGCCACCAAATGGCCTTTGCGGGAAGGGCGGAATTGTTGTTGTTGTTGTTGTTGTTTTGTGTGTGTGTGAGTGGGTGGACGGCGGCAATAGCTACCGCTTTGGTTGCGACGCGACGGGGTGGGGTGGCCGATGCGATGAATTTGATTGATGGGGGCGCGTCGCGTGTTGCGGGGTACGGCCACGGTGTGACGTGGAATGGAGGCACGTGCGCACAACTCGTTGGTGTTACCTGTCTGCGAGGTGGGGGAAGTGCGATCGGTGATGTGTCCTTTGGATGGAGGTGCCGGTTAGTTACGTGACGGATGGAAACGAAACGCGATTGTTGGGAATGTCAGTGTGTAACGACGGCCGTTTTTTTTTTTTTCGGGTCGGTTTGCACGCCATACATGGCGAGGGTGAGATGTGTCTGTAAATGCTGCAGCGTGGAGGCGTGTGAGTGACGCTTAAATGAACGCGCATTGAGACACCAATGTGTATTGCATTGTACGGGCGACACGCACGATGATGTACCTTTCCCTCCGACTGTGATTTCGATAGTCGTGTCTGTGTCTGCTTGTGCGTACGACGCACGCACACCGACGTCGTCATTGAAGATGCATGCACGCGTGTCCAGTCCAGTGCAGTACAGTAGAGTAAGCGCGACGCTAGAAGACGACGGTCGCTTTGGCGAATGTGCGCACACGTGTTTGTGTGTGTCGGTGATGTGGTCCGATCCGTCGCCTCTGGGAAACTGTCGATCGGCGCGGTACACCGGCATCACGCAACGGACGTCTTGAACACCCGTCATACGGTCGCGCTGAGAACGGTTACCGAAAGGTGAACCTCTGATCGGTCGAATGTCTGGGCAGAACGTGAGGAGAGAATGGTGGAGGAAAGGACAGAGGGGAAAAAAAAAAAAGAGAGAGAGAAGAAAAAAAAAACGGATAAAAAGAAACCAAACAAAACGGAGAAACGCAGTGTAGAGCAACGGAACGTTCCCGTGTCGGAGGTGTATTGTAGCCGCACTGAAATGCGTGTAACGGCGCGGCGGCAAGTGTCTGCCGTGGTGAACGTTACCTTTGACGGCTGAATTGTGCGTTGCGTTGCTTTGCTTTCCCGGATGTGTATGTAACGTTCGTTGAGATGGTTCTGAGGAAGAATGTACGACAGTGCCCGTGCCGTCTATGTTCGTGTGCAAAGCCATTGTGTGTGTACGGAATGATGTCTGTAGGTGTTAGTGAACATGTTTTACCAGTGGGGGAAATGGATCGTGGATGGTTGCCGTCACGGTCGAGACACCGCACGCACGCACCCTCCCTCCCTCCCTCCCTACATGAAGGTGTCGAGAAAGTGTGTTAACCGGGGTCTGTTTGTCTTTCGTTAAAGGGAAGGGACGAGAGAGAGAGAGAGAGAGAGAGAGAGAGAGAGAGAGAGAGAGAGAGAAGCGAAGTGGGATAGTGCGTTCATTTTGTGTGTGTGTGTGTGTGTGTGTGTGTGTGTGTTGTTTTGAGAATTGCGTCCGGGAATGGCGGTGGGCGTGCCCTGCATGTGGCCCGGAAGGCTGTTCGTTTCGCGGTAGTGTGTGGACAGGGGAGGGGCACGCGTAACGCTGCCGGCATGGCATGGCATTCGGGAGATGGGAGGGGGCAAACGAAGAAAACGAGACGCGGAGGCTATAAAGACGGGGAGGGGCGCGGTGTGGGTGGCTTGCGCTGCGCTCGGCTGGCGCGTGCGGCGTTGTTTTTGTGCAAAAGAAGAGAAAACGAATGGGTTGCCGGGAGGGGGCCGTTGTGGTGTAGCCGCAGACGCGGCTGTCAGTGAACGTGGTGAGACCCGACGGATGCGGGAGGGGCGGGGGCGGGGGCGGGGAAAACACTAGAAGAAAGAAGGAGAAAAACGCTGCTGCAACCAACATAAAATGAGGCCTTTTGTAACCTGCCAGAAACAAAACAACAACAAAAAAAAAAGGTCTATCAACATTGAATGTAAATGGAAACGGACCCAAGTGTAACCTCCCCGCACAAATAGTCGTAAGTAAGTAAGTGAGTGAGTGAGTGAGTGAATGATGATAAAAATGTGCCAGAATGTTGTTAACGTCCCTAGAAAATGAACGAACGAAGATTGATGAGAAACGCGCGATAATATTGATGAATGGAAATAATGAACGATGAACATCTCAACAGACGTAGTTGAAAACCCGATAAACGTTGTAAGGGCAGCGCTGGCTGACCTTCGGCCCTGTATTCTGAGACGTCCCCCTTTGAACAACAATGTATACAAAACTGTGCTTAAACTGACACACAATATTTTGAGCGCAACGCAATCTGACTATCAAAGATCCCTGCAAAAGAATGGCCCTGAGTAACATTAAAGTACACCTTTCGGAAATCACTTACCTCACAAAAATCTTCATTACTCGAACTACTGCAATACAGCGAGCACCACTGCTGCCAGCTAAATAAGAGATTCAAACTACGGAGGGCACTAACTACTGATAGGGATAGTTAGCAAAGTAAAGATGTTTAATAGAGAACAACAAACAATGTATTTACCCTTAATATCATCATCACCAGTCATAATATATGTAATTTGAAAAGTCCGCCATCTCTCTCCTCACATGCACCAGTGCTGGCGGCTCACCCCTAACTGCGCAACGCTACGCGCTGTTCACATCCAGCTATAGCAGTTCATGACAACAATGCAAACTAGCCACAGACTGCACACAGCACAGGCATTGATTTTTCACGCAGAGCGCTACGTGGCATTACCAGTATAAAAATCTAAACAAACAGCCTACGTACAAATTAGAATAAAAAGAGCAAAAGATCGTTACGTCAATAAAAAAAAAAAACAAAAAGACAAAAGAGAAAACAAACTGCATCTACATGTGCTCTTAACTGTAGATACCTGTACACAGCTTCGTGCAATGAATGCCGGCTCACACATTTAATTTTGATTGTTGGAGGAAATGCGTAGGAAATATTCTTTAAATGGAAATGAATGGTTGTACTTTAAAAAAGTTAGTTTGGAAACAAAGTATTATTGGGGCATTTTGTTGTGAAGAAAATAGTTACAATTGACATACATTATTAGATTTGCGCAATGCAGCTTCATTACCTTACCTTTAATAACAATATGCATCGTCCCGAACGGAGACCAGAGTCGCGAGAAGAGCACGCCGCCGCCCGCTCAGTAGAATCGTCCACTCGCTAATACTGTCGACTGACTACTACCTCTCCCGACCCGCCACATATAGATGACAACTGTTCCTGCCGACCCGCTACGTGCTACTAGTGTCGTGTGGCGCAGACTAGCGACGATAAGAAACTCTCTGGTCAGAGATTGTGTCGTGCCTCGCCATCGCTGGTAATGAGTACATACGTGTTTGAGCGTGCGTACCGGAACACGCAGTGCGGAGCCAGAGACTGTGTTGTCGAGGCCGTCGACGCAGTGCATGTCGGTCGGTCGAGTGCGTGCGGGAGGGCAGAGAGGCAGCGTCGGCACGGAGATGCACGCACGGGGGCTGCGGCGTGGCGCGTTTGCGGTAGGCGCCTTTGGTGGCAACGGCCGGGACAAGCAGCGGTGTATGGTGTGGTGCGGGCCGGACAGGGGCGGTGGAGGAGGAGGAGGAGGAGGAGGCGGCGGCGCGACGATGGCATTGGGGCGGAAACGGGGACGGCGACGGCGGATGTTGAGAGGCGTCACGCGCGGACCGACACAGACGCACAGATGGATAGGTAGGAAGAAGAAGGGGCGGCTGGTGAGTGCAATTTAGGCGGTAGACACAAGAGGTCGGCACGGCATTTGCGTGATGTGGCGTTGTGACGGGGTGTGCTCGCGTGCCTCGTTTTGTTGATGCGCGCAGGAAGATGTGCAGAGCAGCGGCGGGCGGCTCGGTTCGGTTTGGCCCGGCGGGCCGCGCTGTTGTCGCGGACGTGAGCGCCCCCTGGCGGGTGGCCGGAGGCGGCGCGGCGTGTTGGACGTGTGGCTGGCGGCAGTGCACAATTGCGAGTGGCTGGCGGTGTGGCGGTTGGCGCGTCGGGCGGCCGAGAGAGAGGAGAGGTATGTGTTTGCGGGCGCCTTTGCTGCGCGGCGTCGTGCAGGGAGGGCGGGCGCTTGTCGACTGTGTGACTGTGTGGCGAATTGGCGGCGTTGTGCTCCGGCCGAAGGCGTCGGAAAGGAGAGTTGGTCGTGATGTCATGTCGCGCCGTGTCATGTTTGCGAAACGGCTGCCGCACAGGTGTGGTGGTAGCGAGCCGGTCGGTGTCAGTGCGATGGGAATGTGCGTTTGGCGGTTTCGGTGTGCTTTTTGCGGCGTGAGAGTGGGGCGGGCGGGCAGGCTTTTGCTGTTGTTGGTTCCTTGTGTCTTGTGTGTAGCTTGATGGCAACGTGGAAGGACGCCGGTTTCGAGCCGTGCGTGTGGTTGTCGACGTTGACTGGTTGGGGTGTGCCGTTGCACGTGCGTGTTTGGGTCGTTGGTGTGGTTTTGGCTGGCTGGCTGTGTGTACGGGAAGGGGGAGGCGGCGGTGGATAGTGCAGTAGTTGTGTCGTTGCCACGGGCGTCGGGTGCGGCTGTGCGTAGTGGCGGAAAGGTGTCGGTTGCGGGAAGCGAGGCCGTCGTTGGCGGTGTCGCGTGACTTTGTGAATCGAGTGGGGCGGGGAAAGGAGCAGCGGTGCCGCTGCGTCGTGGCCGTTAGCCAGAGGCTGTGCTTTGATAGTTTTGTGGACGGTTCGTGCGAGGCGATTTGTTGCCTGCCCTATGTTTGAGACGACGACTGGTTGGTGGCGTGCGCGCGAGCGAAGTGGCGGTGTGCGTTTCCCGTGTCGACTGCCGACTGCCGACAGGTGCGCCGTCGGTGGGGTGGGTGGCCGGCCGGCACAAGTAGAGGCGGCGGCGTCGTTGCGGTGTGTTTGTGTTGTCGGCGACAGCTGTTTGTGCGGTGCGTGTGAATGGTGGTGCAAACGTGTGCTGGCGTTGAGGCTGCGACCGCGGCGTGTTGTTGGTTGATGTTGAACAGCGGCTGTGTGCGGTGGTGGTGGTGCCGCACGTGCATCCGGCCCGGCGCGGAAAGCGCAGTTGCGGCGGCCCTTCGGTGCCAGCCACGTCGCGTGAGCGGCGGGTTGCTCTGGTCGACACGTGGTGCTCTGGTTTGTTGTTTGGTGCCCTTTGGCCGGTGGGTGGTCCGTGTGTCTCGGTATCTGGTCGTGGTCGTGCTGCCCGTTTGTCTGTGGCTTCGGCGACCTTTACACCCAAAGTGTGGCGCCCGAAGGTGTGAACCAACGTAATCCGACCTCGGCGCTTAAGCTCTAAGCCTAAGCTGAGCGAACCGAACCGAACCGAACCGAACCGAACCGAACCTGTAGCGTAGCGTTAGCGTGAGGTGAGGTGCGGTGAGGTCAGCCTCAGCGCCAAGTAAGCTAAGCTGTCCGGCCGTGAGGTGGGTGGGTAGGTAGGTAGGTAGGTAGGTAGGTAGGTAGGTAGGTGCGGCTGCTGCGGCCACCTGACGGCTGACGTGTTTGAATGCTTAACCTAAGTTTGAGGCTTAACCTAACCCAAGTGGCCTTAACCTAACCTAACCTAACCTAACCTAACCTAACCTAACCTCTGACGCCCGACGTGTGTTTGAATGCTTAACCTAAGTTTGACGCTTAACCTAACACCGACCCTTAACCTAACCCAAGTGCCCTTAACCTAACCCACGTCCACCGAACCTAACCGAGACGTGTGAACCTAATGTCTAACTCGTCACGCGTGATGTTGGCTGTCGTGTGTGCTGACGGCAGATTGGGTTGGTCTGTAGTTGCGGATTTCGGTTTGCCTCGGGCGAGGGGTTGGCTCGTAAGCGGCGAGGGGCGCTCCGGCGGAGCATGTTGCTTTGCAGGCGGCGCCCGTTTTTGCGGCGGGCACAATTGAAATTGTTGGGAAACGAACGAAAGGGCTGTGAATGTTGGCGGGCGAGAGGAGGAGGACGTGGCCCGACGGCTGCGGGCCGATCGGGAAACGGTGGGAGGGCGATGGGGCGGCGGAGGTGCGTTTGCACGGCCGTCATCGCCGCACGCCTCCGCTTGTGTGGCTGTGGCGCCGGCCGCGCTGGCCGGGCTGCCGCGGCGACGGTGTGGGGCTTTTGCCGAAGGTTTGGCCATTGTGGCGGGTCGTCGGCTGGGGCTGTGGGGGCGGCATTTGGGCGTGGGCGGCGATTCTCGGCGGGCCGACCCAGGCTGTAGCGCGCGGTGGCTGCAGTTTGGCCGTGGTTTGCGGCGCTGCCGTGGCGACTGGTTGGCGACTGTGGTGTGGCTGTGTGTAGCCCCATCCTCGGTGGTTTGAAAGGCGCGGGTGGTTGTGGCGCAGGTGTGGGGCTGCTCCGCACAGGCTGTCGGACGTTGGGCGGTAGCAAGCGCGGGAGGCGCGGCGCGGCGGCGCGCAGAGTGGCGGCCGCTCTCTCGGCCGTCCGCGCCCGCCCGCGACACTGGCTGGGCCTGTGCGTCGAGGCGGCTATTCCTCTGCTGTGCGCTCCGCTCGCTGCGTGTCTCCTCTCGCTCTCGCTGCTCGCTGTGTGTTAACGCGCGTCGTCGAAATGGCAGATCAGGCGGCTACGAACGAGACTGCTGCGGCACCCGCCGCCACCGGCACTACGAAGAAGGCAAAGTCTGCGTCGTCTGCGAAGAAGCCGCGCGCCAAGCCTGCGCACCCGCGCACCTCTGAGATGGTGACGGCCGCCATCAAGAGTCTGAAGGAGCGCGGCGGATCGTCGCTGCAGGCGATCAAGAAGTACATTGCCGCGCACTACAAGCTGGACGCGGAGAAGCTGGCGCCGTTTATCAAGAAGTACCTCAAGTCGGCCGTGGTGGCGGGCGAGCTGGTGCAGACGAAGGGGAAGGGCGCGTCCGGCTCTTTCAAGCTTGCCGGCGCCGGCGGCGGGGCGGCTGAGGGCGGCAAGGCTCGTGCTGGCGGTGCCAAGAAGAAGCGCGCCGCTCCGGCCAGCAAGGAGAAGAAGGGCGCCCGTGCGGCCGGCGCAAAGAAGGCTGGTGGCGTGAAGGCGGCGACTGGTCGGAAGGCGGGCGCCGCCAAGAAGGCGTCTGCGGCGTCGGCCGCTCCCGCCGGTGCGAAGAAGGCGGCTGCTGCCAAGCCGGCCAAGGCCAAGTCGCCGTCGAAGGCGAAGAAGGCCGCCAAGGTTCCGACGAAGAAGCCGAAGGCGCCGCGCCCGAAGAAGGCGACGACGCCGTCTAAGGCGAAGGCGTCGCCCAAGAAGAAGAAGTAGAGGAGAAGAAGAAAGGAATGGGAAAGGAAGGGTTGGCGGATGACTCCGTCGTCCCCACCCCCCGTCCCCGTCGTCTAGTGGCGCGCAAGAGACGCGCGGCCCAAAACGGCCCTTCTCAGGGCCATCAAAGCACGTCGGGAAGGTTTTGATTGTCGTGTTTGTGTTGCGGTGTGGTTGCGTCGTCTGGCGTTTCTGTATGCCCGTGTGTGGATACTGTTTGCGTGCCGTGGTGGTTGGATTGCGGGGGGTCGGTGGCGGGTGCGGGCGGCGGTAGCGGTTGATTGTCGCCGTTTTTGGTCGCGGCCGGCCGACGGTTGTTGGTTTGTGTCATGTTGTTTGAATACTTTGGTTTGCCTGCCTTCTTCTTCTCGGACGTGTCTTGTCTTGTGTGTGTTCTTGCAACGGGGGCGGGGGACGCTGAGATGTGGAAAGGGTCGGTGGCGTTGGACTTGCCTGGCTTTTTTGTTTGTTTTTCTTTTCTTTTCGAAACGAAGCGGCGGCCGGCCGTGTGGTTGACGGCGTCGGCCGATGGGTTATTGTGCGCTTTGAGCGCCGCGCCGGGGAGGGATGATGTTGATTGTTGCGCGCGCCAGCAAGCTGGCAGAGAGAGCGGCTGTGGCGGACGGACGGGAAGTGGAAGTGGTGTGTTTTGTCTTTGGTTCTGTGGTTGTGGGGCGAGAGGCGACCGACAAAGTTTGCTCGCGACGGAGTGATGTTAGTGGCCCTTAAAAGGGCCGTTTTGTTTGTTGCGTGCGTGGGCGGTGCCCAGCGGCTGGCGCGGTGTTTAGGCGCGCTCGCCGCGGATGCGGCGCGCGAGCTGGATGTCCTTGGGCATGATGGTGACGCGCTTGGCGTGGATTGCGCACAGGTTGGTGTCTTCGAAGAGGCCGACGAGGTAGGCCTCGCTGGCCTCCTGCAGGGCCATGACCGCGGAGCTCTGGAAGCGCAGGTCGGTCTTGAAGTCCTGGGCGATCTCGCGCACTAGGCGCTGGAATGGCAGCTTGCGGATGAGCAGCTCTGTGCTCTTCTGGTAGCGCCTGATTTCTCGCAGGGCGACGGTGCCCGGCCTGTAGCGGTGGGGCTTCTTGACGCCGCCGGTGGCGGGCGCGCTCTTCCTCGCCGCCTTGGTGGCGAGCTGTTTGCGCGGCGCCTTTCCGCCGGTGGACTTGCGGGCCGTTTGCTTTGTGCGGGCCATAGCGGTAGCGGTAGCGGAGCGGCGTGGAGGCGAGGTGCTGCGTCGGGTGCTGCCTTGACGACACGGGCGCGCGCCGCGGCCTCACTTGATTCTGGACGGGGTGTGGAACATCCCGGTCTATCGTGAATGTAGGGTTTACCGAGAGGCATTTCCTACCAAGGCTGCAGGTTGAGGTTGGTGGAGGACATCGCGTGTGATAACTGGAAGTCGCAGAGAGGAATTGGTGGTGGGGAATCTGCGGGGCTGACCTGATTATTCGATCAGGGCAACGGGCCGCCTATAGTGGTCGTAATTGTCATTATGTCGCCCTAAGTTCCGGACGAGGGGATTGTCTGAAGTGCGGGTGGTGGTGTAAAACCGGCGCGCTGCAGCTTGAAATCTCTCCCGGACTAGGGGTTCCTCAGCCGCCTGATGGAGGAGGCGATGAGGAAAATCACGCGGCACATGGTAGATTCGGCGCAAAATCTTGTTTTGTAGTTGCTGGAGCCTCTTAATGTGAGAGGGGGCAGCATTGCCCCAGACTTCACACGCATAGTCCATGACCGGACGGATGCACGTGCGATAAAGACGCAGTCCGTTGGCGACAGGAAGCGAGGAGGTTTCATTGAGCATGGGGTACAATGCCCCAGCCCGCTGAGACGTCTTCCGGTGGACAGCGGAGACTTGAGCCTTCCATGTCAACTTGCGATCGAGAATGACCCCGAGGTAGGTAGCAGTCGTGGTCCAAGTAATGGCCTGGTTACAAAGCACCAGGGGTGGCACGTCAGGTGGGAGACGGCGAGTGAGGATCAGCCCCTGAGATTTGGTGGCGTTGAAGCTGATCCTCCAATCGGCGGCCCAACGCTCGAGGTCCTGCAGCGCAGCTTGCAGACGTCGGAGGACGGCGTCGATGTCGCGATGGCGCGAGAAGAGGGCCGTGTCATCAGCATAGATGGCACGACCAACCCTCGGGGAAACCGGCAGGTCGGAGGTGTAAACGGAATACAAGATCGGGCCCAGAACACTCCCTTGCGGCACGCCAGCAAGGACGGGGCGAACAGAGGAAGTCGTGCTGCCAACCCGGACGACAAAAGTACGTCCCGCAAGGTAGCTGGCAAGAAGGCGGACGAAGCACGAAGGGATGCCGAGGTGGAACAACTTGAAGAGCAGGCCGTGGTGCCAGACGGTGTCAAAGGCCTTTGACACATCCAGCAGGACAAGGCCGCAAAACTCCCGATTGTTGAAAGCCAGTGTCGCCTCCTCGACGACGCGGAGCAGCTGTTGAGTGGTGGAGTGGTGCTGGCGGAATCCAAACTGCTCCCGAGGAATGATATTGTCCTGGTGAAGCAGCCGGCCGAACCTAGAGAGGAGGATCCTCTCGAAAACTTTGCTCAACGTCGGGAGGAGACTGATGGGGCGATAATGCGCCGGCACCGTCCTGTTTTTGCCCGGCTTCGGGACCGCCACAACGACAGCCGTCTTCCAAGCTTCTGGGTACTGCAGCTGGACAAGGATGGCGTTGAAGAGAGCGACCACGTACAAGATGCCAAGCCTGGGCATCATGCGGAGGACTCTCCCGTCAACGTTGTCGTGCCCAGGGGCCTTCTTCTGGGGAAGTCGTCGAAGATGGTCAGTGACCTCCCGTTCCGACGTCGGGACAATGGTGGCGTCACCGGGGTCGCCGTGGAGGAAGACAGGAAGTCGGGTCTCGACCGTGCGGACGTTCTCGTGGTCGACCGGCACCGCAAGGGGCCGGAAGTTGGCCTCGAAAGCCGTCGCCAAGGCCTCGGCTTGAGCGGCAGGCGTGTAGGCAGGTCCATCCGGTGTTGTGAGCGGCGGCATGTGCGGGCGATGGCGTGTGAGGGAACGGACCATCTCCCACGTGTCGGCCCCAGGATCAATGGAGGCAAGCTTCTCCTCCCACCGGCGTATACGATGAGCAGCAAGGGCAGCCTTGATGGTGCGGCGGAGATGATTGATGCGCCGCTTCAGCAGAGGCTGCCGTGTTTCACGCCACTCTCTGTTGAGACGGTTTCGTTCTCGGATAAGGGCCTGTATGGCTGCAGGAAGAGCTGGAGCCGCCACAGAGGAAACCCGCGGAGGCGGAGTGGAGTCAGCGACAGCCGCGGTGAGAACTGCAGTCAGGGTGTGGAGAGCAGCATCGACATCGGTGTCCAGGGGAGGTGGCTCGGCAGGGAGGCGTTCCAGAACAAGCTGCTGGAAGCGCGGCCAGTCGGTCTTCCGGGTGTCGAGCTTAGCTGCTGGAGGAAGCGGAGTGACATACAGCCGAAAGAGCACCGGCAAGTGGTCGGAGCTCAAGACGTGGAGAACGTCGGGGGTGACAAACCAGTCGACACCCTTGACGAGACAAATGTCCAAGACATCGGGAGCAGTACCATTCGGAGGGTAGTGCGTTGGCTCGTCAGGTCCATAGACAGAAGCTCGTGCCCTCTCAGCAGCATTATAGAGCCGCCTCCCACTGACGTTCAGCGTCCGAGAATTCCAGAGCTGGTGCTTGGCATTAAGGTCCCCAGCGAGGAAGATCTTGTCCCCAGCACGGAGGAGAGCGTCAGCGTCGTGGATGGTGAGGTGGCCACGTGGCGGCCGGTACACGGAGAGAAAGATGACCGTGCCAAGGGACGTCTCCACTGCAACGGCCGTGGCTTCACAGGAGTCCAGACGTGGCAGAGGGACTCGGTAGTGCCGGAGTGTCCGCTTGACGTAGATGGCTGTGCCACCGCCAGCCGTCAGCCTGTCGTCGCGATAGCAGACGTAATTCGGGGCGTTCGCTCGAAGGCCAGGCTTGAGGTGCGTCTCGGTGAGGAGACACACATCAACGCTGTAGTCCTGGAGAAACTGCCGGAATTCGAGAAGCGCTGGGAAGAGGCCATTCGCGTTCCACGTGACAGCCGTGAAGTTCTGGTGGCGCCTAAGGTTGCGAGCCATGGCCAGTGGATGTGGACGCCGCGGCGGTGGGGAAACTTCGGAGGGCTGCATGGACTGCAGCAGTGATGGCGGCCGGCAGCTGGGCCAGTGCGGCGGAGACAGCCACAAGGGTGGCCTGAACTTCTTTGAGGACCGCGATGAAATCATCAGCTGCAGCAGGAGGAGCAGGCCCGTCGTCAGGGCGTCGCGGAGGCTGGACAGCAGGGGCAGGAGGAGGCGTCGTCCGGCCCTGAAGGACGTCGGCGTAGCCAAGGTCTGCCCGAGCAGCAAGCAGGCGCCGCTGGGCGGGTTGGCGCGAAGGAGTAGCAGGCGGTGGTGCAGCTCGGCGCCGCAGCTG
This sequence comes from Schistocerca cancellata, assembly GCF_023864275.1. Lineage (NCBI taxonomy): Eukaryota > Metazoa > Arthropoda > Insecta > Orthoptera > Acrididae > Schistocerca > Schistocerca cancellata. The sequence continues at coordinate 453,767,992 of NC_064634.1, read as the reverse complement.
TCGACCATCGGAGCGGGACGTCTCCCGCAAGGGAGGTAGTCCACGCTGGCGGCGGCTGGCTGCCTTGTGAACAGCGCAACCGCGGTAGCTGGCAGGATGAGCCCGCTTGCACAGGGCACAGGTGGCCGGTTCGTCCCGGTTCCGGGTACACTGCTGACTGAGGTGACCCTCGCCACATTTGACACAACGGGGCCGCATGCGACACAGGCGGGAAGTGTGGCCTGGCTCCTGGCAATTGTAGCATTGAACGAGGCCCTTCCGTGCGCGTAGCTTCTCGACAGTCACCGAAAGGTCATAAAACCGGGTGACTTGGTAAATTTGCCTGTTATCAGGTGTGTCAGGCAACACGATCTCCATCAAAGGGATGGGACGCTGAGTACCAGGCATCTTCATTCGCGTGGTAGCAGTAGGCGCAAAACCCATAGTGATAAGGCCGTCCTTAAAGGCGTCTGCCTTCATCTTCAGCGGTATGCCTCTCATGGCAACCTTGAGAACTTTGGGACGCACGGTGGGGAAGGTGTAGTTCGGTATACCACGTGCACCAACCACGTCCATAACAGCAACGTAATCTTCAGTGGTGGCGACAGTCAGCTTCAGACGGTCTTCGCCGCAGTGTTTGGCGGTAAAAGCATTCTTCAGGTTGGCCTGGAGCCAGTCCCGAAGCGTCATGTAATCGTCAGGGTAGTCGATGACAATCGGTGGCAGCTTAGGGCCGGAACGACGTGTAGCATCGTCGGCGGTCGCCGGGGAAGGCTCGTCGGCATCTTCAGAGTCGGCGCCATCCGCTAGGGCGTCGTACGGATTAGCAGTAGGCACAGGGGCAACAGGGTTGCGCCGTCGTGGAGCCGCCCTCTTCTTAGGCGGCGGCTTCTTGAAGCCAGCGTCACTCGTACCAGAAGTGTGTTGGTCATCACTGGCTGACGTGACAGCCGATCGCTTGCGCTGAAGCACCCGCTGCGGGGCGCCGGTAGCGCAGTCTTCACGGGGAGGGTCCGTAGAGTAGTCCATCTCATCGTCCGGGTCTCGCTGGGTCGTCATATTCTCGTGGTCCGCCTGGGGTTGCCGGGTCGTCATAGGTGGAGCGTCCAATGGGGCCGCCGACGGCGCGGGCGCCGCCGGACGGCGATCAGACAGCTCCGGCGCGGCGGCGGCAGCTGCCGCGGCCGCGCGCGCGTTACATACGTCCTCCTTGCTCGCCATCACGAACTCGAATGGGGGCTGGGCGGGCGCGCGCCAGCCACCGTGGTGCGCTTATATGCCCTCGGTTGCGCGTGGTGGGGGGAGGGCGGGCCAGAGTCTATATAGGGGGGCTGGCGCGTGCGCTGGGCGCACTCGAGTTAGCGATGCCGAGCGAGACGGACGCACGCGCCGAGCGCTCCGCTCCAGAGGCCGCTAATGCGTCTCCGACAGCTCCAGCGGACAGGGCCGCGTCCCTGCACGCTAACGGGGTCGAGTCGAGTACGTCAGATTCGCTACGGAGCGTCTCTGATAGTACTCCTCCCTCAACGAGCGTCGACCGTGCTCACGCCTATCGCGTCACTCGCGTAAGTGAAACCGCGCTTTCGATATCTAGCGAGTGTTGTGCGTCGTTGCAGCTGCCGCTGGAGACGCCTGTGGACGTCCCCACCGCGCAGCAGGACATCGACGAAGCATTCCAGCATCTGGTGAGTCTCATGCCGCAAGCAGCCGCTGCACCCCTCGGAGTCGACTCCGATAACGACGAAGAGGAAATGCAGACGGAGCAGACATCGGCAGGCTCACAACCGTCAACGTCGCGCGCCTCGAGGAAGAGGCAGAAGTCCGACGACGACTCCTCAGCCCCGGACGCGCGCAAGTTCCGCAAGGAAAACGCGCTAAACGGCACCAAAACCGGGACGAAAATTCGCCGCCGCACGCTGAAGTCCAAAGTGGACAACGACAGCTTCGTAGCTCCCACGAAGACCGCAAAAGCCACACGACAACCGACAGCAGCACCAGTAGGCACGAGCAACAGCTTCCAAGCACTAAGTGACTCGGAAGACGAGGAGCTGACTCTGCCACCGCTGCAGCAGCGTCGCGCACCGCCGCCGCTTATAGTGAAGTTTGAACGCCACTTTCGTGAGCTGCAGAACGCTCTGAACTTGCTGATTGGAAGGGACAGCTACACCATCAGCACGTCAGGCGATGACCTTCACAAAGTGAAGGTGAAAACCACCGAACACTTCGTGAAACTCAGCGAGGAATGCACCAGACGGGGCTGGAATTTCTACACCTTCAGCTCCAACAGGAAGAAGCCCCTGAAGGTTGTATTTCGAAAAATCCCTCGCACCTTAAAGCCGGAAGAGGTGAAGGAAGATCTGGAACAAATGGGCTACTGCGTCGAGGAAGTCATAAGAATGAAACTTCATCGCACCAAGGGACGCAACCCGCTCTTCCTGGTAATTGCAAGCAACACGGCGGAAAACCGGAAGCTTTTCCAACTCAAGCGGATAGGCAACTTGGAAGTGTGTGCAGAAGTGCTACGCAACAAAGCTGCATACGCTCAGTGCTTTCGCTGCCTGGAACTCGGCCACTCGACTAAGTACTGTGGAATGCCCGAGTATTGTGTTAAGTGCGGTGAGCAACACGCCACCGAAGCGTGTGCTAAAACTGGTGTACCACACAAAGACTTTACGCCCAAGTGCAAACTCTGTGGCGAAGAGCACTGCGCAAATTATAGAGGCTGCACAAGACACAAAACGTTTGCGGCTCGCGCCCGCGGAAACGAAACGCAGCAGCGAAGAGTTTCGGCGGGAACGTCGCACCCACGTGGAGCCCCAACGCACAGCCAGACAAAGAGGAGACGAGGCCGCCGAGGCCGCGCATCCGGCCGACCACATTCCGAGGCGGTCGTCAACCTCGCCCAGCAGCGCGGGAACTCCGACGCCCGGAACAAAGAGCGGCAGCAACCCCACAGGCAGCCGCAGAACGCCCCACCGGCAATGGAGCGCGATGGCGGACAGACTCCGCCCGCCGCCTCACAGCAGGTACAAGCGCGCCTTCACGCAGCACCGGCCGCAGCCAACCAGGCCGCAGGCCCGCCTTCCCCGCCGCAGCGAGCCGCGCCATTGGCGGCCCAGCCGCAGGTAGTTCCCCCGCCTGCGCCCCTACCTCGGCAATCAGCTCCTACCACCGCGCCTCGCCGTAACGGAGCGGACCAATCAGCGCCGCCCGTCCCGGACCGGTCCAGCATGGCCGACTTCCCTGAACCGCGATGGCGTCGCCAGCGGCCAATCACCGGCCAGCAGCCTGCTCCAGCAGCCCACACCAACGGCGGCCAGCAGCGCAGCGGCAACCGGACCACTGGCGACGGCCATACTGTCGGCCCCCGACAAAATGGCGTACACACCGACCGCCATGATATCGGCCCCCGACAGGATGGCGACCGCATCGACCGTCTCCTTGACACGATGCAACTAATGATGGCTCGCGTGACCGAGCTGATGGCCGCAGTACAGCAAGTACTCGCCATAGCCTCTTCCACCGCCCATCATGCCTGAAAACCCAAGAAGCCTCAGGGTCTGCGTATTCAACGCCAATGGCCTGAAAACGCAGGACGGTGAATTCCGGCAGTTTCTGCGCGACGAGGACATAGACATCTGCCTCGTCGCGGAAACTCACCTAAAGCCAGGCGTACGAGTCGGCGTCGCTAATTACGTCTGCCACCGCTACGACAGGCCGACTGCAGGAGGTGGGACGGCCGTTTACGTTCGGCGTTCCATCAGACACCATCGGGTTCCCGTGCCAGAACTGACGTCGACTGAAGCAGCCGCAGTCGCAGTCGACACTGTGCACGGCAGGATAACCTTCTGTGCTGTCTACAGGCCGCCGCGTGGACAACTAGATGTCGCGGACGCCAACAAACTCCTGTCCCTCCAAGGAAACCTTATACTTGGGGGCGACTGGAACGCGAAGCACGCGGCATGGAATAGCCGCCTTACGAACACCAGCGGCAGACGGCTACAACGCATAATAGAGCGTCACGACGCCGTCGCAGTAGGCCCACACGACGCCACCATCTATCCAGCACGCGGACGGGAGGACGTGTTGGACTTTATTATAATGAAGGGCATACGGCAGCAAGTGGCGGCCAGCACTCGAACGGCACTCGCGTCCGATCACTTGCCAGTCATCTTCCTGCTCAACGCCGACGTAATGCCGTTGCAACGCAGAGGACTCGACCTACGAGGTATAAATTGGGAAGAGTACCGAGCGAACGTCACGGAAGCCCTCACGACACTCCCCGACGTCGACGTCGAAGGCGTGGACGCCGCACTACAGCACCTGTCTCAAGCCCTCACAGATGCAGCCACGGCCGCAACACCCGCGAGGCGTCCAGCGGAGGAAGTTCACCTCCCTCACCAGCTCCCGCAACGCATCCGAGACGCCATAGCAGCTAAAAACAGGCTGCAGCGAGAGTGGCAGCTCACGCGAAACCCGCGCACCAAGCGAGAATTAAATCGGATGCGCCGCCACATCAGGGCGGATGTGGATGCGCATCGAAACGCTGAGTGGGCTGCAAAAATAGGGCAACTTAACGTCGAGGACGGGTCGGCGTGGAAGTCCATGAAAAGCTTCCTACGCCGCACGCAGCCCATACCGCCTCTGCTAGTGGGTAACAGGTTTGTTAGCGAACCAGACGCCAAGGCTAACGCATTGGCTGATGCTTTCGCTGCAAACTTTACCCCTATGGAGGACCCAATAGACGAGGAACACGTCCGACTCGTAGCAGACCGTCTTCCAGTCTTCCTACGTGAACGCGCAGAGGACGACGAGATTCAGCCTGTCTCGTCGGAAGAAGTGCAACTACAGCTTCGCCACCTTCAGCCCAAGAAAGCAGGCGGAGCAGACAACATTACAAACCTAATGCTGAAGCAGCTTCCCGACGCCGCAGCACAACATCTTGCGGCCATCTTTAACGGGATTCTGCGCTCCAGCGAGTTTCCAGCCTGTTGGAAGCATGCTGAGGTAGTCGCCTTGCCGAAGCCGGGGAAGGACGCACGCATTGCGAACAACTACCGGCCCATCAGCCTTCTACCAGCAACTTCCAAGGTCTTCGAAAGGTTGTACCTGGTCCGCCTGCTGGCGCATGTAAACGCCGAAGGAATTCTCCCTGACGAGCAGTTCGGGTTCCGTCGGGAACACGCGACGACGCACCAGCTGCTCCGCCTGACGGAGGAAGCGTTCGGAGCCGTTGATCGACGCAAGTATTTCGGCGCTCTCTTGCTGGACGTGTCTCGTGCCTTTGACTCCGTGTGGCATGACGGCCTCCTGTTCAAGCTTCTTGTGCAGGGGGTACCTGTGTCGCACGTAAGGCTCCTGCAGAGCTACCTGCAGGAAAGGACGTTTCACGTCCGTGCTTCCAGTGGAATTTCCACGGAGCGCCGTATACTTGCGGGTGTACCTCAAGGCTCGGTCATCGGTCCGACGCTGTACTCCCTCTATACCGCCGACCTGCCACGCACGAACCGCGTCCAGACGGCACTATATGCCGACGATACGGCGATCTACAGTAGCAGCTGGAGCGTCGACGTCTTGCAGCGGCGTCTACAGGCAGCCACCGACGAGCTCTCGGAGTGGGCTAGAAAGTGGCGCCTCGCCTACAACGGAGACAAGAGCCAGGCGATAATCATCACAAATCGCCCCCTCCGTCAAGACGCGCCGACAGTATCGGTGAGTGGTGTGCCAGTACCTTGGAACCGCACCGCCAAGTACTTAGGCGTTACTTTAGACCGGCGTCTCACATGGCAGCAACATATAGAAGCAACCAGAGGAAAGGCACTGGGTAGATTAAGGCTGCTCTACCCAGTGCTCAACCCCACGACAACGCTGCCAGAAGACGTCGGTCTTACGCTGTACAAGGCCGCCATTCGACCGCTGCTGGAGTACGCCGCAGTCGTGTGGGGCAACACGGCTGAAACCAACCTCAAACGCCTGCAAACAATACAGAACAGGGCGTTGCGTCTTGCACTGCATCTACCCAAGGACTTCCCCACAGAGGAACTCCACCATGTCGCTGGAATCAAGCCGCTGCGGCAAAGATTCCGAGAAACAGCGACGACTTTCTATGAAAAGGCCGAGAGGTCAACCAATCAACTGGTTAGAGGACTCGGCCACCGGCCACACTGGCGAGCGTCCCTTCGCTGGCCAGACTTGCTGCGTCAGTAACCACGCAGCATACCTTAACACGAAGTCCGCAGTGCAGGACAGCATAAGAAGACATAAGCCTACCCCATAACTAAGACTCTGCCTATTGTAGGAAAAATAGCGAAAGGCTATTAGAAACTACAACCTCGTCACGTGGAACAAACACGCATGTTCCACACATTAGCACACCTGGCGCTGGGCGCAGACCGTAGCCGACTCGCTAGCGCCGGGTGAGGAGCCAGCCGCTGCAGCAGACGTTTTGCTTGCCTGAGCTTTTTTGAGGATTTAGAAGAGATGACTGGCCGCGGCAAGGGAGGAAAGGGGCTCGGCAAGGGTGGCGCCAAGCGGCACCGCAAGGTGTTGCGCGACAACATCCAGGGCATCACGAAGCCCGCGATCCGCCGCCTGGCTCGCAGGGGCGGCGTGAAGCGCATCTCTGGTCTGATCTACGAGGAGACCCGCGGAGTGCTGAAGGTGTTCCTGGAGAACGTGATCCGCGACGCGGTGACGTACACTGAGCACGCCAAGCGCAAGACTGTGACGGCCATGGACGTGGTGTACGCCCTGAAGAGGCAGGGGCGCACCCTGTACGGTTTCGGCGGTTAGGCGCGTCGCAGCCGGTGTGCTGTGCCGCGTTGGCCTTCCCGCGGCCGTGGGAGAGACGAAAACGGCCCTTTTCAGGGCCACCACACTGTTCGGAAATTGAAAAGTGCGAAAGAGTCTGTGTTGTTGCTGCGTGTGTGCGCTGTGTTGCCTGCCTGCCTGCCTGCCTGCCTTCTTTCTTTCATTCTTCATTTCGTTTGCGTTTGACTGACGTGACTGGGAGAAAGGAAAGGAAGCGGGTCTTGTGGCTGTGTGTGTGCGAGAGAGGGCGTTGTGTGTTTGTTTTGTTTATCGATCGATGGAGACGCCGGGCTGTGTGTTGTTGTTGTGCGAGAGGCGGTGAATATCTGCGTGGTTTTGGCTGTGTGTTTGCGGCGGCGTTGGAGTTGCCGAGGCAAGGCGGCCGGATCAGCTGTTTCGTTTGTATGGGGCGCGCGGGAGTGGAGGGCGGTGTGTCGACACGCTCGTTTAACAGTGGTGATTATTGCTGTCGTTGTCGTTTGGAAGGCGACTGTGCGTGCGTGGAGGTGCTTGAGGCAAACGAAACAAAACGAGAGAAATGTGTGTGTGTGTTGGGCCACACGGGCTGTGGACGACAAGATGGCGGCGGCGGCGGCTCTTCTTGTTCTTCTCTCTTTCCTTTAGTCCTCTACCGTTAGAGGGGGAGTTGGTGGAGGTTATTGTCGCCTGTGGACATTAGCTCCTCTTTTCTGTGTGTTGTTCTTATCTTTGGTAGTGTGCTTTCTCGGACGTTGCTGTTTGTTGAGAGTGATTATGTGTTCTGTTTGTGCTACTGCTGGAGTAGCGACTCGGGTCTTGCACATCTGTCCCTGTGGTGTTCATATTGCCCAAGGGTCAAGACGTAATAGTCATTGTGTGAATTCCGCGCGGTCGCGTAGAACGCTTCTGCCAGGGCGCGGAATCGTGTTGTGAGTGGTTCTAGGCAGGTCTGCCGCGGGGACGTGTAAGGCCCGTCGTAGAGCGCTCTGCTCTGGACCCTTCTGTAGGCGATGCATCGTCGATCTGGCTGCATAGCCCCACACAGGGCGCGCATATTCCAGTATCGCTACCCCTGTTGCGGGGTCGAGGGAACAGGGGTACAGGATCTGCATCCTGGCGCGAGCGTTTGTGCCACGTTCCCCTATGTGACACTTCGATGTCAGGCGTGACACCGAGGTACCTCGCAGAATATCTCCCCCTGCAATCCGTAGCAGTTGGTATGGTCTTGTTGCCGGCGGCGGCGGCTGTGGAAGTGACGTTAAAGTAAAGTAAAGCGCGGCGAGGACGACTGAAATTTTGCTTTGGACGTAGGTTTGTGTGGTGGCCCTGAAAAGGGCCGATTGTTGTGAGCCGAGCCGGCAACGCGCGTTGCGTGCAGGGGAGCACGCAGCGCTGCTGGGCGGCGGGTCCGCGTGCCGATTGCCTGGCCTCTCTGTTTAGGCCTTCTTCTCGGTCTTCTTTGGCAGCAGGACGGCCTGGATGTTGGGCAGGACACCACCCTGTGCGATGGTGACGCCCGACAGGAGCTTGTTGAGCTCCTCGTCGTTGCGGATGGCAAGCTGCAGGTGGCGCGGGATGATGCGCGTCTTCTTGTTGTCGCGGGCCGCGTTTCCGGCCAGCTCGAGCACCTCAGCCGCGAGGTACTCCATGACGGCGGCGAGGTAGACGGGCGCCCCGGCGCCGACGCGCTCGGCGTAGTTTCCCTTGCGCAGGAGGCGGTGGATTCTGCCGACCGGGAACTGGAGCCCGGCCCTGCTTGAGCGGGACTTTGACTTGCCCTTGACTTTGCCTCCCTTTCCGCGTCCGGACATGGCGATGGGCTGTGGTGTAGAAACGAGACGAGACGAACGACGGTGCGAGCCGCAGCGAGTCGAGCAGCGGAGTGGCGGCGCCGCCAGGGGTGGGGGTCCTTTATGCTCTCGGGTGCGGCGGCCGGTTGCGCTCGCGGCCCATTGGTCGGCGGCCGCAACGGGGCGAGCTGGTAAAGGTGCGGCGGCGGGGCGCGCTGGGTGCCACTGTGTGGGGAGACGCTGACTAGAGCGGAGCGCTTGCTACTGGTGTTGCTGCCGTACGTTCACGTTCTTGTTTGAGATGCCGCCCAAGACTAGCGGGAAGGCCGCCAAGAAGGCTGGCAAGGCGCAGAAGAACATTTCGAAGGGCGACAAGAAGAAGAAGCGCAAGAGGAAGGAGAGCTATGCCATCTACATCTACAAGGTGCTGAAGCAGGTGCACCCTGACACGGGCATCTCGTCGAAGGCGATGAGCATCATGAACAGCTTCGTGAACGACATTTTCGAGCGCATCGCGGCCGAGGCGTCCCGCCTGGCGCACTACAACAAGCGCTCGACCATCACGTCCCGCGAGATCCAGACCGCTGTGCGGCTGTTGCTGCCTGGCGAGCTGGCCAAGCACGCCGTGAGCGAGGGCACGAAGGCGGTGACCAAGTACACGAGCTCCAAGTAAGGAGGTGGCTCTGGAATGGAAGGAGAGAAGGCTCCTCCGTTGCGAGAGCGGCAAAAACGGCCCTTTTCAGGGCCACCAAATGGCCTTTGCGGGAAGGGCGGAATTGTTGTTGTTGTTGTTGTTGTTTTGTGTGTGTGTGAGTGGGTGGACGGCGGCAATAGCTACCGCTTTGGTTGCGACGCGACGGGGTGGGGTGGCCGATGCGATGAATTTGATTGATGGGGGCGCGTCGCGTGTTGCGGGGTACGGCCACGGTGTGACGTGGAATGGAGGCACGTGCGCACAACTCGTTGGTGTTACCTGTCTGCGAGGTGGGGGAAGTGCGATCGGTGATGTGTCCTTTGGATGGAGGTGCCGGTTAGTTACGTGACGGATGGAAACGAAACGCGATTGTTGGGAATGTCAGTGTGTAACGACGGCCGTTTTTTTTTTTTTCGGGTCGGTTTGCACGCCATACATGGCGAGGGTGAGATGTGTCTGTAAATGCTGCAGCGTGGAGGCGTGTGAGTGACGCTTAAATGAACGCGCATTGAGACACCAATGTGTATTGCATTGTACGGGCGACACGCACGATGATGTACCTTTCCCTCCGACTGTGATTTCGATAGTCGTGTCTGTGTCTGCTTGTGCGTACGACGCACGCACACCGACGTCGTCATTGAAGATGCATGCACGCGTGTCCAGTCCAGTGCAGTACAGTAGAGTAAGCGCGACGCTAGAAGACGACGGTCGCTTTGGCGAATGTGCGCACACGTGTTTGTGTGTGTCGGTGATGTGGTCCGATCCGTCGCCTCTGGGAAACTGTCGATCGGCGCGGTACACCGGCATCACGCAACGGACGTCTTGAACACCCGTCATACGGTCGCGCTGAGAACGGTTACCGAAAGGTGAACCTCTGATCGGTCGAATGTCTGGGCAGAACGTGAGGAGAGAATGGTGGAGGAAAGGACAGAGGGGAAAAAAAAAAAGAGAGAGAGAAGAAAAAAAAAACGGATAAAAAGAAACCAAACAAAACGGAGAAACGCAGTGTAGAGCAACGGAACGTTCCCGTGTCGGAGGTGTATTGTAGCCGCACTGAAATGCGTGTAACGGCGCGGCGGCAAGTGTCTGCCGTGGTGAACGTTACCTTTGACGGCTGAATTGTGCGTTGCGTTGCTTTGCTTTCCCGGATGTGTATGTAACGTTCGTTGAGATGGTTCTGAGGAAGAATGTACGACAGTGCCCGTGCCGTCTATGTTCGTGTGCAAAGCCATTGTGTGTGTACGGAATGATGTCTGTAGGTGTTAGTGAACATGTTTTACCAGTGGGGGAAATGGATCGTGGATGGTTGCCGTCACGGTCGAGACACCGCACGCACGCACCCTCCCTCCCTCCCTCCCTACATGAAGGTGTCGAGAAAGTGTGTTAACCGGGGTCTGTTTGTCTTTCGTTAAAGGGAAGGGACGAGAGAGAGAGAGAGAGAGAGAGAGAGAGAGAGAGAGAAGCGAAGTGGGATAGTGCGTTCATTTTGTGTGTGTGTGTGTGTGTGTGTGTGTGTGTGTTGTTTTGAGAATTGCGTCCGGGAATGGCGGTGGGCGTGCCCTGCATGTGGCCCGGAAGGCTGTTCGTTTCGCGGTAGTGTGTGGACAGGGGAGGGGCACGCGTAACGCTGCCGGCATGGCATGGCATTCGGGAGATGGGAGGGGGCAAACGAAGAAAACGAGACGCGGAGGCTATAAAGACGGGGAGGGGCGCGGTGTGGGTGGCTTGCGCTGCGCTCGGCTGGCGCGTGCGGCGTTGTTTTTGTGCAAAAGAAGAGAAAACGAATGGGTTGCCGGGAGGGGGCCGTTGTGGTGTAGCCGCAGACGCGGCTGTCAGTGAACGTGGTGAGACCCGACGGATGCGGGAGGGGCGGGGGCGGGGGCGGGGAAAACACTAGAAGAAAGAAGGAGAAAAACGCTGCTGCAACCAACATAAAATGAGGCCTTTTGTAACCTGCCAGAAACAAAACAACAACAAAAAAAAAAGGTCTATCAACATTGAATGTAAATGGAAACGGACCCAAGTGTAACCTCCCCGCACAAATAGTCGTAAGTAAGTAAGTGAGTGAGTGAGTGAGTGAATGATGATAAAAATGTGCCAGAATGTTGTTAACGTCCCTAGAAAATGAACGAACGAAGATTGATGAGAAACGCGCGATAATATTGATGAATGGAAATAATGAACGATGAACATCTCAACAGACGTAGTTGAAAACCCGATAAACGTTGTAAGGGCAGCGCTGGCTGACCTTCGGCCCTGTATTCTGAGACGTCCCCCTTTGAACAACAATGTATACAAAACTGTGCTTAAACTGACACACAATATTTTGAGCGCAACGCAATCTGACTATCAAAGATCCCTGCAAAAGAATGGCCCTGAGTAACATTAAAGTACACCTTTCGGAAATCACTTACCTCACAAAAATCTTCATTACTCGAACTACTGCAATACAGCGAGCACCACTGCTGCCAGCTAAATAAGAGATTCAAACTACGGAGGGCACTAACTACTGATAGGGATAGTTAGCAAAGTAAAGATGTTTAATAGAGAACAACAAACAATGTATTTACCCTTAATATCATCATCACCAGTCATAATATATGTAATTTGAAAAGTCCGCCATCTCTCTCCTCACATGCACCAGTGCTGGCGGCTCACCCCTAACTGCGCAACGCTACGCGCTGTTCACATCCAGCTATAGCAGTTCATGACAACAATGCAAACTAGCCACAGACTGCACACAGCACAGGCATTGATTTTTCACGCAGAGCGCTACGTGGCATTACCAGTATAAAAATCTAAACAAACAGCCTACGTACAAATTAGAATAAAAAGAGCAAAAGATCGTTACGTCAATAAAAAAAAAAAACAAAAAGACAAAAGAGAAAACAAACTGCATCTACATGTGCTCTTAACTGTAGATACCTGTACACAGCTTCGTGCAATGAATGCCGGCTCACACATTTAATTTTGATTGTTGGAGGAAATGCGTAGGAAATATTCTTTAAATGGAAATGAATGGTTGTACTTTAAAAAAGTTAGTTTGGAAACAAAGTATTATTGGGGCATTTTGTTGTGAAGAAAATAGTTACAATTGACATACATTATTAGATTTGCGCAATGCAGCTTCATTACCTTACCTTTAATAACAATATGCATCGTCCCGAACGGAGACCAGAGTCGCGAGAAGAGCACGCCGCCGCCCGCTCAGTAGAATCGTCCACTCGCTAATACTGTCGACTGACTACTACCTCTCCCGACCCGCCACATATAGATGACAACTGTTCCTGCCGACCCGCTACGTGCTACTAGTGTCGTGTGGCGCAGACTAGCGACGATAAGAAACTCTCTGGTCAGAGATTGTGTCGTGCCTCGCCATCGCTGGTAATGAGTACATACGTGTTTGAGCGTGCGTACCGGAACACGCAGTGCGGAGCCAGAGACTGTGTTGTCGAGGCCGTCGACGCAGTGCATGTCGGTCGGTCGAGTGCGTGCGGGAGGGCAGAGAGGCAGCGTCGGCACGGAGATGCACGCACGGGGGCTGCGGCGTGGCGCGTTTGCGGTAGGCGCCTTTGGTGGCAACGGCCGGGACAAGCAGCGGTGTATGGTGTGGTGCGGGCCGGACAGGGGCGGTGGAGGAGGAGGAGGAGGAGGAGGCGGCGGCGCGACGATGGCATTGGGGCGGAAACGGGGACGGCGACGGCGGATGTTGAGAGGCGTCACGCGCGGACCGACACAGACGCACAGATGGATAGGTAGGAAGAAGAAGGGGCGGCTGGTGAGTGCAATTTAGGCGGTAGACACAAGAGGTCGGCACGGCATTTGCGTGATGTGGCGTTGTGACGGGGTGTGCTCGCGTGCCTCGTTTTGTTGATGCGCGCAGGAAGATGTGCAGAGCAGCGGCGGGCGGCTCGGTTCGGTTTGGCCCGGCGGGCCGCGCTGTTGTCGCGGACGTGAGCGCCCCCTGGCGGGTGGCCGGAGGCGGCGCGGCGTGTTGGACGTGTGGCTGGCGGCAGTGCACAATTGCGAGTGGCTGGCGGTGTGGCGGTTGGCGCGTCGGGCGGCCGAGAGAGAGGAGAGGTATGTGTTTGCGGGCGCCTTTGCTGCGCGGCGTCGTGCAGGGAGGGCGGGCGCTTGTCGACTGTGTGACTGTGTGGCGAATTGGCGGCGTTGTGCTCCGGCCGAAGGCGTCGGAAAGGAGAGTTGGTCGTGATGTCATGTCGCGCCGTGTCATGTTTGCGAAACGGCTGCCGCACAGGTGTGGTGGTAGCGAGCCGGTCGGTGTCAGTGCGATGGGAATGTGCGTTTGGCGGTTTCGGTGTGCTTTTTGCGGCGTGAGAGTGGGGCGGGCGGGCAGGCTTTTGCTGTTGTTGGTTCCTTGTGTCTTGTGTGTAGCTTGATGGCAACGTGGAAGGACGCCGGTTTCGAGCCGTGCGTGTGGTTGTCGACGTTGACTGGTTGGGGTGTGCCGTTGCACGTGCGTGTTTGGGTCGTTGGTGTGGTTTTGGCTGGCTGGCTGTGTGTACGGGAAGGGGGAGGCGGCGGTGGATAGTGCAGTAGTTGTGTCGTTGCCACGGGCGTCGGGTGCGGCTGTGCGTAGTGGCGGAAAGGTGTCGGTTGCGGGAAGCGAGGCCGTCGTTGGCGGTGTCGCGTGACTTTGTGAATCGAGTGGGGCGGGGAAAGGAGCAGCGGTGCCGCTGCGTCGTGGCCGTTAGCCAGAGGCTGTGCTTTGATAGTTTTGTGGACGGTTCGTGCGAGGCGATTTGTTGCCTGCCCTATGTTTGAGACGACGACTGGTTGGTGGCGTGCGCGCGAGCGAAGTGGCGGTGTGCGTTTCCCGTGTCGACTGCCGACTGCCGACAGGTGCGCCGTCGGTGGGGTGGGTGGCCGGCCGGCACAAGTAGAGGCGGCGGCGTCGTTGCGGTGTGTTTGTGTTGTCGGCGACAGCTGTTTGTGCGGTGCGTGTGAATGGTGGTGCAAACGTGTGCTGGCGTTGAGGCTGCGACCGCGGCGTGTTGTTGGTTGATGTTGAACAGCGGCTGTGTGCGGTGGTGGTGGTGCCGCACGTGCATCCGGCCCGGCGCGGAAAGCGCAGTTGCGGCGGCCCTTCGGTGCCAGCCACGTCGCGTGAGCGGCGGGTTGCTCTGGTCGACACGTGGTGCTCTGGTTTGTTGTTTGGTGCCCTTTGGCCGGTGGGTGGTCCGTGTGTCTCGGTATCTGGTCGTGGTCGTGCTGCCCGTTTGTCTGTGGCTTCGGCGACCTTTACACCCAAAGTGTGGCGCCCGAAGGTGTGAACCAACGTAATCCGACCTCGGCGCTTAAGCTCTAAGCCTAAGCTGAGCGAACCGAACCGAACCGAACCGAACCGAACCGAACCTGTAGCGTAGCGTTAGCGTGAGGTGAGGTGCGGTGAGGTCAGCCTCAGCGCCAAGTAAGCTAAGCTGTCCGGCCGTGAGGTGGGTGGGTAGGTAGGTAGGTAGGTAGGTAGGTAGGTAGGTAGGTGCGGCTGCTGCGGCCACCTGACGGCTGACGTGTTTGAATGCTTAACCTAAGTTTGAGGCTTAACCTAACCCAAGTGGCCTTAACCTAACCTAACCTAACCTAACCTAACCTAACCTAACCTCTGACGCCCGACGTGTGTTTGAATGCTTAACCTAAGTTTGACGCTTAACCTAACACCGACCCTTAACCTAACCCAAGTGCCCTTAACCTAACCCACGTCCACCGAACCTAACCGAGACGTGTGAACCTAATGTCTAACTCGTCACGCGTGATGTTGGCTGTCGTGTGTGCTGACGGCAGATTGGGTTGGTCTGTAGTTGCGGATTTCGGTTTGCCTCGGGCGAGGGGTTGGCTCGTAAGCGGCGAGGGGCGCTCCGGCGGAGCATGTTGCTTTGCAGGCGGCGCCCGTTTTTGCGGCGGGCACAATTGAAATTGTTGGGAAACGAACGAAAGGGCTGTGAATGTTGGCGGGCGAGAGGAGGAGGACGTGGCCCGACGGCTGCGGGCCGATCGGGAAACGGTGGGAGGGCGATGGGGCGGCGGAGGTGCGTTTGCACGGCCGTCATCGCCGCACGCCTCCGCTTGTGTGGCTGTGGCGCCGGCCGCGCTGGCCGGGCTGCCGCGGCGACGGTGTGGGGCTTTTGCCGAAGGTTTGGCCATTGTGGCGGGTCGTCGGCTGGGGCTGTGGGGGCGGCATTTGGGCGTGGGCGGCGATTCTCGGCGGGCCGACCCAGGCTGTAGCGCGCGGTGGCTGCAGTTTGGCCGTGGTTTGCGGCGCTGCCGTGGCGACTGGTTGGCGACTGTGGTGTGGCTGTGTGTAGCCCCATCCTCGGTGGTTTGAAAGGCGCGGGTGGTTGTGGCGCAGGTGTGGGGCTGCTCCGCACAGGCTGTCGGACGTTGGGCGGTAGCAAGCGCGGGAGGCGCGGCGCGGCGGCGCGCAGAGTGGCGGCCGCTCTCTCGGCCGTCCGCGCCCGCCCGCGACACTGGCTGGGCCTGTGCGTCGAGGCGGCTATTCCTCTGCTGTGCGCTCCGCTCGCTGCGTGTCTCCTCTCGCTCTCGCTGCTCGCTGTGTGTTAACGCGCGTCGTCGAAATGGCAGATCAGGCGGCTACGAACGAGACTGCTGCGGCACCCGCCGCCACCGGCACTACGAAGAAGGCAAAGTCTGCGTCGTCTGCGAAGAAGCCGCGCGCCAAGCCTGCGCACCCGCGCACCTCTGAGATGGTGACGGCCGCCATCAAGAGTCTGAAGGAGCGCGGCGGATCGTCGCTGCAGGCGATCAAGAAGTACATTGCCGCGCACTACAAGCTGGACGCGGAGAAGCTGGCGCCGTTTATCAAGAAGTACCTCAAGTCGGCCGTGGTGGCGGGCGAGCTGGTGCAGACGAAGGGGAAGGGCGCGTCCGGCTCTTTCAAGCTTGCCGGCGCCGGCGGCGGGGCGGCTGAGGGCGGCAAGGCTCGTGCTGGCGGTGCCAAGAAGAAGCGCGCCGCTCCGGCCAGCAAGGAGAAGAAGGGCGCCCGTGCGGCCGGCGCAAAGAAGGCTGGTGGCGTGAAGGCGGCGACTGGTCGGAAGGCGGGCGCCGCCAAGAAGGCGTCTGCGGCGTCGGCCGCTCCCGCCGGTGCGAAGAAGGCGGCTGCTGCCAAGCCGGCCAAGGCCAAGTCGCCGTCGAAGGCGAAGAAGGCCGCCAAGGTTCCGACGAAGAAGCCGAAGGCGCCGCGCCCGAAGAAGGCGACGACGCCGTCTAAGGCGAAGGCGTCGCCCAAGAAGAAGAAGTAGAGGAGAAGAAGAAAGGAATGGGAAAGGAAGGGTTGGCGGATGACTCCGTCGTCCCCACCCCCCGTCCCCGTCGTCTAGTGGCGCGCAAGAGACGCGCGGCCCAAAACGGCCCTTCTCAGGGCCATCAAAGCACGTCGGGAAGGTTTTGATTGTCGTGTTTGTGTTGCGGTGTGGTTGCGTCGTCTGGCGTTTCTGTATGCCCGTGTGTGGATACTGTTTGCGTGCCGTGGTGGTTGGATTGCGGGGGGTCGGTGGCGGGTGCGGGCGGCGGTAGCGGTTGATTGTCGCCGTTTTTGGTCGCGGCCGGCCGACGGTTGTTGGTTTGTGTCATGTTGTTTGAATACTTTGGTTTGCCTGCCTTCTTCTTCTCGGACGTGTCTTGTCTTGTGTGTGTTCTTGCAACGGGGGCGGGGGACGCTGAGATGTGGAAAGGGTCGGTGGCGTTGGACTTGCCTGGCTTTTTTGTTTGTTTTTCTTTTCTTTTCGAAACGAAGCGGCGGCCGGCCGTGTGGTTGACGGCGTCGGCCGATGGGTTATTGTGCGCTTTGAGCGCCGCGCCGGGGAGGGATGATGTTGATTGTTGCGCGCGCCAGCAAGCTGGCAGAGAGAGCGGCTGTGGCGGACGGACGGGAAGTGGAAGTGGTGTGTTTTGTCTTTGGTTCTGTGGTTGTGGGGCGAGAGGCGACCGACAAAGTTTGCTCGCGACGGAGTGATGTTAGTGGCCCTTAAAAGGGCCGTTTTGTTTGTTGCGTGCGTGGGCGGTGCCCAGCGGCTGGCGCGGTGTTTAGGCGCGCTCGCCGCGGATGCGGCGCGCGAGCTGGATGTCCTTGGGCATGATGGTGACGCGCTTGGCGTGGATTGCGCACAGGTTGGTGTCTTCGAAGAGGCCGACGAGGTAGGCCTCGCTGGCCTCCTGCAGGGCCATGACCGCGGAGCTCTGGAAGCGCAGGTCGGTCTTGAAGTCCTGGGCGATCTCGCGCACTAGGCGCTGGAATGGCAGCTTGCGGATGAGCAGCTCTGTGCTCTTCTGGTAGCGCCTGATTTCTCGCAGGGCGACGGTGCCCGGCCTGTAGCGGTGGGGCTTCTTGACGCCGCCGGTGGCGGGCGCGCTCTTCCTCGCCGCCTTGGTGGCGAGCTGTTTGCGCGGCGCCTTTCCGCCGGTGGACTTGCGGGCCGTTTGCTTTGTGCGGGCCATAGCGGTAGCGGTAGCGGAGCGGCGTGGAGGCGAGGTGCTGCGTCGGGTGCTGCCTTGACGACACGGGCGCGCGCCATTTTTTTTTTTTTTTAAAAATAGTATGGGGCCCCTCCACGCCCGCACCAACGTGGTGACCAAACCAAAAGTTCTACTGTCACCTCCGTAAGCATGTTAGTATTTGAATCAGGCGTCACAGGATGCAGGCTGTGATGTTATCCATGCGTCTGGGTAAGACTACTCATTAACATGGTCCATCGGAGATAGATAGTGGTCGAAAACGATCGAAGGGTAGCGGTTGTAAGAGCAGAGGGAAAAAAGTGCCAAGGCCAGCGCCAAGGGAAAAAAACCTCTGCGACAGTAGGACGGGTGGTAAGGGCAGTAGCGGTTTGCTAGCTGCGACAGAGCATGCAAGGTGAGGAGTGGTTAGCGTGAGGTACCGTGCAACGTTACCTATGTACTGCGTGGTCGTGTCGTTAGCTGGGTCAGTCCGGTGCTGCGGCTGGGCTCGCTCGTAGTCTCCTGGGCCGGCGGCGGTGGCTTACTCCCTGTAACATAATAGTTCGGCGCGGCAGCTTGGCGACGCTTGCGCGATGAAGACTGCCCTATTGGCTTTTGCACCCTTCACCTGCGGTGCTGCTGGGGCAACCGCTGGGATAGGCGCAGGTACGACTGCGCTGTGGCCTTGGGCGAAGACTGCACGCAGTTGCCTCAAGGCCTCTTCCTTCTCTGCAGCCAAGGCGGCTGCGAAGGCAGCCCTCTCCGCCGCCATGACGGCTTTGAGGGCTGCTGTGGCCTCCTTCACGGCGGCCCCGAGGTCGAGGTCGAACTTCTGCACGGGAGGGCGAGCTGCGTCCTGGCTGCCCGTTTCCGAGCGGCCGTCCCTGCCCCTGGCAGGTGGATCTGCTGCTGCGCCGTTCCTCAGCTGCGCCGGGCTGTTCTGCGCCCTACGCCGTTTCCGGCGTCGTCTTCTCTTCTGCTGCTGCGTCGGTGCGGCCGCGGCCGCTTCGCCGCCCCCGGCACGGCTGCGACTTGAGAAAGCCGCACAACCGCGCCAACTGGCGACGTGCGGGCCGCCACACCGGACACAAGTCGGCAAAGCGTTGCTGCCGCGGTCGCAGGCGCGGCTGTCGTGCTCGCCTGAGCACTTGACGCACCGCGCTGCGTTGCGGCAATACTTCGCTACATGGCCCTCGCCCTGGCACCTGAAGCACTGGGGCAGAGGGTCCATGGCGGTCGGGAGAGCCTCCGTCGTAACCGGGAAGCCCAGCAACTTCCGCAAGTCGAAGATGTCACTCCCGCCGTCGACCGTTTGCACGGTCACGGCATAGAGCGGCGCCCTCTTCCTGTTGGTCCGGTTGTGCAACCTTGCGGCTGCGCAGCCAAACCCGGCTCGCAGCAGCCCTTCCCGGACCGCTGCCTCGTCGCAGCACCAAGGCAACCCCCTGAGGAGTGCCTTGGTCGTCTTCATCCTTCCGACGGAAGGTGCCTTATCACGCGCCGGCGGTGCGTCGACGACGTGGTCGGCCACTGCGACCTTGATCGCCCTGTGGTCGGCCACGTTTGCAGCTCGAACGCAGATCAGCGAGTCTGTATCGACAGACTCGTAGACCACCTCGTTCCGAGCGCAATCCGTGATGGTGTCGAACAGCGCTGTCCACGCGCCTTTGCACTTGACGTACAAAGGGGGAGCAGGCCGCGACTCGTCTTCACGGGAGTTCCTCGCATGGTCGGCAGACTCGGTGAGTCGCACAACCGAAGGACCCTTCGTAGCGGCAGGTTTCCTCTGCGCACCCTTCTTTCCCATGCTGCGAGGCGCGGAACACGACAATTTGCACGCGTTGTAAGAACAACGCACGACAATCTGCTCTCCGCGGCGCCCACAGCACAGAAAACCTCTTCACGAGCTCTCAACGGCCGAGTAGGCTAAGCGCGCAACAGCAGCGATGCGCTCGCCTCGCCAGCTCAGGCCGCTCTGGGCGCGCGCCAGCCTTCACTTCACTTCACTTCACTTCGCACATTGCTGAGGGATGGACCCTCTTCCGGAAACGAAGTTCTAGCGCGTACGCGCTTCTCCTTCTGAAATGGCGGGGCGATGCTACGTGATAACAGGGCGGGTGTTTCTTCTGCTTGACTTGTGCTGGGATTTTTTTTTTTTTTTTTTTTTTTTTTTTTATAAATAAAAGAAAGATGAAAGGATAGTGAGAGGGACAGTGAGAGAAGTGGAAAACGAAAGGCCTAAGTGACTGGCCGGTGGGTGTTGCGTCAATGGTAATGGCCTCGCACAATTTGCGTGATGGAACCGTCGCTGTTTATACAAATCCTGCCATGGCTAACTGTTCTTCAAGAGGGATCTTCTTCCTGCCAGACCGGTACTCTTCCTTGGCCCATACGTCGATGATATCGACTAAATCGTCCCATTGAGACTGCGTGAAAATGGGATGTGAGTTGATAGCGGCCAGTTCTTTCCTCGTGAGCGCTTCAAATAACGCGTCGCGGTATTTATACGTCCGAAGGTTGAGCGGTCGATGGGGGAGGGGAGGTACGGGCTGGTCTGGCGGCGTGAAGGGATATGGCTGGTCGGAATATTGGTAGGACCCGTGCTTCAGAGCCGCGGCGACGTCCTTAAGGACGACCTGGACGTTGTTCGCGTCAGGGAATGGGAGGCTAACCCTCCTCTTCTGCCATGACTGCCCGGCTGGCGTGTAGTCGGGAGGCGCCTTGGTGCTCTTCCTGGCGGCTGCCACCCTGGTGGGGGGCAGTCCCGGCGGCACATCCTCTACTTCCATGGGCGCCACCTCCTGCAGTGCTGCGGGAGGGGGAGCAGCGGTTGTCTGCGTCGTCGCGTCGACCCTCACCGGACGACTCACGGCGGGGGCGGCAGCGGGAACCGCCGACGTCTTCGTGGGGCGCTGCATCCTCTTGATGAGCGACTGCTCCACAGGGGAGGAGTCGTTCGGTGTCGCAGCACGGTGGCCGGCAGACGTCGGAACAGAGTGGGACGGCGGCGGCGGCACGTCGTCGGTGTCCATAGGCGCAACCACTTGCGTCGCGGCAGGGGACGGGGCGGCGGTTGCCGGCGTGGCCGCATCGACCCCCGCCGGCCGTGGCACGGGGGGGGTGGCGGCGGAAACCGCCGACATCTTCTTGATGGTTCGCAGCTCATCGCGCAGCTGCTGGAGCTGGCGATGGACGGCCGTGAGTTCTTCTTGCAGCGCGGCCCGTTCGGCCGCAAAGGCGGCTTGGAAGCCGGCCATAGCGTGGTCGGTAGCGGCTTCAAGACGGCGCGGCTCGCACCCCACGCCGGAGCGGGGGGGCGGGGCGGCCGACGTGGTCGTGGACGCCGCCGCAGGACGTGGTGCGGCGGACAGACGGCGAAACTCCCGAAGGTAGCCGCAGCTACGCGAATTTGCGGCGTGCGACCCGCCACAGTTCACTCACCTGCTGGCCGAACCACGAGGCTTCGTACAGCGGCGAGTGTCGTGAGCCGCCGCGCACTTCAAGCACGCGACGGCGTTCGTGCACTCCCGCGCGGCATGCCCCAGTTGCTGGCAATTGTAGCACTGGAGGCCCAGCCGATGCTGCTGCGTTCGCCTGCGCCGTGGCGGACGTGGGCGGCGGCCGGTGAACCCCAACGCGTGGAGGAGAACTTCGAGTGCGGCGGCAAACTGCTGTACAGCCATAGCGTGACGTGCGCGGTGACAGTAGCAATGTGTCGCAGCGAGTCGAGCAGCGAATACTAACTCGGTATGCGCGCGCCAGCCACCGTGGTGCGCTTATATGCCCTCGGTTGCGCGTGGTGGGGGGAGGGCGGGCCAGAGTCTATATAGGGGGGCTGGCGCGTGCGCTGGGCGCAGACCGTAGCCGACTCGCTAGCGCCGGGTGAGGAGCCAGCCGCTGCAGCAGACGTTTTGCTTGCCTGAGCTTTTTTGAGGATTTAGAAGAGATGACTGGCCGCGGCAAGGGAGGAAAGGGGCTCGGCAAGGGTGGCGCCAAGCGGCACCGCAAGGTGTTGCGCGACAACATCCAGGGCATCACGAAGCCCGCGATCCGCCGCCTGGCTCGCAGGGGCGGCGTGAAGCGCATCTCTGGTCTGATCTACGAGGAGACCCGCGGAGTGCTGAAGGTGTTCCTGGAGAACGTGATCCGCGACGCGGTGACGTACACTGAGCACGCCAAGCGCAAGACTGTGACGGCCATGGACGTGGTGTACGCCCTGAAGAGGCAGGGGCGCACCCTGTACGGTTTCGGCGGTTAGGCGCGTCGCAGCCGGTGTGCTGTGCCGCGTTGGCCTTCCCGCGGCCGTGGGAGAGACGAAAACGGCCCTTTTCAGGGCCACCACACTGTTCGGAAATTGAAAAGTGCGAAAGAGTCTGTGTTGTTGCTGCGTGTGTGCGCTGTGTTGCCTGCCTGCCTGCCTGCCTGCCTTCTTTCTTTCATTCTTCATTTCGTTTGCGTTTGACTGACGTGACTGGGAGAAAGGAAAGGAAGCGGGTCTTGTGGCTGTGTGTGTGCGAGAGAGGGCGTTGTGTGTTTGTTTTGTTTATCGATCGATGGAGACGCCGGGCTGTGTGTTGTTGTTGTGCGAGAGGCGGTGAATATCTGCGTGGTTTTGGCTGTGTGTTTGCGGCGGCGTTGGAGTTGCCGAGGCAAGGCGGCCGGATCAGCTGTTTCGTTTGTATGGGGCGCGCGGGAGTGGAGGGCGGTGTGTCGACACGCTCGTTTAACAGTGGTGATTATTGCTGTCGTTGTCGTTTGGAAGGCGACTGTGCGTGCGTGGAGGTGCTTGAGGCAAACGAAACAAAACGAGAGAAATGTGTGTGTGTGTTGGGCCACACGGGCTGTGGACGACAAGATGGCGGCGGCGGCGGCTCTTCTTGTTCTTCTCTCTTTCCTTTAGTCCTCTACCGTTAGAGGGGGAGTTGGTGGAGGTTATTGTCGCCTGTGGACATTAGCTCCTCTTTTCTGTGTGTTGTTCTTATCTTTGGTAGTGTGCTTTCTCGGACGTTGCTGTTTGTTGAGAGTGATTATGTGTTCTGTTTGTGCTACTGCTGGAGTAGCGACTCGGGTCTTGCACATCTGTCCCTGTGGTGTTCATATTGCCCAAGGGTCAAGACGTAATAGTCATTGTGTGAATTCCGCGCGGTCGCGTAGAACGCTTCTGCCAGGGCGCGGAATCGTGTTGTGAGTGGTTCTAGGCAGGTCTGCCGCGGGGACGTGTAAGGCCCGTCGTAGAGCGCTCTGCTCTGGACCCTTCTGTAGGCGATGCATCGTCGATCTGGCTGCATAGCCCCACACAGGGCGCGCATATTCCAGTATCGCTACCCCTGTTGCGGGGTCGAGGGAACAGGGGTACAGGATCTGCATCCTGGCGCGAGCGTTTGTGCCACGTTCCCCTATGTGACACTTCGATGTCAGGCGTGACACCGAGGTACCTCGCAGAATATCTCCCCCTGCAATCCGTAGCAGTTGGTATGGTCTTGTTGCCGGCGGCGGCGGCTGTGGAAGTGACGTTAAAGTAAAGTAAAGCGCGGCGAGGACGACTGAAATTTTGCTTTGGACGTAGGTTTGTGTGGTGGCCCTGAAAAGGGCCGATTGTTGTGAGCCGAGCCGGCAACGCGCGTTGCGTGCAGGGGAGCACGCAGCGCTGCTGGGCGGCGGGTCCGCGTGCCGATTGCCTGGCCTCTCTGTTTAGGCCTTCTTCTCGGTCTTCTTTGGCAGCAGGACGGCCTGGATGTCGGGCAGGACACCACCCTGTGCGATGGTGACGCCCGACAGGAGCTTGTTGAGCTCCTCGTCGTTGCGGATGGCAAGCTGCAGGTGGCGCGGGATGATGCGCGTCTTCTTGTTGTCGCGGGCCGCGTTTCCGGCCAGCTCGAGCACCTCAGCCGCGAGGTACTCCATGACGGCGGCGAGGTAGACGGGCGCCCCGGCGCCGACGCGCTCGGCGTAGTTTCCCTTGCGCAGGAGGCGGTGGATTCTGCCGACCGGGAACTGGAGCCCGGCCCTGCTTGAGCGGGACTTTGACTTGCCCTTGACTTTGCCTCCCTTTCCGCGTCCGGACATGGCGATGGGCTGTGGTGTAGAAACGAGACGAGACGAACGACGGTGCGAGCCGCAGCGAGTCGAGCAGCGGAGTGGCGGCGCCGCCAGGGGTGGGGGTCCTTTATGCTCTCGGGTGCGGCGGCCGGTTGCGCTCGCGGCCCATTGGTCGGCGGCCGCAACGGGGCGAGCTGGTAAAGGTGCGGCGGCGGGGCGCGCTGGGTGCCGGCCATCCAGCCGCCCGCGCTGAACGGAGCTTCCTGCTGCCTGGCGCGCGTGTGCTTGCCGCCGCCTTTGTCCGCTCGCTGCCTTTGTCTGCGCTGCCGCGCTGTGGCGCGCCGACTGTTCCGACCACGTGGGCGAGAAGAAGACGACGGTTCATCGTGGCTTGCGTCTCGCATGCGAGCGCGTGAGCCAGCAAAATTGTCGTGTTCACGATTTGCTCTGTTCATGATGCTCATCGCGATAGGATGATTCTGGGTTAGCCAGACTCTAGTTGTTAGCTAGGGATTTTGTGTGCCAGGGCCCCCTTCACGTGGGACCAGCCCGCGTACACCGAGGCAAAGTCAGATCAAAATTCCAGAAAGAGCATCTACCACCCTTCCGACTCACCTCCTTTCCGCCGCGGAATTCCTTGCGAATTCCACGGCCGTTAGGACCACCCCAAACCACTCAGACCATCCCCCACCTCCGCCCAACACACTCACACACACGCCACATGACACACACACACACACGAATGGTAGGAAGATGGGGCAAATGAGGTCAGAAATAAAACGCAAGGCACCTGCCGAAAATCAGTCTTCCGACGGCGCTAGTACTTCCGATGGCAAGACAGCGCCTAAACGGAAAGTCACAGAAGCCCCGCTGCAAGAGGCACCAGAAATAGACCCAGCTGACGTGGCTCTACCAGAAGATTCCGAAATGGAAGAGGAAACAGTCCCTAACATCCCGACATCCAACAGGTTCGCTGCCCTTCAGGGTGAAGCACCAGAAAACAGTCAGACTCCACAAACTACAAAACCAGCTAAACCCTTGATTCCACCGATAGTGGTGTTCAATACTGCAAACTACATCGACATCCTACGTATTATCAGACCCAAAATGAAGGGCAACCTTCGTTCAAAATCCTCAAAAGAGAAAATCTCATACTACTTCACAGAAGCAGAGGACTACCATCTCCTCTGCAAGCTGCTAACTGAGGAGAAAATCCCGTTCTATACACACGAACTAAATCCCATCAAGCCCTTAAAGGTGGTCATCTACGGGCTGCTGATCAATATGGCCCCCTCAATGATCCACGAATGCCTCACTGCACTAAACCTTCCCGTCCACAGGGTTGCACAGATGTCTGAACCCACTGACGACGGAACCAGACGACCAAAAGCCCAGTTCATGGTAGAACTAGATAACACAGAAGAAGGGAAAAGGATTTACAAACTCCACTCATTGCTACACCTTGGGATAACAGTCAGATCCTACCGAGCCCCAAGGGGCCCAGCGCAATGTCACAATTGCCAACAATTTTATCATGGCTCCAGGTGCTGCAAACTGCCACCGCGCTGCGTTAAATGCGGAGCAAATCACCCAACGGCAGAGTGCAAGAAAGCACTCAGAACACCGCCAAAATGTGCAAACTGCGGTGGGGCGCATACTGCCAGTTATCGTAAATGCCCGAAATTCCTTGAACTGCTGACAGACTGGAATGCACGAAGGCAAAGGACTCAGCCCTCCGCCCGACAGAACCCGGAATTCCGACCAGAGCCAAAACAGTTCCCAGGACTGAGAACTCCAAGGAAAACGTGGTTTAACACTGCTGCCTCAACATCACAGGCCAACCAGCAGCCACAGCAGCAGCAGCCACAACAACAACAAACCTCAGACGCTGCCCCCCCCTCAGGACTTGGAGATGATGTGAAGATGCTTCTTGGCCTAATCTCCCAAGTTAACATCAGGAAGGTAGTGAACACCGTTCAGAAGACGATAGCAGAAATCAGACAGGCTCCAGATGCCTTTTCAAAAATCAGCATCCTGTTTACAGCAGCAATAGACTTTTTCTATGGCTCAGATTAATAACACAAATCCCTTCAATATTATGACATGGAACGCCAATGGCGTTCTACCACAACGCCAGATATTGGAAGAATTCTTAGACGCCCACAGAGTAGACGTAGCACTCATCTCAGAGACCCATCTCCAACCTGACCAACGTATCAAAATACGAAACTACATCACCTACAGAAATGACCGTGTCAATCGCCCCGGCGGGGGCACGGCCATACTAATAAAACACAGGATCACCCACAGACGGTTGAACACCCCCAACCTCACAAGAGCAGAAGCCACAGCCATAGAGCTAAACATACATGGCAGGACAGTAGTGCTGGCGGCAATCTACAACCCACCCGCAGGAGCACGAATAGTACCAGCAGACCTGCAAGCTCTCCTAGACCTAGGACGCACTGCAATACTTGGGGGAGATTGGAACTCCAAGCACCCTTCCTGGAACAGCAGAACCACCAATAGAAATGGTCAGATCCTCCACAACTTCCTACAAGGTACGAGGAACGTAATTGTTGCGGCTCCCGACACCCCAACCCACTTCCACTATAATCACCAACTCCGCCCCGACGTCCTCGACTTTTTTCTCGTCAAGAACGTAACCTGGAACCTCTCCCTCTCCGTAATAAACGACCTAGACTCCGATCACAACCCTGTCCTCCTCTCCCTAAATGACAACGCCCATCAGCAGGATCCCTGGCGAACCTTCAAATCATCTCACACCAACTGGGATCGCTACAACGCCTTTCTTGTAAACAACACTCCAGATAACCCCAACCTAAACAGTAAAGCAGAAATAAATCAGGCTATTCAATCACTCACAGAAGCCATCACGGAATCCAGCCGAAAAGCTACAACCACTATCACCCACCGCACCTCTAGATCCACCCTCCCGCAACAATTACAAAACCTCCTAGCAGAGAAACGATACTTCAGAAAGAGATGGCAGGACTACCGCGACCCAGCTGACCGACGGCGTGCAGACCAACTCAGCCGCCAAATAAGGAGAGAACTACAACAGCACAAAAACCAGAAGTGGATCGAAACACTGCAGGAAGCTGAGGGGAGCCCAGAGAAGTTCTGGCGCATCACTAAAGCCAGGAAAACCCCTCAAACTGCAAATAATCCCCTACATGGACCGAACGGACTGGTCTACGACGCCCAGGACAAGGCAGAGGCTATGGCCGAAACCTTAGAGCGCCAGTTCACCACTATAGAAACAGACGACGCAGAAGCGGACGAACACGAGGAAAGAACAATCAGAAGCGTAACCAGAGGCCTCAGGGCCCCTGTAGCAACCAACTTTCCTGACGTCACCTCCGATGAAATATGCGGACATATCAAATCACTCCACAACAAAAAATCCCCAGGCCCTGACAAAATATCTCCCATGCACCTAAAACACCTACCCCCAAACTCCATCCAACTCCTCACCAACATCTACAACGCCTGCCTCAGACTCCAATACTTTCCCAAGCCATGGAAAATTGCCAGAGTTATTACTATACCAAAGCCTGGCAAGGACCTCCTTTTCCCCCAAAACTATCGCCCGATCTCCCTCCTAAGCTGTCCTTCAAAAATCCTTGAACGAATCATCCTCTCACATTTCCAACGCTTCCTCTCTGAACAGAACATCATCATTCCCCAACAGTTTGGCTTCCGAAACAACCATAGTACTGTCCAACAAACAATGAGGCTAGTTGAGCATATATGCAATGCCCGGCAAATCCGCCACAGCACTGGTGCCGTATTCTTAGATATTCAAAAGGCATTCGACAAGGTATGGCACACGGGGCTAATCTCTAAACTCCTCCACTGCCACTGTCCCCTCCATATCATCCACATCCTTCACTCCTTCCTCAGCAACAGGAAATTTTTCGTTGCACTCGATAAGTGTAACAGCCAATTCCGGACCATTGCTGCAGGGGTACCCCAAGGCTCCGTCCTGGGCCCGACACTCTATTCAGTATACTCCAATGACATACCGCATCAGATGGGGGGGCAGCTAGCCCTTTTTGCAGATGATACAGCGATCTTCCGAAGCAGCTCCAACCTCACATATATTGCCAGGAAACTAGAAGAGCACCTGCACGATATCCACAGGTGGGCACTCCGTTGGAAGATCACAATAAACTCGGATAAAACTCAGGCAATACTGTTCACATACAAAAGAATCCCAGACGATGCTACACTGAGCCTCAACGGAACAATAATTCCTTGGAGGTCCAGCGCCAAATACTTGGGCATTACCCTAGACACCAGGTTAACATTCCAAAAGCATGTAGAGCACATTTGCAACCGAGGCCAAGGCCTCATGTACAAACTCTACCCACTCATAAAAGGGAATGGACTACAGATGAAAACAAAGCTCAAATTATTCAAAGTATTCATACAACCAGTCATAACTTACGGTTCAGAGATATGGGCGATCACAGCCGACACACACATTAAAAGAATTCAAGCACTGCAAAACAGATTCCTACGCATAGCCACTGACGCCCCCCGCTTCCTACCCAACACAGACATTTACAGACAACTCAATGTCACAAAAATCACACAAATAATTCAGACTCAAGCACAAACATTTTACACACGGACACAAACATCACCCCATGCCCTTATCCAATCCCTCGGTAACATCCCTCCAAACCCAAGATCCAAATTCCCGCGTATGATTACGCAGCGTAATTTCAACCCTTAAAACACAACATCAGACCAACACCCCGTTCTCCAACATCAGACATCCAACCACCTCCTTCCTACGAGCTCGAAACCATCACCCATAAACCCAACTTCAGATACAAGGGAAGAGACTACTAGTCCCGGGCCTTGAAGCACAAGGGGTCATGAACCCATCAGACACTCCAGTCAGTCAGTCGCTGGGTGCCACTGTGTGGGGAGACGCTGACTAGAGCGGAGCGCTTGCTACTGGTGTTGCTGCCGTACGTTCACGTTCTTGTTTGAGATGCCGCCCAAGACTAGCGGGAAGGCCGCCAAGAAGGCTGGCAAGGCGCAGAAGAACATTTCGAAGGGCGACAAGAAGAAGAAGCGCAAGAGGAAGGAGAGCTATGCCATCTACATCTACAAGGTGCTGAAGCAGGTGCACCCTGACACGGGCATCTCGTCGAAGGCGATGAGCATCATGAACAGCTTCGTGAACGACATTTTCGAGCGCATCGCGGCCGAGGCGTCCCGCCTGGCGCACTACAACAAGCGCTCGACCATCACGTCCCGCGAGATCCAGACCGCTGTGCGGCTGTTGCTGCCTGGCGAGCTGGCCAAGCACGCCGTGAGCGAGGGCACGAAGGCGGTGACCAAGTACACGAGCTCCAAGTAAGGAGGTGGCTCTGGAATGGAAGGAGAGAAGGCTCCTCCGTTGCGAGAGCGGCAAAAACGGCCCTTTTCAGGGCCACCAAATGGCCTTTGCGGGAAGGGCGGAATTGTTGTTGTTGTTGTTGTTGTTTTGTGTGTGTGTGAGTGGGTGGACGGCGGCAATAGCTACCGCTTTGGTTGCGACGCGACGGGGTGGGGTGGCCGATGCGATGAATTTGATTGATGGGGGCGCGTCGCGTGTTGCGGGGTACGGCCACGGTGTGACGTGGAATGGAGGCACGTGCGCACAACTCGTTGGTGTTACCTGTCTGCGAGGTGGGGGAAGTGCGATCGGTGATGTGTCCTTTGGATGGAGGTGCCGGTTAGTTACGTGACGGATGGAAACGAAACGCGATTGTTGGGAATGTCAGTGTGTAACGACGGCCGTTTTTTTTTTTTTCGGGTCGGTTTGCACGCCATACATGGCGAGGGTGAGATGTGTCTGTAAATGCTGCAGCGTGGAGGCGTGTGAGTGACGCTTAAATGAACGCGCATTGAGACACCAATGTGTATTGCATTGTACGGGCGACACGCACGATGATGTACCTTTCCCTCCGACTGTGATTTCGATAGTCGTGTCTGTGTCTGCTTGTGCGTACGACGCACGCACACCGACGTCGTCATTGAAGATGCATGCACGCGTGTCCAGTCCAGTGCAGTACAGTAGAGTAAGCGCGACGCTAGAAGACGACGGTCGCTTTGGCGAATGTGCGCACACGTGTTTGTGTGTGTCGGTGATGTGGTCCGATCCGTCGCCTCTGGGAAACTGTCGATCGGCGCGGTACACCGGCATCACGCAACGGACGTCTTGAACACCCGTCATACGGTCGCGCTGAGAACGGTTACCGAAAGGTGAACCTCTGATCGGTCGAATGTCTGGGCAGAACGTGAGGAGAGAATGGTGGAGGAAAGGACAGAGGGGAAAAAAAAAAAGAGAGAGAGAAGAAAAAAAAAACGGATAAAAAGAAACCAAACAAAACGGAGAAACGCAGTGTAGAGCAACGGAACGTTCCCGTGTCGGAGGTGTATTGTAGCCGCACTGAAATGCGTGTAACGGCGCGGCGGCAAGTGTCTGCCGTGGTGAACGTTACCTTTGACGGCTGAATTGTGCGTTGCGTTGCTTTGCTTTCCCGGATGTGTATGTAACGTTCGTTGAGATGGTTCTGAGGAAGAATGTACGACAGTGCCCGTGCCGTCTATGTTCGTGTGCAAAGCCATTGTGTGTGTACGGAATGATGTCTGTAGGTGTTAGTGAACATGTTTTACCAGTGGGGGAAATGGATCGTGGATGGTTGCCGTCACGGTCGAGACACCGCACGCACGCACCCTCCCTCCCTCCCTCCCTACATGAAGGTGTCGAGAAAGTGTGTTAACCGGGGTCTGTTTGTCTTTCGTTAAAGGGAAGGGACGAGAGAGAGAGAGAGAGAGAGAGAGAGAGAGAGAGAGAGAGAGAGAGAGAGAAGCGAAGTGGGATAGTGCGTTCATTTTGTGTGTGTGTGTGTGTGTGTGTGTGTGTGTGTTGTTTTGAGAATTGCGTCCGGGAATGGCGGTGGGCGTGCCCTGCATGTGGCCCGGAAGGCTGTTCGTTTCGCGGTAGTGTGTGGACAGGGGAGGGGCACGCGTAACGCTGCCGGCATGGCATGGCATTCGGGAGATGGGAGGGGGCAAACGAAGAAAACGAGACGCGGAGGCTATAAAGACGGGGAGGGGCGCGGTGTGGGTGGCTTGCGCTGCGCTCGGCTGGCGCGTGCGGCGTTGTTTTTGTGCAAAAGAAGAGAAAACGAATGGGTTGCCGGGAGGGGGCCGTTGTGGTGTAGCCGCAGACGCGGCTGTCAGTGAACGTGGTGAGACCCGACGGATGCGGGAGGGGCGGGGGCGGGGGCGGGGAAAACACTAGAAGAAAGAAGGAGAAAAACGCTGCTGCAACCAACATAAAATGAGGCCTTTTGTAACCTGCCAGAAACAAAACAACAACAAAAAAAAAAGGTCTATCAACATTGAATGTAAATGGAAACGGACCCAAGTGTAACCTCCCCGCACAAATAGTCGTAAGTAAGTAAGTGAGTGAGTGAGTGAGTGAATGATGATAAAAATGTGCCAGAATGTTGTTAACGTCCCTAGAAAATGAACGAACGAAGATTGATGAGAAACGCGCGATAATATTGATGAATGGAAATAATGAACGATGAACATCTCAACAGACGTAGTTGAAAACCCGATAAACGTTGTAAGGGCAGCGCTGGCTGACCTTCGGCCCTGTATTCTGAGACGTCCCCCTTTGAACAACAATGTATACAAAACTGTGCTTAAACTGACACACAATATTTTGAGCGCAACGCAATCTGACTATCAAAGATCCCTGCAAAAGAATGGCCCTGAGTAACATTAAAGTACACCTTTCGGAAATCACTTACCTCACAAAAATCTTCATTACTCGAACTACTGCAATACAGCGAGCACCACTGCTGCCAGCTAAATAAGAGATTCAAACTACGGAGGGCACTAACTACTGATAGGGATAGTTAGCAAAGTAAAGATGTTTAATAGAGAACAACAAACAATGTATTTACCCTTAATATCATCATCACCAGTCATAATATATGTAATTTGAAAAGTCCGCCATCTCTCTCCTCACATGCACCAGTGCTGGCGGCTCACCCCTAACTGCGCAACGCTACGCGCTGTTCACATCCAGCTATAGCAGTTCATGACAACAATGCAAACTAGCCACAGACTGCACACAGCACAGGCATTGATTTTTCACGCAGAGCGCTACGTGGCATTACCAGTATAAAAATCTAAACAAACAGCCTACGTACAAATTAGAATAAAAAGAGCAAAAGATCGTTACGTCAATAAAAAAAAAAAACAAAAAGACAAAAGAGAAAACAAACTGCATCTACATGTGCTCTTAACTGTAGATACCTGTACACAGCTTCGTGCAATGAATGCCGGCTCACACATTTAATTTTGATTGTTGGAGGAAATGCGTAGGAAATATTCTTTAAATGGAAATGAATGGTTGTACTTTAAAAAAGTTAGTTTGGAAACAAAGTATTATTGGGGCATTTTGTTGTGAAGAAAATAGTTACAATTGACATACATTATTAGATTTGCGCAATGCAGCTTCATTACCTTACCTTTAATAACAATATGCATCGTCCCGAACGGAGACCAGAGTCGCGAGAAGAGCACGCCGCCGCCCGCTCAGTAGAATCGTCCACTCGCTAATACTGTCGACTGACTACTACCTCTCCCGACCCGCCACATATAGATGACAACTGTTCCTGCCGACCCGCTACGTGCTACTAGTGTCGTGTGGCGCAGACTAGCGACGATAAGAAACTCTCTGGTCAGAGATTGTGTCGTGCCTCGCCATCGCTGGTAATGAGTACATACGTGTTTGAGCGTGCGTACCGGAACACGCAGTGCGGAGCCAGAGACTGTGTTGTCGAGGCCGTCGACGCAGTGCATGTCGGTCGGTCGAGTGCGTGCGGGAGGGCAGAGAGGCAGCGTCGGCACGGAGATGCACGCACGGGGGCTGCGGCGTGGCGCGTTTGCGGTAGGCGCCTTTGGTGGCAACGGCCGGGACAAGCAGCGGTGTATGGTGTGGTGCGGGCCGGACAGGGGCGGTGGAGGAGGAGGAGGAGGAGGAGGCGGCGGCGCGACGATGGCATTGGGGCGGAAACGGGGACGGCGACGGCGGATGTTGAGAGGCGTCACGCGCGGACCGACACAGACGCACAGATGGATAGGTAGGAAGAAGAAGGGGCGGCTGGTGAGTGCAATTTAGGCGGTAGACACAAGAGGTCGGCACGGCATTTGCGTGATGTGGCGTTGTGACGGGGTGTGCTCGCGTGCCTCGTTTTGTTGATGCGCGCAGGAAGATGTGCAGAGCAGCGGCGGGCGGCTCGGTTCGGTTTGGCCCGGCGGGCCGCGCTGTTGTCGCGGACGTGAGCGCCCCCTGGCGGGTGGCCGGAGGCGGCGCGGCGTGTTGGACGTGTGGCTGGCGGCAGTGCACAATTGCGAGTGGCTGGCGGTGTGGCGGTTGGCGCGTCGGGCGGCCGAGAGAGAGGAGAGGTATGTGTTTGCGGGCGCCTTTGCTGCGCGGCGTCGTGCAGGGAGGGCGGGCGCTTGTCGACTGTGTGACTGTGTGGCGAATTGGCGGCGTTGTGCTCCGGCCGAAGGCGTCGGAAAGGAGAGTTGGTCGTGATGTCATGTCGCGCCGTGTCATGTTTGCGAAACGGCTGCCGCACAGGTGTGGTGGTAGCGAGCCGGTCGGTGTCAGTGCGATGGGAATGTGCGTTTGGCGGTTTCGGTGTGCTTTTTGCGGCGTGAGAGTGGGGCGGGCGGGCAGGCTTTTGCTGTTGTTGGTTCCTTGTGTCTTGTGTGTAGCTTGATGGCAACGTGGAAGGACGCCGGTTTCGAGCCGTGCGTGTGGTTGTCGACGTTGACTGGTTGGGGTGTGCCGTTGCACGTGCGTGTTTGGGTCGTTGGTGTGGTTTTGGCTGGCTGGCTGTGTGTACGGGAAGGGGGAGGCGGCGGTGGATAGTGCAGTAGTTGTGTCGTTGCCACGGGCGTCGGGTGCGGCTGTGCGTAGTGGCGGAAAGGTGTCGGTTGCGGGAAGCGAGGCCGTCGTTGGCGGTGTCGCGTGACTTTGTGAATCGAGTGGGGCGGGGAAAGGAGCAGCGGTGCCGCTGCGTCGTGGCCGTTAGCCAGAGGCTGTGCTTTGATAGTTTTGTGGACGGTTCGTGCGAGGCGATTTGTTGCCTGCCCTATGTTTGAGACGACGACTGGTTGGTGGCGTGCGCGCGAGCGAAGTGGCGGTGTGCGTTTCCCGTGTCGACTGCCGACTGCCGACAGGTGCGCCGTCGGTGGGGTGGGTGGCCGGCCGGCACAAGTAGAGGCGGCGGCGTCGTTGCGGTGTGTTTGTGTTGTCGGCGACAGCTATTTGTGCGGTGCGTGTGAATGGTGGTGCAAACGTGTGCTGGCGTTGAGGCTGCGACCGCGGCGTGTTGTTGGTTGATGTTGAACAGCGGCTGTGTGCGGTGGTGGTGGTGCCGCACGTGCATCCGGCCCGGCGCGGAAAGCGCAGTTGCGGCGGCCCTTCGGTGCCAGCCACGTCGCGTGAGCGGCGGGTTGCTCTGGTCGACACGTGGTGCTCTGGTTTGTTGTTTGGTGCCCTTTGGCCGGTGGGTGGTCCGTGTGTCTCGGTATCTGGTCGTGGTCGTGCTGCCCGTTTGTCTGTGGCTTCGGCGACCTTTACACCCAAAGTGTGGCGCCCGAAGGTGTGAACCAACGTAATCCGACCTCGGCGCTTAAGCTCTAAGCCTAAGCTGAGCGAACCGAACCGAACCGAACCGAACCGAACCGAACCTGTAGCGTAGCGTTAGCGTGAGGTGAGGTGCGGTGAGGTCAGCCTCAGCGCCAAGTAAGCTAAGCTGTCCGGCCGTGAGGTGGGTGGGTAGGTAGGTAGGTAGGTAGGTAGGTAGGTAGGTAGGTAGGTGCGGCTGCTGCGGCCACCTGACGGCTGACGTGTTTGAATGCTTAACCTAAGTTTGAGGCTTAACCTAACCCAAGTGGCCTTAACCTAACCTAACCTAACCTAACCTAACCTAACCTAACCTCTGACGCCCGACGTGTGTTTGAATGCTTAACCTAAGTTTGACGCTTAACCTAACACCGACCCTTAACCTAACCCAAGTGCCCTTAACCTAACCCACGTCCACCGAACCTAACCGAGACGTGTGAACCTAATGTCTAACTCGTCACGCGTGATGTTGGCTGTCGTGTGTGCTGACGGCAGATTGGGTTGGTCTGTAGTTGCGGATTTCGGTTTGCCTCGGGCGAGGGGTTGGCTCGTAAGCGGCGAGGGGCGCTCCGGCGGAGCATGTTGCTTTGCAGGCGGCGCCCGTTTTTGCGGCGGGCACAATTGAAATTGTTGGGAAACGAACGAAAGGGCTGTGAATGTTGGCGGGCGAGAGGAGGAGGACGTGGCCCGACGGCTGCGGGCCGATCGGGAAACGGTGGGAGGGCGATGGGGCGGCGGAGGTGCGTTTGCACGGCCGTCATCGCCGCACGCCTCCGCTTGTGTGGCTGTGGCGCCGGCCGCGCTGGCCGGGCTGCCGCGGCGACGGTGTGGGGCTTTTGCCGAAGGTTTGGCCATTGTGGCGGGTCGTCGGCTGGGGCTGTGGGGGCGGCATTTGGGCGTGGGCGGCGATTCTCGGCGGGCCGACCCAGGCTGTAGCGCGCGGTGGCTGCAGTTTGGCCGTGGTTTGCGGCGCTGCCGTGGCGACTGGTTGGCGACTGTGGTGTGGCTGTGTGTAGCCCCATCCTCGGTGGTTTGAAAGGCGCGGGTGGTTGTGGCGCAGGTGTGGGGCTGCTCCGCACAGGCTGTCGGACGTTGGGCGGTAGCAAGCGCGGGAGGCGCGGCGCGGCGGCGCGCAGAGTGGCGGCCGCTCTCTCGGCCGTCCGCGCCCGCCCGCGACACTGGCTGGGCCTGTGCGTCGAGGCGGCTATTCCTCTGCTGTGCGCTCCGCTCGCTGCGTGTCTCCTCTCGCTCTCGCTGCTCGCTGTGTGTTAACGCGCGTCGTCGAAATGGCAGATCAGGCGGCTACGAACGAGACTGCTGCGGCACCCGCCGCCACCGGCACTACGAAGAAGGCAAAGTCTGCGTCGTCTGCGAAGAAGCCGCGCGCCAAGCCTGCGCACCCGCGCACCTCTGAGATGGTGACGGCCGCCATCAAGAGTCTGAAGGAGCGCGGCGGATCGTCGCTGCAGGCGATCAAGAAGTACATTGCCGCGCACTACAAGCTGGACGCGGAGAAGCTGGCGCCGTTTATCAAGAAGTACCTCAAGTCGGCCGTGGTGGCGGGCGAGCTGGTGCAGACGAAGGGGAAGGGCGCGTCCGGCTCTTTCAAGCTTGCCGGCGC
The DNA here is from genome assembly GCF_023864275.1 of Schistocerca cancellata. Lineage (NCBI taxonomy): Eukaryota > Metazoa > Arthropoda > Insecta > Orthoptera > Acrididae > Schistocerca > Schistocerca cancellata. The sequence goes on along the minus strand of NC_064634.1, from coordinate 453,731,864 downwards.
CGGCGGCGGGGCGGCTGAGGGCGGCAAGGCTCGTGCTGGCGGTGCCAAGAAGAAGCGCGCCGCTCCGGCCAGCAAGGAGAAGAAGGGCGCCCGTGCGGCCGGCGCAAAGAAGGCTGGTGGCGTGAAGGCGGCGACTGGTCGGAAGGCGGGCGCCGCCAAGAAGGCGTCTGCGGCGTCGGCCGCTCCCGCCGGTGCGAAGAAGGCGGCTGCTGCCAAGCCGGCCAAGGCCAAGTCGCCGTCGAAGGCGAAGAAGGCCGCCAAGGTTCCGACGAAGAAGCCGAAGGCGCCGCGCCCGAAGAAGGCGACGACGCCGTCTAAGGCGAAGGCGTCGCCCAAGAAGAAGAAGTAGAGGAGAAGAAGAAAGGAATGGGAAAGGAAGGGTTGGCGGATGACTCCGTCGTCCCCACCCCCCGTCCCCGTCGTCTAGTGGCGCGCAAGAGACGCGCGGCCCAAAACGGCCCTTCTCAGGGCCATCAAAGCACGTCGGGAAGGTTTTGATTGTCGTGTTTGTGTTGCGGTGTGGTTGCGTCGTCTGGCGTTTCTGTATGCCCGTGTGTGGATACTGTTTGCGTGCCGTGGTGGTTGGATTGCGGGGGGTCGGTGGCGGGTGCGGGCGGCGGTAGCGGTTGATTGTCGCCGTTTTTGGTCGCGGCCGGCCGACGGTTGTTGGTTTGTGTCATGTTGTTTGAATACTTTGGTTTGCCTGCCTTCTTCTTCTCGGACGTGTCTTGTCTTGTGTGTGTTCTTGCAACGGGGGCGGGGGACGCTGAGATGTGGAAAGGGTCGGTGGCGTTGGACTTGCCTGGCTTTTTTGTTTGTTTTTCTTTTCTTTTCGAAACGAAGCGGCGGCCGGCCGTGTGGTTGACGGCGTCGGCCGATGGGTTATTGTGCGCTTTGAGCGCCGCGCCGGGGAGGGATGATGTTGATTGTTGCGCGCGCCAGCAAGCTGGCAGAGAGAGCGGCTGTGGCGGACGGACGGGAAGTGGAAGTGGTGTGTTTTGTCTTTGGTTCTGTGGTTGTGGGGCGAGAGGCGACCGACAAAGTTTGCTCGCGACGGAGTGATGTTAGTGGCCCTTAAAAGGGCCGTTTTGTTTGTTGCGTGCGTGGGCGGTGCCCAGCGGCTGGCGCGGTGTTTAGGCGCGCTCGCCGCGGATGCGGCGCGCGAGCTGGATGTCCTTGGGCATGATGGTGACGCGCTTGGCGTGGATTGCGCACAGGTTGGTGTCTTCGAAGAGGCCGACGAGGTAGGCCTCGCTGGCCTCCTGCAGGGCCATGACCGCGGAGCTCTGGAAGCGCAGGTCGGTCTTGAAGTCCTGGGCGATCTCGCGCACTAGGCGCTGGAATGGCAGCTTGCGGATGAGCAGCTCTGTGCTCTTCTGGTAGCGCCTGATTTCTCGCAGGGCGACGGTGCCCGGCCTGTAGCGGTGGGGCTTCTTGACGCCGCCGGTGGCGGGCGCGCTCTTCCTCGCCGCCTTGGTGGCGAGCTGTTTGCGCGGCGCCTTTCCGCCGGTGGACTTGCGGGCCGTTTGCTTTGTGCGGGCCATAGCGGTAGCGGTAGCGGAGCGGCGTGGAGGCGAGGTGCTGCGTCGGGTGCTGCCTTGACGACACGGGCGCGCGCCAGCCTTTCGCCTTCGCCTTCGCCTTCGCTGCACTGGTGAGGGTTGACCCTCGGCTTGATACGGAAGTTTTAGCGCGGGAGCGCTTCGCCTTCCTCATGACGGAGTGGTGAGTGGAGTCCTGGCTGATGAGATGGGCATGACGGTGTGCATGTTGCTTTTTTTTTTTTTTTTTTTTTTTTTTTTTTTTTTTTTTTGCGAAAGATAAAAGGATAGTCAGAGGTAAAGTTAGAGAGGCGGAAAACGAACGGCCGAAATGGCTGGCCGGAGGTGAGAATAACTCTCGCTGATGGATGAGGATATTGTCCTAGCACTGCATTGCTATCCGGGAGACTGAAGATGGATGGTGGGGAGATGGCCCTGCACTTGAAGGTGAGAGAGTTCGGCCAAGAACTGCCATTCGTCGTGCGTGAAGATGGGATGTTTGGCAATGAGGAGTAACTCCTTCTTGGACAAGAAATTGAGCCACCTGAGCTGATACGGGGTAAAGTGATTAGGGTGATGGGGGAGGGGAGGCCGAACACCTTTGAGACAGTAGGGGTATGGGTGGTCAAAGAAGGGGTAAGACCCGTCCTGGAGCGATGTCACAAGGCCCTTAAGGAAAGGACGTATCTCGCGGGCAGCTGGAAAGAGGGGTTGCCGCAACCTCTGGATGATGGACTGCCCTACCTTGGAGGAGGCGGTTGTTGCCACAGCACGCTGACCTGCAGACGTCGGAACTGAGTTGGACGACGGAGGCGGCACATCGTCGGTGTCCATAGGCGCAACCACTTGCGGCGCGGCAGGGGACGGAGCGGCGGTCGACAGTGCGGCCGCATCAACCCCCACCGGCCGACGCACGGGCGGGGCGTCGGCGGGAACCGCCGACGTCTTCTTGGGGCGCTGCAACCTCTTGATGAGCGGCTGCTCCACAGGGGAGGAGTCGGTCATTGTCACAGCACGGTGGCCGGCAGGCGTCGGAACGGAGTGGGACGGCTGCGGCGGCACATCTTCGGTGTCCATAGGCGCAACCACTTGCGTCGCGGCAGGGGACGGGTCGGCAGGTGCCTGCGTGGCCGCATCGACCCCCGCCGGCCGGGGCACGGGGGGGGCGGCGGCGGAAACCGCCAACGTCTTCTTGACGGCTCGCAGCTCATCGCGCAGCTGCTGGAGCTGGCGATGGACGGCCGTGAGCTCTTCTTGCAGCGCGGCCCGTTCAGCCGCAAAGGCGGCTTGGAAGCCGGCCATAGCGTGGTCGGTAGCGGCTTCAAGACGGCGCGGCTCGCACCCCACGCCGGAGCGGGGGGGCGGGGCGGCCGACGTGGTCGTGGACGCCGCCGCAGGACGTGGTGCGGCGGACAGACGGCGAAACTCCCGAAGGTAGCCGCAGCTACGCGAATTTGCGGCGTGCGACCCGCCACAGTTCACGCACCTGCTGGCCGAACCACGAGGCTTCGTACAGCGGCGAGTGTCGTGAGCCGCCGCGCACTTCAAGCACGCGACGGCGTTCGTGCACTCCCGCGCGGCATGCCCCAGTTGCTGGCAATTGTAGCACTGGAGGCCCATCCGATGCTGCTGCGTTCGCCTGCGCCGTGGCGGACGTGGGCGGCGGCCGGTGAACCCCAACGCGTGGAGGAGAACTTCAAGTGCGGCGGCAAACTGCTGTACAGCCATAGCGTGACGTGCGCGGTGACAGTAGCAATGTGTCGCAGCGAGTCGAGCAGCGAATACTAACTCGGTATGCGCGCCAGCCGCTGTCGCTGTCGCTGTCGCTGCACTGGTGAGGGTTGACCCTCGGCTTGAGACGGAAGTTTTAGCGCGGGAGCGCTTCGCCTTCCTCATGGTGGTGTGGTGAGTGGAGTCCTGGCAGTTGAGATGGGCATGGCGGTGTGCATGTTGCTTTTTTTTTTTTTTTGTTTTTTTTTTTTTTTTTTTTTTTTGTTTTGCGAAAGACGAAAGAATAGGCAGAGGAATAGTTAGAGAGGCGGAAAACGAACGGCCGAAATGGCTGGCCGGAGGGGAGAATGACTCACGCTGATGGATGATGATGATGACCTCGCACTGCATGGCTAGCTGGAGTACTGGAGATAGGCGGCGGGGAGACGGCCCGTCACATGGAGTTCCGAATGTTCGGCCAATAGTTGCCAGTCATCGTTCGAGAAGATGGGATGTTTGTCAATGAGGAGTAACTCCTTCTTGGTCAAGAAATTGAGCCACCTGAGCTGATACTGGGTAAAGCGATTGGGGCGATGGGGGAGGGGAGGCCGAACACGTGACAGAGAGTAGGGGTAGGGGTGGGCAAAGAAGGGGTAAGACCCGTCCTGGAGCGATTTCACTAGGCCCTGAAGGAAAGGCTGCAACTCGTGTCCAGTGGGAAAGCGGGGTTGCCGCAACCTCTGGACGATGGACTGCCCTACCTTGGAGGAGTCGGTTGTTGCCACAGCACGCTGACCTGCAGACGGCGGAACTGAGTTGGACGACGGAGGCGGCACATCGTCGGTGGCCATAGGCGCAACCACTGGCGGCGCGGCAGGGGACGGAGCGGCGGTCGACTGCGCGGCCGCATCAACCCCCACCGGCCGACGCACGGGAGGGGCGTCGGCGGGAACCGCCGACGACTTCTTGGGGCGCTGCAACCTCTTGATGAGCGGCTGCTCCACAGGGGAGGAGTCGGTCATTGGCACAGCGCGGTGGCCGGCAGGCGTCGGAGCTGAGAGGGACGGCTGCGGCGGCACATCTTCGGTGTCCATAGGCGCAACCACTTGCGTCGCGGCAGGGGACGGGTCGGCGGTCGCCTGCGTGGCCGCATCGACCCCCGCCGGCCGGGGCACGGGGGGGGCGGCGGCGGAAACCGCCGACGTCTTCTTGACGGCTCGCAGCTCATCGCGCAGCTGCTGGAGCTGGCGATGGACGGCCGTGAGCTCTTCTTTCAGCGCGGCCCGTTCGGCCGCAAAGGCGGCTTGGAAGCCGGCCATAGCGTGGTCGGTGGCGGCTTCAAGACGGCGCGGCTCGCACCCCACGCCGGAGCGGGGGGGCGGGGCGGCCGACGTGGCCGTGGACGCCGCCGCAGGACGTGGTGCGGCGGACAGACGGCGAAACTCCCGGAGGTAGCCGCAGCTACGCGAATTTGCGGCGTGCGACCCGCCACAGTTCACGCACCTGCTGGCCGAACCTTGAGGCTTCGTACAGCGGCGAGTGTCGTGAGCCGCCGCGCACTTCAAGCACGCGACGGCGTTCGTGCACTCCCGCGCGGCATGCCCCAGTTGCTGGCAATTGTAGCACTGGAGGCCCATCCGACGCTGCTGCGTTCGCCTGCGCCGTGGCGGACGTGGGCGGCGGCCGGTGAACCCCAACGCGTGGAGGAGAACTTCGAGTGCGGCGGCAAACTGCTGTACAGCCATAGCGTGACGTGCGCGGTGACAGGAGCAATGTGTCGCAGCGAGTCGAGCAGCGAATACCGCGCGCCAGCCACCGTGGTGCGCTTATATGCCCTCGGTTGCGCGTGGTGGGGGGAGGGCGGGCCAGAGTCTATATATGGGGGCTGGCGCTTGCGCTGGGCGCAGACCGTAGCCGACTCGCTAGCGCCGGGTGAGGAGCCAGCCGCTGCAGCAGACGTTTTGCATGCCTGAGCTTTTTTGAGGATTTAGAAGAGATGACTGGCCGCGGCAAGGGAGGAAAGGGGCTCGGCAAGGGTGGCGCCAAGCGGCACCGCAAGGTGTTGCGCGACAACATCCAGGGCATCACGAAGCCCGCGATCCGCCGCCTGGCTCGCAGGGGCGGCGTGAAGCGCATCTCTGGTCTGATCTACGAGGAGACCCGCGGAGTGCTGAAGGTGTTCCTGGAGAACGTGATCCGCGACGCGGTGACGTACACTGAGCACGCCAAGCGCAAGACTGTGACGGCCATGGACGTGGTGTACGCCCTGAAGAGGCAGGGGCGCACCCTGTACGGTTTCGGCGGTTAGGCGCGTCGCAGCCGGTGTGCTGTGCCGCGTTGGCCTTCCCGCGGCCGTGGGAGAGACGAAAACGGCCCTTTTCAGGGCCACCACACTGTTCGGAAATTGAAAAGTGCGAAAGAGTCTGTGTTGTTGCTGCGTGTGTGCGCTGTGTTGCCTGCCTGCCTGCCTGCCTGCCTTCTTTCTTTCATTCTTCATTTCGTTTGCGTTTGACTGACGTGACTGGGAGAAAGGAAAGGAAGCGGGTCTTGTGGCTGTGTGTGTGCGAGAGAGGGCGTTGTGTGTTTGTTTTGTTTATCGATCGATGGAGACGCCGGGCTGTGTGTTGTTGTTGTGCGAGAGGCGGTGAATATCTGCGTGGTTTTGGCTGTGTGTTTGCGGCGGCGTTGGAGTTGCCGAGGCAAGGCGGCCGGATCAGCTGTTTCGTTTGTATGGGGCGCGCGGGAGTGGAGGGCGGTGTGTCGACACGCTCGTTTAACAGTGGTGATTATTGCTGTCGTTGTCGTTTGGAAGGCGACTGTGCGTGCGTGGAGGTGCTTGAGGCAAACGAAACAAAACGAGAGAAATGTGTGTGTGTGTTGGGCCACACGGGCTGTGGACGACAAGATGGCGGCGGCGGCGGCTCTTCTTGTTCTTCTCTCTTTCCTTTAGTCCTCTACCGTTAGAGGGGGAGTTGGTGGAGGTTATTGTCGCCTGTGGACATTAGCTCCTCTTTTCTGTGTGTTGTTCTTATCTTTGGTAGTGTGCTTTCTCGGACGTTGCTGTTTGTTGAGAGTGATTATGTGTTCTGTTTGTGCTACTGCTGGAGTAGCGACTCGGGTCTTGCACATCTGTCCCTGTGGTGTTCATATTGCCCAAGGGTCAAGACGTAATAGTCATTGTGTGAATTCCGCGCGGTCGCGTAGAACGCTTCTGCCAGGGCGCGGAATCGTGTTGTGAGTGGTTCTAGGCAGGTCTGCCGCGGGGACGTGTAAGGCCCGTCGTAGAGCGCTCTGCTCTGGACCCTTCTGTAGGCGATGCATCGTCGATCTGGCTGCATAGCCCCACACAGGGCGCGCATATTCCAGTATCGCTACCCCTGTTGCGGGGTCGAGGGAACAGGGGTACAGGATCTGCATCCTGGCGCGAGCGTTTGTGCCACGTTCCCCTATGTGACACTTCGATGTCAGGCGTGACACCGAGGTACCTCGCAGAATATCTCCCCCTGCAATCCGTAGCAGTTGGTATGGTCTTGTTGCCGGCGGCGGCGGCTGTGGAAGTGACGTTAAAGTAAAGTAAAGCGCGGCGAGGACGACTGAAATTTTGCTTTGGACGTAGGTTTGTGTGGTGGCCCTGAAAAGGGCCGATTGTTGTGAGCCGAGCCGGCAACGCGCGTTGCGTGCAGGGGAGCACGCAGCGCTGCTGGGCGGCGGGTCCGCGTGCCGATTGCCTGGCCTCTCTGTTTAGGCCTTCTTCTCGGTCTTCTTTGGCAGCAGGACGGCCTGGATGTTGGGCAGGACACCACCCTGTGCGATGGTGACGCCCGACAGGAGCTTGTTGAGCTCCTCGTCGTTGCGGATGGCAAGCTGCAGGTGGCGCGGGATGATGCGCGTCTTCTTGTTGTCGCGGGCCGCGTTTCCGGCCAGCTCGAGCACCTCAGCCGCGAGGTACTCCATGACGGCGGCGAGGTAGACGGGCGCCCCGGCGCCGACGCGCTCGGCGTAGTTTCCCTTGCGCAGGAGGCGGTGGATTCTGCCGACCGGGAACTGGAGCCCGGCCCTGCTTGAGCGGGACTTTGACTTGCCCTTGACTTTGCCTCCCTTTCCGCGTCCGGACATGGCGATGGGCTGTGGTGTAGAAACGAGACGAGACGAACGACGGTGCGAGCCGCAGCGAGTCGAGCAGCGGAGTGGCGGCGCCGCCCCCTTTCGCATATTTGACGTACTCGGACGTTGAGTAGTCTTGTGGTGGAGGTTCTTTGTCCTTTGACATTTCCTCCAAGCCTGTACGTTAAATTTTGCATGTAACATGCACCTTACTTTTTGTTTTAGTCCTTGCTTTTTATGCTAGTTTTTGTGAACCGCTATTTTGTGTTTTTAATTTAGGATGCATTTTGGCCTCCTGTATTTTACGTTGTCAGTGTTGTAGTTGCCTAAGTTGTTTATTAGTTGGTTTTCAGAGCGGCTCGCGGTTTGGTAGAATGCTACCGCGAGTTCTCTGAACCTATCTTTGAGCATCTTTACTTCCGTTGCCTCGTGGGTATCGGCAGTGGGGAAGCGCGTCCTGACGTGAATTGCCCGTCTGAGTGCCCGATTTTGGACTCTCTGCAGCCTTTGCAGGTGCGTTTTGGCTGCATAGCCCCAGACTGGGCAGGCATATTCAATGATAGGGCGGACAAGCGTACAGTACAGCCTCACTCCTGTAGTTGCCGCCAAGCTGCTTTTGGTATTTAGTATGGGGTAGATGTCGTTGAGTCTGGCGCTGGCCTTCCTTCTGATGTCGTCGATATGTGCGCGCCATGTCAGTCTTTTGTCAAGGGTGACACCCAGGTATTTGGCCGTGTCCCTCCATGGGATGTCGCGTCTGTGTAGTCGTAGTTGTCTGTTATGTCGTGGGCGGTGGGCAGGGTTGCGTTTGCCTCTCCTTTGGGTGAGCATTATCGCTTGTGTTTTCTCCCCATTTATTGTAATCCGCCATTTCCTGGCCCAGGCTTCTGTCTGGTGTAGTAGGTTTTGGAGTCTTGTCGTCACTATCCCCCTATTTGTATTAACGGCGAAGAATGCCGTGTCGTCGGCGTATTGGGCTGTCTGGGTCTGTGGGGCAGACGGTGTGTCGGCCGTGTACAGGTTGTACAGTATTGGGCCTAACACCGATCCCTGTGGAACTCCAGCTTTGATGGTGCGCTTTGAGGACCTCGCAGTGTCCACTTTGACGCAAAATGTGCGGTTGGCTAGGTAGCTCTTCAGGAGCTTAACGACATGGCCAGGGAATCCTAACGTGTACAATTTGTACAATAGTCCAGTGTGCCACACACTGTCGAAAGCCTTGGCTACGTCTAGCAGCACTAGTCCACAGTAGCCTTTCCGGTTAAAGGCTTCTGTTGCGGCTTCGACCACTCGCATGAGTTGTTGGGGTGCTGAGTGTTGGTTGCGAAATCCGAACTGGAATTTGGGGAGCATGTTCTCTCTTCTTATGTGCCTGTCTATGTGCACTAGGATGAGGCGCTCGTACAGCTTACTCAGTGTTGGGAGTAGGCTTATGGGGCGATGGTGCTGGGGAAAGATGGGATCTTTTCCAGGCTTAGCGATCGCGACCACTTCCGCGTGTTTCCACTGTTGAGGGAATTTTTGTGATCGCGTGATTTCGTTGAACGTTTCTGTCAATTTTTCTATCGCTAGCTGGGGCAGGTGCTTAAGCAGTTCATTGGTGAGGAGATCGTGTCCTGGGGCTTTCTTGTTGGGCAGCGTTTTGATGGCTTTCGCTACCTCCTCCGTGGAGAAGGCAGGTGGATCGTCATCGACGTCGTCATCCGCTGCCAGAAATGCGGTTAGTTGTCTGCGGACCATTCTTTCATGTTCGTGATCCTGCGCCTCTGCTGGTGTGAACTGTTTCTCAAAGACGTCGGCGAGTGCGTTGGCTTTATCTTGGGCGCTGAACACTAGTCCTCTCTCGCCGTGCAGAGGCGGCATTCTTGCGCGTCTTTTAGTGAACTGCTTGGTGGCTTGCCAGAGGCTGTTATCCTGCACTTTGAGAGCTGTAAGGCGGTTTGACCATTGCTGGTTTCTGTGCTCAGTGAGCGCCACCTTGAGTTCTCTCTGTAGCCTATTAAGCAGCTTCCTGGTGTCCGGATTTCGCGTAAGTTTCCATTCCTTCGCGGTCCTGTTTTTGTGCCTAATCTGGGCAAGCAGCTGGGGTGGCAGTCGCTGTGTGTGGGGAGGGGGCGGAGGTAATTCAGGTGTTGCGCCCTGTGCTGCTTGCAGGACCGCGTCTGTGAAGGTACTCAGCGTTTGTTCTGTGTCCTCTGTCGGGAGCGGGGTGTTGGTAAGTTCTTCCATGACTTGTGTTTTGAATCTTTCCCAGTCGATGCGTTTGTACGAGGTTGAATGCTGGTTGCGCGGTAGCCAGCCGCCGATGTCAATCTCGAATGTGACAGGGTTGTGATCGGACGACATTCTATTCAGTGAATGCGCCGTCACAAACCCTGCGAGACCTTTGGTGATTGCTACGTCAATTACATCCGGGTTGTTTCCGTTTCTGGGAAAGTGTGTGGGCTCCTCGGGGGCCCATACGTGCATGTGGTGGATGCGCGCGATGCTTTTTAATTGTCGGCCGGCTTGGTTCGTCCTCCTGGAATTCCAGTCGGAGTGCTTGGAGTTTAGGTCTCCTCCAAGTATCAGCTTGCCTCCAATTTGTCCTAATTTGACGATGTCGTCTTCAACTAACCTGCGGTTTTTGGGTTGTCGATATGCTGACACCACAGTTACCGGTCCTGTGGATGTCTGTACCTCTAGTGCTACTGTTTCCAACTGCGTCATTTCTGGTGTGTGAATCTGGTGGTGCGGAATCCCCCTTTTTATGTAGATAGCTACCCCGCCCCCTGCAGTTGGTCGGTCTCGTCTGTAGCAGAGGTAGTTTGGTGCAGAAACTCTGATTCCCGGTTTCAGGTTGGTCTCCTGCACCATGCATATGTCTATTTCTTCTTCCGCCAGGAATTGTCTAAATTCTAGACCCTGAGGGAAGAGGCTCATGGCGTTAAACGTGCATAGTTTGAAACCCTGAATCGCTGGCCTAGCCATGTTGCGGTGATGTAGCGCTTGTTGTCGCAGTGGACTGCGAGGGCCTAACTGCCGATGAGATGTCGGCGGAGAGCTGGTCAAATTTCTTTGTCATGGTCTGCATCAGCTTGTCCATGAGCTTGATGACTTCCATCAGGGCTTGGGAGAAGTGGTGTATGGGTGTGTTGCTTGTTTGTGTTGTTGTTGCTGCTGCTGGGTTCGTGTTTTCTGTTGTGGGGGTCTGTGCGGGTGATACTGCTCTTGCGTAAGAGCGTGTGTCGTCCTGTATTCGTGTACTTGGGCTGGAAGTTTGCGTGTTTGTGTTGTCTTCTTTTTCTTTGTTTCGTGGTTTTGTTTTAGTGTCTTCTGTTTGCGTTTTTTGAGTGGTGCTGGTTGGTTTGTTAGTGTTGTTTCGTGTTAGTGCTTGGTTGGTGTTTCTGTTGTTTGTGATCTGCCCTGTTTGTCGGGCCTTGGCCCTCTTGTGTGCTGGACAGCCTTGGTAACTGGCTGTGTGTGCGCCGCTGCAGTTTGCGCATTTTGGCTTGTCTTGGGGCGTCATTCGGCACTCCCTGGACGCGTGGTTGCCAGCGCACTTCACGCAGCGTGGTGGCATGTCGCAGTGATAGTTAACATGCCCGATGATTTGGCAATTGAAGCACTGAGGTGCCCTTGCTCTCTGCTTCAGTGGTTCCGTAGTTATTCCAAGGCCCATTAGTCGGGTTTCCTGGAACAGCTTCCGGTGCTGTGGGGTGTCAGTTAGTGTGGCACAGTAGAGCGGGTCTCGGTTGTTTGAGCCCTGTTTGCGTACCGATCTTACGTCGTATCCTTTCGCCGTTATGGCTTCTTTGATATCGACGGGATCGGTGCGTGTGGGAAAGCCTCTCAGAACGACTTTCAAGGTCTTCTGTGCGCCTGTTGGGTAGGTGTAGTGTGCTATTTTGTGTGTTTTTAGTGTGTTCTTGATGGTGGTGTAGTCTTCTAGTGTTTTTAAAGTGATTTTGATCTTATCTCCGCCGGCGGATTTTGCGTGGAAGCGCTCGTCGCCTATGGCGGCGGTGATAAGATCGTACATCTTTTTGTATGTGTCAGGGAATGTGGCTACTATGGGTGGCAGTTATTCGTGTTTTGGGGTGTGTGCGTTTTGTTGTGTCGGTGGTGGTGGTGCTTGTGCTTGCGCGTCTTCATCGAGCGCGGCGAATTTATTTTGTGTGGCGCATGCAGTGCCGGCCGCGGTTGGTGGTGGCGTAGCCTTGGCCGTGCGCCGCGCCAGTTCGAAGGTCCCGTTATCTTCCGGTTCCTCGGCTGTGGCGGGCGAGCACTCTGCTCCAGCGCTGCTGCCTGTGTGTGCCTGCTTTGGGCTCTGTGGTGAGTCCGTGGCCGGTGTGTCGTGTATGGTTTTTTGTGTGTTGTGTATTTGGGCCGGTGTGTCATGTGTGTTGTGTGTTTGGGAGGACGTGTCTGCTTTTGGTCCGTCATTTGCAGTCTCGTCTGTCACTGGTGCGTCTGCGGGAGGCGCGCCTGTCGCAGTCGTGCCCGCTTTTGGTACGTCATTTGCGGTCCCGTCTGTCACTAACGCGTCTGCGGCAGGCGCGTCTGTCGCAGTCGATTCCCTCACGTGTATGTTGCTCGGGAATGGAGTGGCCGTCCCTGCAACTGTGTCCGCCCTGTCTGTGTTTGTCTGTGTTTCGAAAGCTAGAGAAGGAAGCACGGGCGCACATGCTTTGCGCTTTGGTGACTTAGCGCGTTTCCTTTTCTCCCTGACGAGCAATTTTGCTGTCGTCTTTGGGAGAATTTTCCTTTCTGCTTTCCTCTCTATTTCCCTACTGTATTTTGTTTCTTGTCGCGTCTGTTCCCTCCGTTGTTCTTCCCTCCTCCGTTCCCTACGTTTTTCTGTTCTAATTACCCTCTCCATCAGCTTCCTCTCCTCTTCAGGGTCGAGGTGTGGGAGGACATTCTGAATTAGAGGGCTGTTGAGAATCGAGCCTAGTCCCCTGCGGTCCCTCCTTTCTACCGTGAACCTAGTCCCTTCTCTCGCCACGTGGATCTCCACCGAGTCCTCCATCTCCGTGCGCAGGGTGGGGGCGGCAAAGTCAAGGGCTGCCAAGGGATTGCTGAGTGCGGCCTTTGTTGTCACCGTTATGCGTTTCCGGCCGACACTCAGCCCTAACGTCTGACGTGCGCGGGTATACTGGCCGGCGAGCAGTTCCGGGTGGATCTGGTCGTCTTCCAGGCCCTGACACGTAATTGCCCTACTTCTCGGGGGAGCAGGGAAATACCCCGCGGCAGCTGGGGCGCCCGAGCCGGGCGGCAAAGCAGCACACGGCAGCAAGAAGACGCGCCTCGCGTCGCGGCAGTAATAACTGCAGCGACTCCCAAGGCGCAACTCCAACTCGCCAAACACAACGACAATTTGCCCAACGGCTCCCGCTGACGCTAAAAAGCTCAGGGTGCCGCCTTGCACGATTCTAGATGAACCCGCTGGCCCTACAAGGCCCGTTTGTGTCCTAACAAGAACACAACCGGGACACTTCTCACTCGGGGCTGCACTGGAATTCACCAAATGCCCCCGCAGTGTTCCCCGCAAGCGAGGTTCCTAAGGCTTCACAGTCAGCGCGGTCGGTGGAAACACGCGTGTGTTCGCACCGGCTGCTGCTCAGCGTATGGTGGCGCCGCCAGGGGTGGGGGTCCTTTATGCTCTCGGGTGCGGCGGCCGGTTGCGCTCGCGGCCCATTGGTCGGCGGCCGCAACGGGGCGAGCTGGTAAAGGTGCGGCGGCGGGGCGCGCTGGGTGCCACTGTGTGGGGAGACGCTGACTAGAGCGGAGCGCTTGCTACTGGTGTTGCTGCCGTACGTTCACGTTCTTGTTTGAGATGCCGCCCAAGACTAGCGGGAAGGCCGCCAAGAAGGCTGGCAAGGCGCAGAAGAACATTTCGAAGGGCGACAAGAAGAAGAAGCGCAAGAGGAAGGAGAGCTATGCCATCTACATCTACAAGGTGCTGAAGCAGGTGCACCCTGACACGGGCATCTCGTCGAAGGCGATGAGCATCATGAACAGCTTCGTGAACGACATTTTCGAGCGCATCGCGGCCGAGGCGTCCCGCCTGGCGCACTACAACAAGCGCTCGACCATCACGTCCCGCGAGATCCAGACCGCTGTGCGGCTGTTGCTGCCTGGCGAGCTGGCCAAGCACGCCGTGAGCGAGGGCACGAAGGCGGTGACCAAGTACACGAGCTCCAAGTAAGGAGGTGGCTCTGGAATGGAAGGAGAGAAGGCTCCTCCGTTGCGAGAGCGGCAAAAACGGCCCTTTTCAGGGCCACCAAATGGCCTTTGCGGGAAGGGCGGAATTGTTGTTGTTGTTGTTGTTGTTTTGTGTGTGTGTGAGTGGGTGGACGGCGGCAATAGCTACCGCTTTGGTTGCGACGCGACGGGGTGGGGTGGCCGATGCGATGAATTTGATTGATGGGGGCGCGTCGCGTGTTGCGGGGTACGGCCACGGTGTGACGTGGAATGGAGGCACGTGCGCACAACTCGTTGGTGTTACCTGTCTGCGAGGTGGGGGAAGTGCGATCGGTGATGTGTCCTTTGGATGGAGGTGCCGGTTAGTTACGTGACGGATGGAAACGAAACGCGATTGTTGGGAATGTCAGTGTGTAACGACGGCCGTTTTTTTTTTTTTCGGGTCGGTTTGCACGCCATACATGGCGAGGGTGAGATGTGTCTGTAAATGCTGCAGCGTGGAGGCGTGTGAGTGACGCTTAAATGAACGCGCATTGAGACACCAATGTGTATTGCATTGTACGGGCGACACGCACGATGATGTACCTTTCCCTCCGACTGTGATTTCGATAGTCGTGTCTGTGTCTGCTTGTGCGTACGACGCACGCACACCGACGTCGTCATTGAAGATGCATGCACGCGTGTCCAGTCCAGTGCAGTACAGTAGAGTAAGCGCGACGCTAGAAGACGACGGTCGCTTTGGCGAATGTGCGCACACGTGTTTGTGTGTGTCGGTGATGTGGTCCGATCCGTCGCCTCTGGGAAACTGTCGATCGGCGCGGTACACCGGCATCACGCAACGGACGTCTTGAACACCCGTCATACGGTCGCGCTGAGAACGGTTACCGAAAGGTGAACCTCTGATCGGTCGAATGTCTGGGCAGAACGTGAGGAGAGAATGGTGGAGGAAAGGACAGAGGGGAAAAAAAAAAAGAGAGAGAGAAGAAAAAAAAACGGATAAAAAGAAACCAAACAAAACGGAGAAACGCAGTGTAGAGCAACGGAACGTTCCCGTGTCGGAGGTGTATTGTAGCCGCACTGAAATGCGTGTAACGGCGCGGCGGCAAGTGTCTGCCGTGGTGAACGTTACCTTTGACGGCTGAATTGTGCGTTGCGTTGCTTTGCTTTCCCGGATGTGTATGTAACGTTCGTTGAGATGGTTCTGAGGAAGAATGTACGACAGTGCCCGTGCCGTCTATGTTCGTGTGCAAAGCCATTGTGTGTGTACGGAATGATGTCTGTAGGTGTTAGTGAACATGTTTTACCAGTGGGGGAAATGGATCGTGGATGGTTGCCGTCACGGTCGAGACACCGCACGCACGCACCCTCCCTCCCTCCCTCCCTACATGAAGGTGTCGAGAAAGTGTGTTAACCGGGGTCTGTTTGTCTTTCGTTAAAGGGAAGGGACGAGAGAGAGAGAGAGAGAGAGAGAGAGAGAGAGAGAGAGAGAAGCGAAGTGGGATAGTGCGTTCATTTTGTGTGTGTGTGTGTGTGTGTGTGTGTGTGTGTTGTTTTGAGAATTGCGTCCGGGAATGGCGGTGGGCGTGCCCTGCATGTGGCCCGGAAGGCTGTTCGTTTCGCGGTAGTGTGTGGACAGGGGAGGGGCACGCGTAACGCTGCCGGCATGGCATGGCATTCGGGAGATGGGAGGGGGCAAACGAAGAAAACGAGACGCGGAGGCTATAAAGACGGGGAGGGGCGCGGTGTGGGTGGCTTGCGCTGCGCTCGGCTGGCGCGTGCGGCGTTGTTTTTGTGCAAAAGAAGAGAAAACGAATGGGTTGCCGGGAGGGGGCCGTTGTGGTGTAGCCGCAGACGCGGCTGTCAGTGAACGTGGTGAGACCCGACGGATGCGGGAGGGGCGGGGGCGGGGGCGGGGAAAACACTAGAAGAAAGAAGGAGAAAAACGCTGCTGCAACCAACATAAAATGAGGCCTTTTGTAACCTGCCAGAAACAAAACAACAACAAAAAAAAAAGGTCTATCAACATTGAATGTAAATGGAAACGGACCCAAGTGTAACCTCCCCGCACAAATAGTCGTAAGTAAGTAAGTGAGTGAGTGAGTGAGTGAATGATGATAAAAATGTGCCAGAATGTTGTTAACGTCCCTAGAAAATGAACGAACGAAGATTGATGAGAAACGCGCGATAATATTGATGAATGGAAATAATGAACGATGAACATCTCAACAGACGTAGTTGAAAACCCGATAAACGTTGTAAGGGCAGCGCTGGCTGACCTTCGGCCCTGTATTCTGAGACGTCCCCCTTTGAACAACAATGTATACAAAACTGTGCTTAAACTGACACACAATATTTTGAGCGCAACGCAATCTGACTATCAAAGATCCCTGCAAAAGAATGGCCCTGAGTAACATTAAAGTACACCTTTCGGAAATCACTTACCTCACAAAAATCTTCATTACTCGAACTACTGCAATACAGCGAGCACCACTGCTGCCAGCTAAATAAGAGATTCAAACTACGGAGGGCACTAACTACTGATAGGGATAGTTAGCAAAGTAAAGATGTTTAATAGAGAACAACAAACAATGTATTTACCCTTAATATCATCATCACCAGTCATAATATATGTAATTTGAAAAGTCCGCCATCTCTCTCCTCACATGCACCAGTGCTGGCGGCTCACCCCTAACTGCGCAACGCTACGCGCTGTTCACATCCAGCTATAGCAGTTCATGACAACAATGCAAACTAGCCACAGACTGCACACAGCACAGGCATTGATTTTTCACGCAGAGCGCTACGTGGCATTACCAGTATAAAAATCTAAACAAACAGCCTACGTACAAATTAGAATAAAAAGAGCAAAAGATCGTTACGTCAATAAAAAAAAAAAACAAAAAGACAAAAGAGAAAACAAACTGCATCTACATGTGCTCTTAACTGTAGATACCTGTACACAGCTTCGTGCAATGAATGCCGGCTCACACATTTAATTTTGATTGTTGGAGGAAATGCGTAGGAAATATTCTTTAAATGGAAATGAATGGTTGTACTTTAAAAAAGTTAGTTTGGAAACAAAGTATTATTGGGGCATTTTGTTGTGAAGAAAATAGTTACAATTGACATACATTATTAGATTTGCGCAATGCAGCTTCATTACCTTACCTTTAATAACAATATGCATCGTCCCGAACGGAGACCAGAGTCGCGAGAAGAGCACGCCGCCGCCCGCTCAGTAGAATCGTCCACTCGCTAATACTGTCGACTGACTACTACCTCTCCCGACCCGCCACATATAGATGACAACTGTTCCTGCCGACCCGCTACGTGCTACTAGTGTCGTGTGGCGCAGACTAGCGACGATAAGAAACTCTCTGGTCAGAGATTGTGTCGTGCCTCGCCATCGCTGGTAATGAGTACATACGTGTTTGAGCGTGCGTACCGGAACACGCAGTGCGGAGCCAGAGACTGTGTTGTCGAGGCCGTCGACGCAGTGCATGTCGGTCGGTCGAGTGCGTGCGGGAGGGCAGAGAGGCAGCGTCGGCACGGAGATGCACGCACGGGGGCTGCGGCGTGGCGCGTTTGCGGTAGGCGCCTTTGGTGGCAACGGCCGGGACAAGCAGCGGTGTATGGTGTGGTGCGGGCCGGACAGGGGCGGTGGAGGAGGAGGAGGAGGAGGAGGCGGCGGCGCGACGATGGCATTGGGGCGGAAACGGGGACGGCGACGGCGGATGTTGAGAGGCGTCACGCGCGGACCGACACAGACGCACAGATGGATAGGTAGGAAGAAGAAGGGGCGGCTGGTGAGTGCAATTTAGGCGGTAGACACAAGAGGTCGGCACGGCATTTGCGTGATGTGGCGTTGTGACGGGGTGTGCTCGCGTGCCTCGTTTTGTTGATGCGCGCAGGAAGATGTGCAGAGCAGCGGCGGGCGGCTCGGTTCGGTTTGGCCCGGCGGGCCGCGCTGTTGTCGCGGACGTGAGCGCCCCCTGGCGGGTGGCCGGAGGCGGCGCGGCGTGTTGGACGTGTGGCTGGCGGCAGTGCACAATTGCGAGTGGCTGGCGGTGTGGCGGTTGGCGCGTCGGGCGGCCGAGAGAGAGGAGAGGTATGTGTTTGCGGGCGCCTTTGCTGCGCGGCGTCGTGCAGGGAGGGCGGGCGCTTGTCGACTGTGTGACTGTGTGGCGAATTGGCGGCGTTGTGCTCCGGCCGAAGGCGTCGGAAAGGAGAGTTGGTCGTGATGTCATGTCGCGCCGTGTCATGTTTGCGAAACGGCTGCCGCACAGGTGTGGTGGTAGCGAGCCGGTCGGTGTCAGTGCGATGGGAATGTGCGTTTGGCGGTTTCGGTGTGCTTTTTGCGGCGTGAGAGTGGGGCGGGCGGGCAGGCTTTTGCTGTTGTTGGTTCCTTGTGTCTTGTGTGTAGCTTGATGGCAACGTGGAAGGACGCCGGTTTCGAGCCGTGCGTGTGGTTGTCGACGTTGACTGGTTGGGGTGTGCCGTTGCACGTGCGTGTTTGGGTCGTTGGTGTGGTTTTGGCTGGCTGGCTGTGTGTACGGGAAGGGGGAGGCGGCGGTGGATAGTGCAGTAGTTGTGTCGTTGCCACGGGCGTCGGGTGCGGCTGTGCGTAGTGGCGGAAAGGTGTCGGTTGCGGGAAGCGAGGCCGTCGTTGGCGGTGTCGCGTGACTTTGTGAATCGAGTGGGGCGGGGAAAGGAGCAGCGGTGCCGCTGCGTCGTGGCCGTTAGCCAGAGGCTGTGCTTTGATAGTTTTGTGGACGGTTCGTGCGAGGCGATTTGTTGCCTGCCCTATGTTTGAGACGACGACTGGTTGGTGGCGTGCGCGCGAGCGAAGTGGCGGTGTGCGTTTCCCGTGTCGACTGCCGACTGCCGACAGGTGCGCCGTCGGTGGGGTGGGTGGCCGGCCGGCACAAGTAGAGGCGGCGGCGTCGTTGCGGTGTGTTTGTGTTGTCGGCGACAGCTGTTTGTGCGGTGCGTGTGAATGGTGGTGCAAACGTGTGCTGGCGTTGAGGCTGCGACCGCGGCGTGTTGTTGGTTGATGTTGAACAGCGGCTGTGTGCGGTGGTGGTGGTGCCGCACGTGCATCCGGCCCGGCGCGGAAAGCGCAGTTGCGGCGGCCCTTCGGTGCCAGCCACGTCGCGTGAGCGGCGGGTTGCTCTGGTCGACACGTGGTGCTCTGGTTTGTTGTTTGGTGCCCTTTGGCCGGTGGGTGGTCCGTGTGTCTCGGTATCTGGTCGTGGTCGTGCTGCCCGTTTGTCTGTGGCTTCGGCGACCTTTACACCCAAAGTGTGGCGCCCGAAGGTGTGAACCAACGTAATCCGACCTCGGCGCTTAAGCTCTAAGCCTAAGCTGAGCGAACCGAACCGAACCGAACCGAACCGAACCGAACCTGTAGCGTAGCGTTAGCGTGAGGTGAGGTGCGGTGAGGTCAGCCTCAGCGCCAAGTAAGCTAAGCTGTCCGGCCGTGAGGTGGGTGGGTAGGTAGGTAGGTAGGTAGGTAGGTAGGTAGGTAGGTGCGGCTGCTGCGGCCACCTGACGGCTGACGTGTTTGAATGCTTAACCTAAGTTTGAGGCTTAACCTAACCCAAGTGGCCTTAACCTAACCTAACCTAACCTAACCTAACCTAACCTAACCTCTGACGCCCGACGTGTGTTTGAATGCTTAACCTAAGTTTGACGCTTAACCTAACACCGACCCTTAACCTAACCCAAGTGCCCTTAACCTAACCCACGTCCACCGAACCTAACCGAGACGTGTGAACCTAACGTCTAACTCGTCACGCGTGATGTTGGCTGTCGTGTGTGCTGACGGCAGATTGGGTTGGTCTGTAGTTGCGGATTTCGGTTTGCCTCGGGCGAGGGGTTGGCTCGTAAGCGGCGAGGGGCGCTCCGGCGGAGCATGTTGCTTTGCAGGCGGCGCCCGTTTTTGCGGCGGGCACAATTGAAATTGTTGGGAAACGAACGAAAGGGCTGTGAATGTTGGCGGGCGAGAGGAGGAGGACGTGGCCCGACGGCTGCGGGCCGATCGGGAAACGGTGGGAGGGCGATGGGGCGGCGGAGGTGCGTTTGCACGGCCGTCATCGCCGCACGCCTCCGCTTGTGTGGCTGTGGCGCCGGCCGCGCTGGCCGGGCTGCCGCGGCGACGGTGTGGGGCTTTTGCCGAAGGTTTGGCCATTGTGGCGGGTCGTCGGCTGGGGCTGTGGGGGCGGCATTTGGGCGTGGGCGGCGATTCTCGGCGGGCCGACCCAGGCTGTAGCGCGCGGTGGCTGCAGTTTGGCCGTGGTTTGCGGCGCTGCCGTGGCGACTGGTTGGCGACTGTGGTGTGGCTGTGTGTAGCCCCATCCTCGGTGGTTTGAAAGGCGCGGGTGGTTGTGGCGCAGGTGTGGGGCTGCTCCGCACAGGCTGTCGGACGTTGGGCGGTAGCAAGCGCTCCAGCCCACAATCATCAAACTTCTTCAAGTGGAGGTAAGGTAGCATTTACCGTAGGGCATTTACTACACCATCTGATTAGCAGAAACGAGATAACATCAGGTGTTTATCAATTGTCATCTAATGATGTGGTGGTAAAAACAAACTATCGGGGGTGAACTGAAGATACTAAAAGTAGCAACTGCCGTAGTCAGCGATGGAGCAGCGCAACGGGCCTCTTATAGAGGTCGCGGGCATCAATAGGCGCCCCAAGGGTCCTGAGTAAGGGATTATCAGAAGCCGCAGCTGTGGCATACATCTTCCGTGCGATTTCCTGAAATCGTGCGAGGACATCCTTCTCTTGCGCGGCGTCGTGGAGATATCGGGCCGGGAACTGGGGATGGACATGAAAAATCCGGCGGAGAGCCTTGTTCTGCTGCGCTTGCAGGCGATGAAGATGACGGTGCGCCGCATTTCCCCAAGCAGCACAGGCATAGTCCATCACAGGACGCACAAACATGCGGTATATGAGTAGTCCATTATCGACGGAGAGCGCCGAGCGCTCGTTCAGCAGGGGATAAAGCGCCCCCAGCCTCTGCTCGACCTTCCGCCGTACTTCCTGCACCTGCTGCTGCCAGATGAGCTGGCGGTCCAGGACAACCCCGAGGTAGGTGGCCGTCGGCGTCCTGGGGATGACCTCGCCGAAGAGCTGTAGTTGGTGGTCGTGTGGCGGGGTCCTCTTGCGTGTGAAGACCACGGCTTGGCTCTTCTGTGCGTTAAACCGGACACGCCAAAGAGTCGCCCACGCTTCGAGGGCGGCGCACGCATCTTGGAGACGGCGATACATGGCTTGAGGCCACCGGCTGCGAGTGAAGATCGCCGTGTCATCGGCGTACATCGCGCGCTCCACTCGGGGAGAGGTCGGAAGATCGGCCGTATACAAGGAATACAGGGTCGGACCGAGGACCGAACCCTGCGGGACGCCGGCGGCAATATGTCGGAGCGTCGAAAGCGAATCGTCAATTCGGACCACAAAGGTGCGGCCCCGCAGATAGCTATCCAGCAGGCGGATGAGGGACCGCGGAAAGCCATGCAGATGGAGCTTCCACAGCAGCCCGGAATGCCACACACTGTCGAAGGCTTTTGTGACATCAAGGAAAATGGCGCCACAATATTCCTGGTTGTTGAAAGCCGTGGTAATGGCCTCAACAACGCGGACGAGCTGCTGTGTAGACGAGTGGCCGCCCCGGAATCCAAACTGCTCCGGAGGCAACAGGCGTCGACGGTCCATAATAATCCGCAGCCGGTGAAGGAGGAGCCGCTCAAAAATCTTGCTGAGCTGCGGAAGCAAGCTGATGGGCCGATAGTTGCGTGGATCCTTCCTGTCCTTACCCGGCTTGGGTATGGCGACAACAACGGCGTGCTTCCACGCAGCCGGATAGGTATGAGTCACCAGGATGGCGGTGAACAGGCGGGCCAGATAACCATAAGCAGCAGGAGGCAGTTCCTTGAGCGCCGTCCCAGGAACGTCGTCGGCACCAGGAGCCTTGTGAGCGGCCATCGCCCGGATGGAGGCGGTCACCTCATCAGCGGTGAAGACGGGAAGCGGATCGTCGTCACGGCGGTCAGCAGAGAGGTAGGCGTCGAGGCCACGGTCCACATCTTGAACGAACTGTGCGTCCACAGGGTCATCAAGCGGGACGAAGTTCGCCTGGAAGACATCGGCAAGGGCATTCGCCTTATCCACAGGAGTATAGGCGACACCAGTCGGCGAGTCCAGAGGGGGCAGAGTGTGCTTCCGCTTGGTAAAGAAACGCACCGCGTCCCATGCGTCGGGTGCCGGAGTGAACGACGCCAGCTTCTGAGCCCACTGCTCGTTCTTGTGAGCGCCGACGGCGGCCTTAACGTCACGGCGGAGGAGGTTGACGCGCCGCTGCAGAAGGGGGTCGCGGGTAAGGCGCCACTCCTTGCTGAGACGATTCCGCACGCGGATCAGATCCAAGATGGCAGCTGGCAGTCCCGGGCGCCGGGGAAGTGTGCGCCGGGGCGGCGGTGTGGATCGCAGCAGGGCGGAGTGGACGGCATCAGCGAAGGCAGTGACATCAGCATCGACGTCGTGGATGTCGGCGTCAAGACGGGGCCGCACACGGGCGAGGACGTCCGCACGATAAGCTGTCCAATCAGTGCGCCGAAGATTAAGGCGCGGCGAGGTGACGGCGGGATCGACAGCAAGATGGAAGAGGACCGGCAGATGGTTGGAGTTCAGCTCATGAAGGACATCAGCCGTCATGAACTGATGCAGGCCCTTGGTGACGGCGAAGTCGAGGATATCCGGCGTGCCGCGGGAGGGGTAGCAGGTCGGCTCCTCTGGCCCGCAAGCGTAAGCACCAACCCTGTCGAGAACGCGATGAAACTGCCGGCCGCTGTGGGTGGTGTGCAGAGAATTCCACGCCGCATGCTTGGCGTTAAAATCGCCGGCCAAAAAGAGCTTCCCCGGGAGACGGAGAAGCGCATAGGCGTCGTCTAAGTCCAGCAGGTAGCGCGGAGGACGGTAAACGGAGACGAAGGTGACCACCCCAGCTGAGGTCACCACAGCCACGGCCGTCGCCTCCATCTGTCGCAACGGTGGCGTAGGGACTACATAGTGGCGGATGTCCCGCTTGACGTAGATCGCAGCGCCGCCACCACGGGTGGGGCGGTCGTAGCGGTAGCACCTGTAGTTGGAGATGTTGGCCCGGAGACCGGGCTTCAGGTGCGTCTCCGACACGAGAAAGATGTCGATGTTGTGCGCTTCCAGGAAGTGCTTAACTTCCAGGAGATCGCGGAAGAGTCCGTCGGCGTTGTATGTCGAAATACGAAGGTCCTCGAAGCGTCGCACCCTATCCATGATGTGGGGCAGCGGCACTGGTGGTCTGAAGAACGCTTCGTATCGTGGATTCCACGGTGGCAGCAAGACTAGCGGGCAGCGCCTGGATGGCGCGGCTCATTTCGGCGACCGCCGTCATCATGGACTGTAGTAAGGTGAAGAGGTCGTGGGAGGCGATACCCGGCTGCGGGTCATCCGGCGGAGCCTGGTCGACGGGACGTCGTCGGCGCAACGGCGGAAAGGCGGCAGGGCCTTCTGGAACGTCCGGCGGAGCGGCAGAGGACTCAGGGGCGTCCCTGCGGATGACGTATGGTGCAGCAAGGGGACGTTGCCAGGCGTTAGGAGCGCGAGACTGCGAGAATGAGTCCCGCCCCTGCTGCTGGGCCCCCGCAGGGCGGAAGCTGGCAGGAGTGCTGCTGACGACAGCGGTCCTTCGGCGGCGATCCCTGGCGGTGAGCGGGGGAAGCCCGCGTTGCCGTCGACTGGCCTCCTTGTGTTTAGGACACGACCTGAAATTGGCGGGATGTCGTCCGCCACACAGGCCACACTTCGCCGGTTCTTCCCTAGGTACCTGGCATTGCCGGCTGTCATGGGCGCCGCCGCACTTCACACAAACAAAAGGCATGGTACAACCACGGGCAACATGGTTGAAGCCTTGGCACCGGAAACATTGCGTCACCCCACGCGACTTGCGGAGGGTTTCTGCTGACATCACAAGCCCGCAAAGGCGGGTGACGTGGAAAATCTTGCGATGGTCTGGCGTATCAGGAAGGATCACGATGCGGAGGCCGGACCGACGGTTGGTGCCCGGGATTTTGTGGTAGTCCACAATCGTGGCGGCGAAGCCGAGGTCTTCGAGTTCTTCTTTGACCCAGTCGTTAGGAAGGGACTCGAGAATCCCTCGAAGAACCACCTTCAAGGTCGGCGGCCGAACGACCGGAAAAGTATAATTGGGAATGCCTTGCGCCCCAAGGAAGTCCATGACGGTGGTGTAGTCATCGAGGGTGGTAACAGAAAGCTTCAGCTTGTCGCCGCCCGTCTGGCGCGCGGTGAAAGGCTGCTTCAGGTGCTGCTTCATCCACTCGTAAAATTCCTTGTAGGACGAGGGAAGCTGCAGCACGATCGGCGGAATGCGCTTCTGCTGTGGCGGCGGCTGCTGCTGCTGCGCCTGCTGCTGGGCACTGGGCTGAGCCGCGTCGTCAGCGTCGTCAGGTATATCATCGAACCGGTTGTGCACCGGAATATCCGCCGCCTGCGGCTGAGCTTGCGCCGCCCGCGCCTGACGCTTCTTCGGTGGTTTGCGGAAGCCATCATCTGGCGCATCAGCAGCGCGCGAACCACTACCAGTGCCCCTCTTCTTCCGAGAAGCAACCGTCGACGGTGTCTGCCTCAGGACGACGTCGTCGTCGATAGAAGTATCCGATAAATCAGCCAAATCGAGGTCCATAGTCGAAGCCGGGTCCGTCATACTCTTGTTCCTCTCTTCCATAGCCCTGGTCGTCATTGGTGGGGGGCCGGATGGGGCCGCCGACGGGGCAAGCCCCGCCGGACGGCGATCCGCCACACCCTTCGCTCCACGCACGTCCGACTGCTGCGACATGTCGCACTCGAATGGGGTAGCAAGCGCGGGAGGCGCGGCGCGGCGGCGCGCAGAGTGGCGGCCGCTCTCTCGGCCGTCCGCGCCCGCCCGCGACACTGGCTGGGCCTGTGCGTCGAGGCGCATCGGTCTCCGAGCAGCCGAGCTGTGTGCACGCGCGGGAGGGTGCGCTGCGAACTTTTAAGTTTGAAGTGCTCCCACCGCGTGTTGAAAAAGCAATAGTATCCCGATAGGGCCGTATTACTAGCGATAGGCGAGATCCACCGGGATAGCCGGATGGGCTAGGGATGTTTAGGGTAGGGAATGAAGAGGCACCAGGGCCTCCTCCCCAGGCGGAAGTCCAACCAATGGACATCCCCCTGGGCGGGGTACGTCCGCGCGCCTCCAGGAAAGATTCGAACCGCAGGGCATATTCAGTTTCCGCGGACAGGGCTAGGGCTAGGTCTGAGTCTGTAAAACCCCACTCTTCCCGTCGAAATCCAGATTCGACGAGACAAGACCACCCACAGACGTCGCTGGAACGCCGCGACAGCATGACTATTCCGGCCAGCGAATCACAGCTCGCCAAATCCACCAGAAGTAGAGACGACAAGATGGCCGCCAAGCACCGGCAGGAGCTAGCGCGCCACAACATTACAGAAAACAATATTCAATATAACTCAGACAGCGACGACGCTGCAATGAACACAGGCAACCCCAAGTTCTCAAGTGACGAGGAAATGGAATTTGACGATGGCCAGGGAGAATTCCAACGAGCCAGAAAAACTTTAAAAAGAAAAAACTCGTCAGAAACAGAAGCGCCGAACAAGTTCACCGTCCCAACGGCGAACAGATACGACGCGCTGAACGACACCACCACCAACCTGGAGGCCGCTAATAACACAACAGCGGGCCCCCCTCCTCAACAGCAGACCACAACCGCACCGGCGCAACGAGCGGTCCCAAAAAGACCACGCGTCCCGCCGATTACAATTGAATATCCAGGGCATTATCTAACCCTGAACAAAACCCTAAAACAATACATGGAAGGCCCCATCAAAGCCATCCATAAAGGAAAATCGATAAAATACCATTTTGAATCGATAAAAGACCAACGCACAGCGCTGGAATTTTTCAACCACCACCGAATTGGAAACTTCACCCACCAACCACAAGCCGACAGACAACTGAAAGTGGTCATAAAGGGCCTACCAAACACCGTCAAAGAGCAAGAAATAGAAGAAGAACTACAACTACACAACTTCGAAACGTCCAACATACACCAGTACAAAAAGAGGGATGAAAACACGAAAGAGTTACGCCCAATGGATGTCTTCTGTGTAACACTAGAGAAAAAACCTGAAAACGAGGCAATATATAATACGAGATACCTACTTGACACCAAAATTACGGTAGAATCTTACAAAAGCAAAGAAGGCCCCCCACAGTGTAAAAAGTGCCAGGGGTTCTTCCACACAGCCAATTATTGTAACATGCCGACGCGCTGCGTCCGATGTGGTGGAGACCACAGAGCATTCCAGTGCCCATTACCAAAAGAGGGAACCCTTCACTGTGTAAACTGCAATAAAGACGGCCACCCAGCTTCATTCAGAGGCTGCGAAGAATACCAAAAGGCAATAGAAGCCTACAACAAACAGCGACCACAAAGACAAGCGCCTGCACCCAGACCAACAATTCGACCAACGGCAATGCCCACACCAGCAGAAGCCAGCCGATCAGGAAGAAGAAACTGGGCAACTCTGCCACCGCAAACAAACAACGCCACAGCCACCACCAACAACAACGGCTTAGAATCAGTCCTCAGCTTTGTCAACCAACTAAAAACACTATGGGACAAAGTCCAATCCTCAAACATTCTACAGCAAATCACGACTATCATCACCAACTTTACCCAAGCACCGGACTTAATGTCCAAGATCACAACCGTCATTGGAGGAATGATGACCATCTTCGGCACCTTCAATGGATTATAGGCCACCAAAGAAGAAACACCTCCGATTCTGCAATTTCAATGCAAACGGAATTGCAAACAAAAGAGAACTACTCAACGAGTTCATCGAAGAGCAGAAGATAGACGTCCTCTTCGTCACTGAAACCCACCTACAGCAAAACGCAACACTAAACCTCCGAAACATGATATGTCATAGGACAGACAGAGTCAACAGGAGGGGAGGAGGCACTGCCATATACATCCGTCCGCACATCACCCATCACCCTGAGATCACGCCGCCGATGCACTCACTGGAGGCCACAGTAGTGCAAATAGAAACGGCGCAAGGTAAAATAGCCCTGGTAGCTGCGTACCTCAGCCCCAGAGCAGAGCAAAATGAACAAGACCTCACGTGGATATTTGACAACCACGAACGGGTCCTCCTATGTGGCGACCTTAATGCGAAAAATGAAGCCTGGAACTGCAGAAGGAGCAATGCAAGAGGTGACAGACTCCATGAGCTACAAGGTCGCCTTAACGCAGCAGTAACAGCCCCGAAAGACATCACATACATCCCTTTCAACAGCCTCCACCGACCAGATGTACTCGACATCTGCATCACAAAAAACCTAGACCCAGAACTGAACCTGCAAGTACGAAACGCACTCACATCGGACCACCTCCCAGTAATAGGCCACATCGGTGACGCAATGGAACCCCCACGACCACGACAAACCATCAACGTCGACTGGGCACAATATGAACGGTGGCTAAACAACAATGTCACGCCCACAGCAGCGCTAAACACAGACCAACAAATAGAAGAAGCCATCACCACCATCACAGACAAGATAACCACAGCATACAAACGAGCGTCCAGCAAAACAACGTTCCTAGAGGTCAAACACAACACGCTTCCGCCACTAATACAGGACCTAAAATACCTGAAAAACCAGGAACGCCGCAGATGGATCCGCACCAGAGACCCTCAAGCAAGGAGGGAAGTCAACAGGCTCACTCGGGAAATCCACAAACGTGCAAAAGAGTGGAAGGCAGAGGTCTGGGAGGACAGGATGTCGACACTTCAACTACGCCTGCGAGACGACTGGAAACTCATAAAGAATCTACGGACACAAAAACAACACAAACCGGCCCTAAAAGACGAAAACAACATGGTGTTTGATGATCTCAGGCAGGCTGAACTATTTGCCTCCACATATGAATCACAAAACAGAGTGGAGCAGAGAGCAGCACAACTGCCTGACGAAGAAGAATTCAACAGAAGAATTCAAACAACAATCCAACAAATAAGGGCAAACCCAATCAACGATGCAGCAGAACTAACAACAACAGCTGAAGTCCGCACGATCATACGGCGACTCAACAACAATTCCGCGCCTGGACCAGACAAGGTATCCAATGAACAACTGAAGCACCTACCACGCAAACCGCTCGTACTACTCACCCGCATAATAAACGCTTGCCTCCAAAAAAGCCACTTCCCTGACGTGTGGAAAGTGTGCAAAATCGTCCCCATCCCGAAGAAAGGCAAGGACCTCACAAAACCGGAAAACCACCGCCCCATAAGTCTGTTACCAACGATGTCCAAAGTGCTGGAAAGGGTAATACTCCCACGAATCAGGCAACCCCTACTTGACAACCGCGTCATACGCAGGGAACAATTCGCCTATCAGGAAACCCTGTCAGCGGAACTACAGCTCCTCAGGATAACGGAATTCGTCACAAAAAACATGAACCTCTCCAGATTCACGGCGGCAATCCTCCTGGACGTGGAAAAAGCCTACGACAAGGTATGGAGAGATAACCTCCTAGTGAAACTATATGAGGACACGGATCTCCCACGCTGCTACCTTAAACTCATAGACGACTACTTGACGAATAGAAGATGTTTTGTGGCCATAAACGGGAAAAGATCGGAAACAAAAACCCTCCACGAGGGCATCCCGCAAGGGTCAGTTATCTCCCCCACACTGTTCACAGTGTACGTGAACGACCTGCCAAAAACCCAGGACACAGTACTGGCCCAGTTTGCAGACGACACGGCCCTCCTGGCCAGCAACAGAAGGTTGGACACCACGATCCGGAAGCTGCAAGAACAAGTCGACCTAACGGAAACTTGGGCGAGACTTAACCGGATAAAAATAAATGCGTCAAAGACCGAGGCCATCCTATTTACCAGACGACGCCCGGAACTCCATGACAGAATACAAATTAATGGAGAGCGAGTTCCGTGGAAGCAAACAGTCCGCTATCTAGGTGTCACCCTAGACAGCAAAATGACCTTCAAGATGCACTTGGAAGACAAAAGAACGAAGACAACCAAAGCCATCCATGCCCTCTATCCCATCTTGGCTAGCAAGGACATGCTGCCAATAACGAAATTAAAAATATACAAGGCGATAATACTACCGGCCATGCTATATGGATGTTCCTCCTGGGGCATCACCTGCAGAACCAATCTCGCAAAGCTCCAGACGCCGCAAAACAGGTGCCTGAAATTGATATTGAAGGCCCCACCATGGACAAGTACCGACAGAATCCACAGGGAACTGGAGATGCCACGCATGGCCGAACTCGTGAAGGAGGCAACAACGAGACTTGTGGACAAAGTAAACAGACTCAGACCTGACCTTAACCAGTTAGAGGAGATCGCCGCGTATGAACCGGCACCCTGGCACAAAATCAGGGTACCATTGACCATCATTCGCAACTAAGAGACTAGGACCACTACTGTAGAGCAAAATGGAAACATCAAGAGAGCCAGGCCGAGGTCTAGGTGGAAACATCAAGCAAGCGTAGGTAGTACATAGGTTAGAAACATCAAGTAAGGATAGGTAGTACATAGGTTAGAAACATCAAGAAACTGTAGGTAGTAAATAGGTTAGAAACAGCAAGAAAATGTATTAGCACATAGGATAGAAACATCAATACGTTCTAGGTTTGAAAACGCAAAAATTAGTCACTAAATTAGCATAGAAACATCAAGAATGTTAGGATAAACTGCGAAACCACAAAAAGTAGAAAAGAAATAGGCCATGACCAGAGGAAGACCACTAACGAGGCCCTAAAGGACCAAATCAGTGCCCAAAGGGACCTCCAAAGATTGAAAAATGGTGCCCCTATTTATAAATAAATAGCGACCCCAACTAAGTAACCCTACCAGCACACAAGAGGGACCAATCGCCTCAGGCGATAGCACCCTTGCCTTCAACACACACACAAAAAAAAAAAAAAAAAAAAAAAAAAAAAAAAAAAAAAAAAAAAAAAAGCGTCGAGGCGGCTATTCCTCTGCTGTGCGCTCCGCTCGCTGCGTGTCTCCTCTCGCTCTCGCTGCTCGCTGTGTGTTAACGCGCGTCGTCGAAATGGCAGATCAGGCGGCTACGAACGAGACTGCTGCGGCACCCGCCGCCACCGGCACTACGAAGAAGGCAAAGTCTGCGTCGTCTGCGAAGAAGCCGCGCGCCAAGCCTGCGCACCCGCGCACCTCTGAGATGGTGACGGCCGCCATCAAGAGTCTGAAGGAGCGCGGCGGATCGTCGCTGCAGGCGATCAAGAAGTACATTGCCGCGCACTACAAGCTGGACGCGGAGAAGCTGGCGCCGTTTATCAAGAAGTACCTCAAGTCGGCCGTGGTGGCGGGCGAGCTGGTGCAGACGAAGGGGAAGGGCGCGTCCGGCTCTTTCAAGCTTGCCGGCGCCGGCGGCGGGGCGGCTGAGGGCGGCAAGGCTCGTGCTGGCGGTGCCAAGAAGAAGCGCGCCGCTCCGGCCAGCAAGGAGAAGAAGGGCGCCCGTGCGGCCGGCGCAAAGAAGGCTGGTGGCGTGAAGGCGGCGACTGGTCGGAAGGCGGGCGCCGCCAAGAAGGCGTCTGCGGCGTCGGCCGCTCCCGCCGGTGCGAAGAAGGCGGCTGCTGCCAAGCCGGCCAAGGCCAAGTCGCCGTCGAAGGCGAAGAAGGCCGCCAAGGTTCCGACGAAGAAGCCGAAGGCGCCGCGCCCGAAGAAGGCGACGACGCCGTCTAAGGCGAAGGCGTCGCCCAAGAAGAAGAAGTAGAGGAGAAGAAGAAAGGAATGGGAAAGGAAGGGTTGGCGGATGACTCCGTCGTCCCCACCCCCCGTCCCCGTCGTCTAGTGGCGCGCAAGAGACGCGCGGCCCAAAACGGCCCTTCTCAGGGCCATCAAAGCACGTCGGGAAGGTTTTGATTGTCGTGTTTGTGTTGCGGTGTGGTTGCGTCGTCTGGCGTTTCTGTATGCCCGTGTGTGGATACTGTTTGCGTGCCGTGGTGGTTGGATTGCGGGGGGTCGGTGGCGGGTGCGGGCGGCGGTAGCGGTTGATTGTCGCCGTTTTTGGTCGCGGCCGGCCGACGGTTGTTGGTTTGTGTCATGTTGTTTGAATACTTTGGTTTGCCTGCCTTCTTCTTCTCGGACGTGTCTTGTCTTGTGTGTGTTCTTGCAACGGGGGCGGGGGACGCTGAGATGTGGAAAGGGTCGGTGGCGTTGGACTTGCCTGGCTTTTTTGTTTGTTTTTCTTTTCTTTTCGAAACGAAGCGGCGGCCGGCCGTGTGGTTGACGGCGTCGGCCGATGGGTTATTGTGCGCTTTGAGCGCCGCGCCGGGGAGGGATGATGTTGATTGTTGCGCGCGCCAGCAAGCTGGCAGAGAGAGCGGCTGTGGCGGACGGACGGGAAGTGGAAGTGGTGTGTTTTGTCTTTGGTTCTGTGGTTGTGGGGCGAGAGGCGACCGACAAAGTTTGCTCGCGACGGAGTGATGTTAGTGGCCCTTAAAAGGGCCGTTTTGTTTGTTGCGTGCGTGGGCGGTGCCCAGCGGCTGGCGCGGTGTTTAGGCGCGCTCGCCGCGGATGCGGCGCGCGAGCTGGATGTCCTTGGGCATGATGGTGACGCGCTTGGCGTGGATTGCGCACAGGTTGGTGTCTTCGAAGAGGCCGACGAGGTAGGCCTCGCTGGCCTCCTGCAGGGCCATGACCGCGGAGCTCTGGAAGCGCAGGTCGGTCTTGAAGTCCTGGGCGATCTCGCGCACTAGGCGCTGGAATGGCAGCTTGCGGATGAGCAGCTCTGTGCTCTTCTGGTAGCGCCTGATTTCTCGCAGGGCGACGGTGCCCGGCCTGTAGCGGTGGGGCTTCTTGACGCCGCCGGTGGCGGGCGCGCTCTTCCTCGCCGCCTTGGTGGCGAGCTGTTTGCGCGGCGCCTTTCCGCCGGTGGACTTGCGGGCCGTTTGCTTTGTGCGGGCCATAGCGGTAGCGGTAGCGGAGCGGCGTGGAGGCGAGGTGCTGCGTCGGGTGCTGCCTTGACGACACGGGCGCGCGCCAGCCTTTCGCCTTCGCCTTCGCTGCACTGGTGAGGGTTGACCCTCGGCTTGAAACGGAAGATTTAGCGCGGGAGCGCTTCGCCTTCCTCATGGCGGTGTGGTGAGTGGAGTCCTGGCAGATGAGATGGGCGTGACGGTGTGCATGTTGCTTTTTTTTTTTTTTTTTTTTTTTTTTTTTTTTGCGAAAGATAAAAGGATAGTCAGAGGTATAGTTAGAGAGGCGGAAAACGAACGGCCGAAATGGCTGGCCGGAGGGGAGAATAAATCATGCTGATGGATGAGGAAATAGTCCTGGCACTGCATTGCTATCCGGGATACTGAAGATAGAGCTTGGGGAGATGGCCCTGCACTTGAAGGTGAGAGAGTTCGGCCATGAACTGCCATTCGTCGGGCGTGAAGATGGGATGTTTGGCAATGAGGAGTAACTCCTTCTTGGACAAGAAATTGAGCCACCTGAGCTGATACTGGGTGAAGTGATGGGGGTGATGGGGGAGGGGAGGCCGAACTCCTTTGAGACAGTAGGGGTACGGGTGGTCAAAAAAGGGGTAAGACCCGTCCTGGAGCGATGTCACAAGGCCCTTAAGGAAAGGCCGTATCTCGCGGGCAGCTGGAAAGAGGGGTTGCCGCAACCTCTGGAGGATGGACTGCTCTACCTGGGAGGAGTCGGTTGTTGCCACAGCACGCTGACCTGCTGACGTCGGAACTGAGTGGGACGACGGAGGCGGCACATCGGTGTCCATAGGCGCAACCACTTGCGTCGCGGCAGGGGACGGAGCGGCGGTCGGCCGTGCGGCCGCATCAACCCCCAATGGCCGTCGCACGGGCGGGGCGGCGGCGGGAACCGCCGACGTCTTCTTGGGGCGCTGCAACCTCTCGATGAGCGGCTGCTCCACAGGGGAGGAGTCGGTCATTGTCACAGCACGGTGGCCGGCAGGCGTCGTAACTGAGTGGGACGGCTGCGGCGGCACATCTTCGGTGTCCATAGGCGCAACCACTTGCGTCGCGGCAGGGGACGGGTCGGCAGGTGCCTGCGTGGCCGCATCGACCCCCGCCGGCCGGGGCACGGGGGGGGCGGCGGCGGAAACCGCCGACGTCTTCTTGACGGCTCGAAGCTCATCGCGCAGCTGCTGGAGCTGGCGATGGACGGCCGTGAGCTCTTCTTTCAGCGCGGCCCGTTCGGCCGCAAAGGCGGCTTGGAAGCCGGCCATAGCGTGGTCGGTGGCGGCTTCAAGACGGCGCGGCTCGCACCCCGCGCCGGAGCGGGGGGGCGGGGCGGCCGACGTGGTCGTGGACGCCGACGCAGGACGTGGTGCGGCGGACAGACGGCGAAACTCCCGAAGGTAGCCGCAGCTACGCGAATTTGCGGCGTGTGACCCGCCACAGTTCACGCACCTGCTGGCCGAACCACGAGGCTTCGTACAGCGGCGAGTGTCGTGAGCCGCCGCGCACTTCAAGCACGCGACGGCGTTCGTGCACTCCCGCGCGGCATGCCCCAGTTGCTGGCAATTGTAGCACTGGAGGCCCATCCGATGCTGCTGCGTACGCCTGCGCCGTGGCGGACGTGGGCGGCGGCCGGTGAACCCCAACGCGTGGAGGAGAACTTCCAGTGCGGCGGCAAACCGCTGTACAGCCATAGCGTGACGTGCGCGGTGACAGTAGCAATGTGTCGCAGCGAGTCGAGCAGCGAATACTAACTCGGTATGCGCGCGCCAGCCACCGTGGTGCGCTTATATGCCCTCGGTTGCGCGTGGTGGGGGGAGGGCGGGCCAGAGTCTATATAGGGGGGCTGGCGCGTGCGCTGGGCGCAGACCGTAGCCGACTCGCTAGCGCCGGGTGAGGAGCCAGCCGCTGCAGCAGACGTTTTGCTTGCCTGAGCTTTTTTGAGGATTTAGAAGAGATGACTGGCCGCGGCAAGGGAGGAAAGGGGCTCGGCAAGGGTGGCGCCAAGCGGCACCGCAAGGTGTTGCGCGACAACATCCAGGGCATCACGAAGCCCGCGATCCGCCGCCTGGCTCGCAGGGGCGGCGTGAAGCGCATCTCTGGTCTGATCTACGAGGAGACCCGCGGAGTGCTGAAGGTGTTCCTGGAGAACGTGATCCGCGACGCGGTGACGTACACTGAGCACGCCAAGCGCAAGACTGTGACGGCCATGGACGTGGTGTACGCCCTGAAGAGGCAGGGGCGCACCCTGTACGGTTTCGGCGGTTAGGCGCGTCGCAGCCGGTGTGCTGTGCCGCGTTGGCCTTCCCGCGGCCGTGGGAGAGACGAAAACGGCCCTTTTCAGGGCCACCACACTGTTCGGAAATTGAAAAGTGCGAAAGAGTCTGTGTTGTTGCTGCGTGTGTGCGCTGTGTTGCCTGCCTGCCTGCCTGCCTGCCTTCTTTCTTTCATTCTTCATTTCGTTTGCGTTTGACTGACGTGACTGGGAGAAAGGAAAGGAAGCGGGTCTTGTGGCTGTGTGTGTGCGAGAGAGGGCGTTGTGTGTTTGTTTTGTTTATCGATCGATGGAGACGCCGGGCTGTGTGTTGTTGTTGTGCGAGAGGCGGTGAATATCTGCGTGGTTTTGGCTGTGTGTTTGCGGCGGCGTTGGAGTTGCCGAGGCAAGGCAGCCGGATCAGCTGTTTCGTTTGTATGGGGCGCGCGGGAGTGGAGGGCGGTGTGTCGACACGCTCGTTTAACAGTGGTGATTATTGCTGTCGTTGTCGTTTGGAAGGCGACTGTGCGTGCGTGGAGGTGCTTGAGGCAAACGAAACAAAACGAGAGAAATGTGTGTGTGTGTTGGGCCACACGGGCTGTGGACGACAAGATGGCGGCGGCGGCGGCTCTTCTTGTTCTTCTCTCTTTCCTTTAGTCCTCTACCGTTAGAGGGGGAGTTGGTGGAGGTTATTGTCGCCTGTGGACATTAGCTCCTCTTTTCTGTGTGTTGTTCTTATCTTTGGTAGTGTGCTTTCTCGGACGTTGCTGTTTGTTGAGAGTGATTATGTGTTCTGTTTGTGCTACTGCTGGAGTAGCGACTCGGGTCTTGCACATCTGTCCCTGTGGTGTTCATATTGCCCAAGGGTCAAGACGTAATAGTCATTGTGTGAATTCCGCGCGGTCGCGTAGAACGCTTCTGCCAGGGCGCGGAATCGTGTTGTGAGTGGTTCTAGGCAGGTCTGCCGCGGGGACGTGTAAGGCCCGTCGTAGAGCGCTCTGCTCTGGACCCTTCTGTAGGCGATGCATCGTCGATCTGGCTGCATAGCCCCACACAGGGCGCGCATATTCCAGTATCGCTACCCCTGTTGCGGGGTCGAGGGAACAGGGGTACAGGATCTGCATCCTGGCGCGAGCGTTTGTGCCACGTTCCCCTATGTGACACTTCGATGTCAGGCGTGACACCGAGGTACCTCGCAGAATATCTCCCCCTGCAATCCGTAGCAGTTGGTATGGTCTTGTTGCCGGCGGCGGCGGCTGTGGAAGTGACGTTAAAGTAAAGTAAAGCGCGGCGAGGACGACTGAAATTTTGCTTTGGACGTAGGTTTGTGTGGTGGCCCTGAAAAGGGCCGATTGTTGTGAGCCGAGCCGGCAACGCGCGTTGCGTGCAGGGGAGCACGCAGCGCTGCTGGGCGGCGGGTCCGCGTGCCGATTGCCTGGCCTCTCTGTTTAGGCCTTCTTCTCGGTCTTCTTTGGCAGCAGGACGGCCTGGATGTTGGGCAGGACACCACCCTGTGCGATGGTGACGCCCGACAGGAGCTTGTTGAGCTCCTCGTCGTTGCGGATGGCAAGCTGCAGGTGGCGCGGGATGATGCGCGTCTTCTTGTTGTCGCGGGCCGCGTTTCCGGCCAGCTCGAGCACCTCAGCCGCGAGGTACTCCATGACGGCGGCGAGGTAGACGGGCGCCCCGGCGCCGACGCGCTCGGCGTAGTTTCCCTTGCGCAGGAGGCGGTGGATTCTGCCGACCGGGAACTGGAGCCCGGCCCTGCTTGAGCGGGACTTTGACTTGCCCTTGACTTTGCCTCCCTTTCCGCGTCCGGACATGGCGATGGGCTGTGGTGTAGAAACGAGACGAGACGAACGACGGTGCGAGCCGCAGCGAGTCGAGCAGCGGAGTGGCGGCGCCGCCAGGGGTGGGGGTCCTTTATGCTCTCGGGTGCGGCGGCCGGTTGCGCTCGCGGCCCATTGGTCGGCGGCCGCAACGGGGCGAGCTGTTAAAGGTGCGGCGGCGGAGCGCGCTGGGTGCCAGTGCCACTGTGTGGGGAGACGCTGACTAGAGCGGAGCGCTTGCTGCTGGTGTTGCTGCCGTCGCTGCCGTGGCCAAGATGCCGCCCAGAAGAGATGGGAGGCAGAGCCGCCGCCTTGTTGCCGCCGTAATGGAGCGTGTCTTTAGTGACGTGCTCGGTTTCGGTGGCGGCAAACCACGTCGAGACGTGCAGTGCTTCCGGTGCCAGCAGATTGGCCACGTGGCCAAATACTGCCGGCGCAACCAAGTCGCGTGCATGAAGTGCGCGGAGCCGCACGACACACGCGATTGCACAAAGCCGCGCGACGTAGCGCCGAAGTGCGCAAACTGCGGAGGCAAGCACGTCGCGAGCTTCCGCGGCTGCAGTTACATCGCTAACTGGGGTCGCGGAGGCAAGAAGAAGAGGAAGAGACGAAGAAAGCGTTCCGCCCGCGGGCCACCGCCCGCGGCAGGAGCGGACCAGCAGCAACCGGGGGCCCCTCCGCCCCCCGAAAGACGCCGCCATGACGACGCCGTGCCGCACAACAAGCTACGTGCGGCCACAGAAGACGCCATAGCGG
This sequence comes from Schistocerca cancellata, assembly GCF_023864275.1. Classification (NCBI taxonomy): domain Eukaryota; kingdom Metazoa; phylum Arthropoda; class Insecta; order Orthoptera; family Acrididae; genus Schistocerca; species Schistocerca cancellata. The sequence goes on along the minus strand of NC_064634.1, from coordinate 453,695,391 downwards.
ACCTCAAAGCCGCATTCGTGGCAGAGAGGACCGCCCTACGAGATGAGCTGGCCGCAGCTCATCGGGAAATCCAACGGCTGCGGGCTGAAGTGGCTTCTGCCACCAAAGCCTTGCGCCCCCCCGCACCTGCTCCCCCCCCCTCGGGGCGGGAGCCCACAGAAGCAATGGACACGACGAATTCGGAGGCAGATCGCGCCCAGCCGCCACCCAAGAAGAAAAAGGCGGTGCGCATCTCCAAGGACTTAGACGAGTTGCTCGAATTGGCCGCCTCCCACAAGGTTGAGGCAGCCACCAAGCCAGTAGCAGCTCAGGTCTCCGAAGCAGCTCAGATGAAGAGGAGCCAGACGAAGCCTGCTTCACAGCAGCCAACAACTCTCCGATCCATAGCCAATGACGCCGGATGTGACATGGCTGTCCTTATTAGGGAGGCATGTCAATTCGAGCCATAACGTCATCGGCGCGTTATGGCATAGCAAGCCAAGAAGACGCCGACCTCAGACATCCTATACCCAAATCAACCAACATCCAGAATTCCTCAAACGAGTTAAATCAACCCCATCCATAACCCCAAACATCAGACACGAGGGAAGAGACACCAAGTCCCGGGCCTCGGAACATCAGGGGTCTACGACTCATCCGACACTCCAGTCAGTCGCTGGGTGCCACTGTGTGGGGAGACGCTGACTAGAGCGGAGCGCTTGCTACTGGTGTTGCTGCCGTACGTTCACGTTCTTGTTTGAGATGCCGCCCAAGACTAGCGGGAAGGCCGCCAAGAAGGCTGGCAAGGCGCAGAAGAACATTTCGAAGGGCGACAAGAAGAAGAAGCGCAAGAGGAAGGAGAGCTATGCCATCTACATCTACAAGGTGCTGAAGCAGGTGCACCCTGACACGGGCATCTCGTCGAAGGCGATGAGCATCATGAACAGCTTCGTGAACGACATTTTCGAGCGCATCGCGGCCGAGGCGTCCCGCCTGGCGCACTACAACAAGCGCTCGACCATCACGTCCCGCGAGATCCAGACCGCTGTGCGGCTGTTGCTGCCTGGCGAGCTGGCCAAGCACGCCGTGAGCGAGGGCACGAAGGCGGTGACCAAGTACACGAGCTCCAAGTAAGGAGGTGGCTCTGGAATGGAAGGAGAGAAGGCTCCTCCGTTGCGAGAGCGGCAAAAACGGCCCTTTTCAGGGCCACCAAATGGCCTTTGCGGGAAGGGCGGAATTGTTGTTGTTGTTGTTGTTGTTTTGTGTGTGTGTGAGTGGGTGGACGGCGGCAATAGCTACCGCTTTGGTTGCGACGCGACGGGGTGGGGTGGCCGATGCGATGAATTTGATTGATGGGGGCGCGTCGCGTGTTGCGGGGTACGGCCACGGTGTGACGTGGAATGGAGGCACGTGCGCACAACTCGTTGGTGTTACCTGTCTGCGAGGTGGGGGAAGTGCGATCGGTGATGTGTCCTTTGGATGGAGGTGCCGGTTAGTTACGTGACGGATGGAAACGAAACGCGATTGTTGGGAATGTCAGTGTGTAACGACGGCCGTTTTTTTTTTTTTTCGGGTCTGTTTGCACGCCATACATGGCGAGGGTGAGATGTGTCTGTAAATGCTGCAGCGTGGAGGCGTGTGAGTGACGCTTAAATGAACGCGCATTGAGACACCAATGTGTATTGCATTGTACGGGCGACACGCACGATGATGTACCTTTCCCTCCGACTGTGATTTCGATAGTCGTGTCTGTGTCTGCTTGTGCGTACGACGCACGCACACCGACGTCGTCATTGAAGATGCATGCACGCGTGTCCAGTCCAGTGCAGTACAGTAGAGTAAGCGCGACGCTAGAAGACGACGGTCGCTTTGGCGAATGTGCGCACACGTGTTTGTGTGTGTCGGTGATGTGGTCCGATCCGTCGCCTCTGGGAAACTGTCGATCGGCGCGGTACACCGGCATCACGCAACGGACGTCTTGAACACCCGTCATACGGTCGCGCTGAGAACGGTTACCGAAAGGTGAACCTCTGATCGGTCGAATGTCTGGGCAGAACGTGAGGAGAGAATGGTGGAGGAAAGGACAGAGGGGAAAAAAAAAAAGAGAGAGAGAAGAAAAAAAAACGGATAAAAAGAAACCAAACAAAACGGAGAAACGCAGTGTAGAGCAACGGAACGTTCCCGTGTCGGAGGTGTATTGTAGCCGCACTGAAATGCGTGTAACGGCGCGGCGGCAAGTGTCTGCCGTGGTGAACGTTACCTTTGACGGCTGAATTGTGCGTTGCGTTGCTTTGCTTTCCCGGATGTGTATGTAACGTTCGTTGAGATGGTTCTGAGGAAGAATGTACGACAGTGCCCGTGCCGTCTATGTTCGTGTGCAAAGCCATTGTGTGTGTACGGAATGATGTCTGTAGGTGTTAGTGAACATGTTTTACCAGTGGGGGAAATGGATCGTGGATGGTTGCCGTCACGGTCGAGACACCGCACGCACGCACCCTCCCTCCCTCCCTCCCTACATGAAGGTGTCGAGAAAGTGTGTTAACCGGGGTCTGTTTGTCTTTCGTTAAAGGGAAGGGACGAGAGAGAGAGAGAGAGAGAGAGAGAGAGAGAGAGAGAGAGAAGCGAAGTGGGATAGTGCGTTCATTTTGTGTGTGTGTGTGTGTGTGTGTGTGTGTGTGTTGTTTTGAGAATTGCGTCCGGGAATGGCGGTGGGCGTGCCCTGCATGTGGCCCGGAAGGCTGTTCGTTTCGCGGTAGTGTGTGGACAGGGGAGGGGCACGCGTAACGCTGCCGGCATGGCATGGCATTCGGGAGATGGGAGGGGGCAAACGAAGAAAACGAGACGCGGAGGCTATAAAGACGGGGAGGGGCGCGGTGTGGGTGGCTTGCGCTGCGCTCGGCTGGCGCGTGCGGCGTTGTTTTTGTGCAAAAGAAGAGAAAACGAATGGGTTGCCGGGAGGGGGCCGTTGTGGTGTAGCCGCAGACGCGGCTGTCAGTGAACGTGGTGAGACCCGACGGATGCGGGAGGGGCGGGGGCGGGGGCGGGGAAAACACTAGAAGAAAGAAGGAGAAAAACGCTGCTGCAACCAACATAAAATGAGGCCTTTTGTAACCTGCCAGAAACAAAACAACAACAAAAAAAAAAAGGTCTATCAACATTGAATGTAAATGGAAACGGACCCAAGTGTAACCTCCCCGCACAAATAGTCGTAAGTAAGTAAGTGAGTGAGTGAGTGAGTGAATGATGATAAAAATGTGCCAGAATGTTGTTAACGTCCCTAGAAAATGAACGAACGAAGATTGATGAGAAACGCGCGATAATATTGATGAATGGAAATAATGAACGATGAACATCTCAACAGACGTAGTTGAAAACCCGATAAACGTTGTAAGGGCAGCGCTGGCTGACCTTCGGCCCTGTATTCTGAGACGTCCCCCTTTGAACAACAATGTATACAAAACTGTGCTTAAACTGACACACAATATTTTGAGCGCAACGCAATCTGACTATCAAAGATCCCTGCAAAAGAATGGCCCTGAGTAACATTAAAGTACACCTTTCGGAAATCACTTACCTCACAAAAATCTTCATTACTCGAACTACTGCAATACAGCGAGCACCACTGCTGCCAGCTAAATAAGAGATTCAAACTACGGAGGGCACTAACTACTGATAGGGATAGTTAGCAAAGTAAAGATGTTTAATAGAGAACAACAAACAATGTATTTACCCTTAATATCATCATCACCAGTCATAATATATGTAATTTGAAAAGTCCGCCATCTCTCTCCTCACATGCACCAGTGCTGGCGGCTCACCCCTAACTGCGCAACGCTACGCGCTGTTCACATCCAGCTATAGCAGTTCATGACAACAATGCAAACTAGCCACAGACTGCACACAGCACAGGCATTGATTTTTCACGCAGAGCGCTACGTGGCATTACCAGTATAAAAATCTAAACAAACAGCCTACGTACAAATTAGAATAAAAAGAGCAAAAGATCGTTACGTCAATAAAAAAAAAAAACAAAAAGACAAAAGAGAAAACAAACTGCATCTACATGTGCTCTTAACTGTAGATACCTGTACACAGCTTCGTGCAATGAATGCCGGCTCACACATTTAATTTTGATTGTTGGAGGAAATGCGTAGGAAATATTCTTTAAATGGAAATGAATGGTTGTACTTTAAAAAAGTTAGTTTGGAAACAAAGTATTATTGGGGCATTTTGTTGTGAAGAAAATAGTTACAATTGACATACATTATTAGATTTGCGCAATGCAGCTTCATTACCTTACCTTTAATAACAATATGCATCGTCCCGAACGGAGACCAGAGTCGCGAGAAGAGCACGCCGCCGCCCGCTCAGTAGAATCGTCCACTCGCTAATACTGTCGACTGACTACTACCTCTCCCGACCCGCCACATATAGATGACAACTGTTCCTGCCGACCCGCTACGTGCTACTAGTGTCGTGTGGCGCAGACTAGCGACGATAAGAAACTCTCTGGTCAGAGATTGTGTCGTGCCTCGCCATCGCTGGTAATGAGTACATACGTGTTTGAGCGTGCGTACCGGAACACGCAGTGCGGAGCCAGAGACTGTGTTGTCGAGGCCGTCGACGCAGTGCATGTCGGTCGGTCGAGTGCGTGCGGGAGGGCAGAGAGGCAGCGTCGGCACGGAGATGCACGCACGGGGGCTGCGGCGTGGCGCGTTTGCGGTAGGCGCCTTTGGTGGCAACGGCCGGGACAAGCAGCGGTGTATGGTGTGGTGCGGGCCGGACAGGGGCGGTGGAGGAGGAGGAGGAGGAGGAGGCGGCGGCGCGACGATGGCATTGGGGCGGAAACGGGGACGGCGACGGCGGATGTTGAGAGGCGTCACGCGCGGACCGACACAGACGCACAGATGGATAGGTAGGAAGAAGAAGGGGCGGCTGGTGAGTGCAATTTAGGCGGTAGACACAAGAGGTCGGCACGGCATTTGCGTGATGTGGCGTTGTGACGGGGTGTGCTCGCGTGCCTCGTTTTGTTGATGCGCGCAGGAAGATGTGCAGAGCAGCGGCGGGCGGCTCGGTTCGGTTTGGCCCGGCGGGCCGCGCTGTTGTCGCGGACGTGAGCGCCCCCTGGCGGGTGGCCGGAGGCGGCGCGGCGTGTTGGACGTGTGGCTGGCGGCAGTGCACAATTGCGAGTGGCTGGCGGTGTGGCGGTTGGCGCGTCGGGCGGCCGAGAGAGAGGAGAGGTATGTGTTTGCGGGCGCCTTTGCTGCGCGGCGTCGTGCAGGGAGGGCGGGCGCTTGTCGACTGTGTGACTGTGTGGCGAATTGGCGGCGTTGTGCTCCGGCCGAAGGCGTCGGAAAGGAGAGTTGGTCGTGATGTCATGTCGCGCCGTGTCATGTTTGCGAAACGGCTGCCGCACAGGTGTGGTGGTAGCGAGCCGGTCGGTGTCAGTGCGATGGGAATGTGCGTTTGGCGGTTTCGGTGTGCTTTTTGCGGCGTGAGAGTGGGGCGGGCGGGCAGGCTTTTGCTGTTGTTGGTTCCTTGTGTCTTGTGTGTAGCTTGATGGCAACGTGGAAGGACGCCGGTTTCGAGCCGTGCGTGTGGTTGTCGACGTTGACTGGTTGGGGTGTGCCGTTGCACGTGCGTGTTTGGGTCGTTGGTGTGGTTTTGGCTGGCTGGCTGTGTGTACGGGAAGGGGGAGGCGGCGGTGGATAGTGCAGTAGTTGTGTCGTTGCCACGGGCGTCGGGTGCGGCTGTGCGTAGTGGCGGAAAGGTGTCGGTTGCGGGAAGCGAGGCCGTCGTTGGCGGTGTCGCGTGACTTTGTGAATCGAGTGGGGCGGGGAAAGGAGCAGCGGTGCCGCTGCGTCGTGGCCGTTAGCCAGAGGCTGTGCTTTGATAGTTTTGTGGACGGTTCGTGCGAGGCGATTTGTTGCCTGCCCTATGTTTGAGACGACGACTGGTTGGTGGCGTGCGCGCGAGCGAAGTGGCGGTGTGCGTTTCCCGTGTCGACTGCCGACTGCCGACAGGTGCGCCGTCGGTGGGGTGGGTGGCCGGCCGGCACAAGTAGAGGCGGCGGCGTCGTTGCGGTGTGTTTGTGTTGTCGGCGACAGCTGTTTGTGCGGTGCGTGTGAATGGTGGTGCAAACGTGTGCTGGCGTTGAGGCTGCGACCGCGGCGTGTTGTTGGTTGATGTTGAACAGCGGCTGTGTGCGGTGGTGGTGGTGCCGCACGTGCATCCGGCCCGGCGCGGAAAGCGCAGTTGCGGCGGCCCTTCGGTGCCAGCCACGTCGCGTGAGCGGCGGGTTGCTCTGGTCGACACGTGGTGCTCTGGTTTGTTGTTTGGTGCCCTTTGGCCGGTGGGTGGTCCGTGTGTCTCGGTATCTGGTCGTGGTCGTGCTGCCCGTTTGTCTGTGGCTTCGGCGACCTTTACACCCAAAGTGTGGCGCCCGAAGGTGTGAACCAACGTAATCCGACCTCGGCGCTTAAGCTCTAAGCCTAAGCTGAGCGAACCGAACCGAACCGAACCGAACCGAACCGAACCTGTAGCGTAGCGTTAGCGTGAGGTGAGGTGCGGTGAGGTCAGCCTCAGCGCCAAGTAAGCTAAGCTGTCCGGCCGTGAGGTGGGTGGGTAGGTAGGTAGGTAGGTAGGTAGGTAGGTAGGTAGGTGCGGCTGCTGCGGCCACCTGACGGCTGACGTGTTTGAATGCTTAACCTAAGTTTGAGGCTTAACCTAACCCAAGTGGCCTTAACCTAACCTAACCTAACCTAACCTAACCTAACCTAACCTCTGACGCCCGACGTGTGTTTGAATGCTTAACCTAAGTTTGACGCTTAACCTAACACCGACCCTTAACCTAACCCAAGTGCCCTTAACCTAACCCACGTCCACCGAACCTAACCGAGACGTGTGAACCTAATGTCTAACTCGTCACGCGTGATGTTGGCTGTCGTGTGTGCTGACGGCAGATTGGGTTGGTCTGTAGTTGCGGATTTCGGTTTGCCTCGGGCGAGGGGTTGGCTCGTAAGCGGCGAGGGGCGCTCCGGCGGAGCATGTTGCTTTGCAGGCGGCGCCCGTTTTTGCGGCGGGCACAATTGAAATTGTTGGGAAACGAACGAAAGGGCTGTGAATGTTGGCGGGCGAGAGGAGGAGGACGTGGCCCGACGGCTGCGGGCCGATCGGGAAACGGTGGGAGGGCGATGGGGCGGCGGAGGTGCGTTTGCACGGCCGTCATCGCCGCACGCCTCCGCTTGTGTGGCTGTGGCGCCGGCCGCGCTGGCCGGGCTGCCGCGGCGACGGTGTGGGGCTTTTGCCGAAGGTTTGGCCATTGTGGCGGGTCGTCGGCTGGGGCTGTGGGGGCGGCATTTGGGCGTGGGCGGCGATTCTCGGCGGGCCGACCCAGGCTGTAGCGCGCGGTGGCTGCAGTTTGGCCGTGGTTTGCGGCGCTGCCGTGGCGACTGGTTGGCGACTGTGGTGTGGCTGTGTGTAGCCCCATCCTCGGTGGTTTGAAAGGCGCGGGTGGTTGTGGCGCAGGTGTGGGGCTGCTCCGCACAGGCTGTCGGACGTTGGGCGGTAGCAAGCGCGGGAGGCGCGGCGCGGCGGCGCGCAGAGTGGCGGCCGCTCTCTCGGCCGTCCGCGCCCGCCCGCGACACTGGCTGGGCCTGTGCGTCGAGGCGGCTATTCCTCTGCTGTGCGCTCCGCTCGCTGCGTGTCTCCTCTCGCTCTCGCTGCTCGCTGTGTGTTAACGCGCGTCGTCGAAATGGCAGATCAGGCGGCTACGAACGAGACTGCTGCGGCACCCGCCGCCACCGGCACTACGAAGAAGGCAAAGTCTGCGTCGTCTGCGAAGAAGCCGCGCGCCAAGCCTGCGCACCCGCGCACCTCTGAGATGGTGACGGCCGCCATCAAGAGTCTGAAGGAGCGCGGCGGATCGTCGCTGCAGGCGATCAAGAAGTACATTGCCGCGCACTACAAGCTGGACGCGGAGAAGCTGGCGCCGTTTATCAAGAAGTACCTCAAGTCGGCCGTGGTGGCGGGCGAGCTGGTGCAGACGAAGGGGAAGGGCGCGTCCGGCTCTTTCAAGCTTGCCGGCGCCGGCGGCGGGGCGGCTGAGGGCGGCAAGGCTCGTGCTGGCGGTGCCAAGAAGAAGCGCGCCGCTCCGGCCAGCAAGGAGAAGAAGGGCGCCCGTGCGGCCGGCGCAAAGAAGGCTGGTGGCGTGAAGGCGGCGACTGGTCGGAAGGCGGGCGCCGCCAAGAAGGCGTCTGCGGCGTCGGCCGCTCCCGCCGGTGCGAAGAAGGCGGCTGCTGCCAAGCCGGCCAAGGCCAAGTCGCCGTCGAAGGCGAAGAAGGCCGCCAAGGTTCCGACGAAGAAGCCGAAGGCGCCGCGCCCGAAGAAGGCGACGACGCCGTCTAAGGCGAAGGCGTCGCCCAAGAAGAAGAAGTAGAGGAGAAGAAGAAAGGAATGGGAAAGGAAGGGTTGGCGGATGACTCCGTCGTCCCCACCCCCCGTCCCCGTCGTCTAGTGGCGCGCAAGAGACGCGCGGCCCAAAACGGCCCTTCTCAGGGCCATCAAAGCACGTCGGGAAGGTTTTGATTGTCGTGTTTGTGTTGCGGTGTGGTTGCGTCGTCTGGCGTTTCTGTATGCCCGTGTGTGGATACTGTTTGCGTGCCGTGGTGGTTGGATTGCGGGGGGTCGGTGGCGGGTGCGGGCGGCGGTAGCGGTTGATTGTCGCCGTTTTTGGTCGCGGCCGGCCGACGGTTGTTGGTTTGTGTCATGTTGTTTGAATACTTTGGTTTGCCTGCCTTCTTCTTCTCGGACGTGTCTTGTCTTGTGTGTGTTCTTGCAACGGGGGCGGGGGACGCTGAGATGTGGAAAGGGTCGGTGGCGTTGGACTTGCCTGGCTTTTTTGTTTGTTTTTCTTTTCTTTTCGAAACGAAGCGGCGGCCGGCCGTGTGGTTGACGGCGTCGGCCGATGGGTTATTGTGCGCTTTGAGCGCCGCGCCGGGGAGGGATGATGTTGATTGTTGCGCGCGCCAGCAAGCTGGCAGAGAGAGCGGCTGTGGCGGACGGACGGGAAGTGGAAGTGGTGTGTTTTGTCTTTGGTTCTGTGGTTGTGGGGCGAGAGGCGACCGACAAAGTTTGCTCGCGACGGAGTGATGTTAGTGGCCCTTAAAAGGGCCGTTTTGTTTGTTGCGTGCGTGGGCGGTGCCCAGCGGCTGGCGCGGTGTTTAGGCGCGCTCGCCGCGGATGCGGCGCGCGAGCTGGATGTCCTTGGGCATGATGGTGACGCGCTTGGCGTGGATTGCGCACAGGTTGGTGTCTTCGAAGAGGCCGACGAGGTAGGCCTCGCTGGCCTCCTGCAGGGCCATGACCGCGGAGCTCTGGAAGCGCAGGTCGGTCTTGAAGTCCTGGGCGATCTCGCGCACTAGGCGCTGGAATGGCAGCTTGCGGATGAGCAGCTCTGTGCTCTTCTGGTAGCGCCTGATTTCTCGCAGGGCGACGGTGCCCGGCCTGTAGCGGTGGGGCTTCTTGACGCCGCCGGTGGCGGGCGCGCTCTTCCTCGCCGCCTTGGTGGCGAGCTGTTTGCGCGGCGCCTTTCCGCCGGTGGACTTGCGGGCCGTTTGCTTTGTGCGGGCCATAGCGGTAGCGGTAGCGGAGCGGCGTGGAGGCGAGGTGCTGCGTCGGGTGCTGCCTTGACGACACGGGCGCGCGCCAGCCACTTCGCAGCCACTTCGCACATTGCTGAGGGATGGACCCTCTTCCGGAAACGAAGTTCTAGCGCTTACGCGCTTCTCCTTCTGAAATGGCGGGGTGATGCTACGGGATAACATGGCGGGTGTTTCTTCTGCTTGACTTGTGCTGGTTGTTTTTTTTTTTTTTGTTTTTTGTTTTTTTTTTTTTTTTTTAAATAAAAGAAAGATGAAAGGATAGTGAGAGAGATAGTAAGAGAAGTGGAAAACGAACGGCCGAAATGACGGGCCGGTGGGGTTTGCAGGGGTCCCGCTACACTGGTGATGGCCTCGCATTACATTACTGGAACCGTCGCTGGTTACGTTCGATTTCGGCAATGGCTTCCAGGGCTTCAGGGGTCGGCTTCCTCCTACCAGACCGGAACTCTTCCTTCACGAACAAGTCTATAACGTCCACTAAATCGTCCCACTGGGAAGGCGTGAAGATGGGGTGGGAGTTGATCAAGGTTAGTTCCTTCTTATTGATCACTTCCGAAAATACGCAGCGGTACCTGTACGTGCGTAGGTCGAGCGGTCGATGGGGCAGTGGTGGTAGGGGTTGGTCTGGCGGGGTGAAGGGGTAGGGTTGGTCGGTATAGAGGTAGGACCCGGTCTTGAGAGCCGCGGCGAAGTCCTTCAGGATGACCTGAACATTGTACCTGTCGGGGAATGGGAGGCTAATCCTCCTCTTCTGCGCTGGCTTCCCGACGAGCGTGGAGTCAGGAGGCGGCTGGGCGCCCTTCCTTGCGGCTGCCACCCCGGAGGGGGGCAGCGCTGGCGGCACATCCTCCGTTTCCATGGGCGCCACCCCCTGCATTGCTGCGGGAGGGGGAGCGGCGGATGTTGGCGTGGTCGCGTCGACCCTCACCGGACGGCTCACGGCGGGGGCGGCGGCAGGAACCGCCGACGTCTTCGTGTGGCGCTGCAACCTCTTGACGAGCGACTGCTCCACAGGGGAGGAGTCGTTCATTGGCACAGCACGGTGGTCGGCAGGCGTCGTAACAGAGTGGGACGGCGGCGGCGGCACGTCGTCGGTGTCCATAGGCGCAACCACTTGCGTCGCGGCAGGGGACGGGGCGGCGGTTGCCTGCGTGGCCGCATCGACCCCCGCCGGCCGAGGCACGGGGGGGGCGGCGGCGGAAACCGCCGACATCTTCTTGACGGCTCGCAGCTCATCGCGCAGCTGCTGGAGCTGGCGATGGACGGCCGTGAGCTCTTCTTTCAGCGCGGCCCGTTCGGCCGCAAAGGCGGCTTGGAAGCCGGCCATAGCGTGGTCGGTGGCGGCTTCAAGACGGCGCGGCTCGCACCCCACGCCGGAGCGGGGGGGCGGGGCGGCCGACGTGGTCGTGGACGCCGCCGCAGGACGTGGTGCGGCGGACAGACGGCGAAACTCCCGAAGGTAGCCGCAGCTACGCGAATTTGCGGCGTGCGACCCGCCACAGTTCACTCACCTGCTGGCCGAACCACGAGGCTTCGTACAGCGGCGAGTGTCGTGAGCCGCCGCGCACTTCAAGCACGCGACGGCGTTCGTGCACTCCCGCGCGGCATGCCCCAGTTGCTGGCAATTGTAGCACTGGAGGCCCATCCGATGCTGCTGCGTTCGCCTGCGCCGTGGCGGACGTGGGCGGCGGCCGGTGAACCCCAACGCGTGGAGGAGAACTTCGAGTGCGGCGGCAAACTGCTGTACAGCCATAGCGTGACGTGCGCGGTGACAGTAGCAATGTGTCGCAGCGAATCGAGCAGCGAATACGAACTCGGTATCTGCGGCGCGCGCCAGCCACCGTGGTGCGCTTATATGCCCTCGGTTGCGCGTGGTGGGGGGAGGGCGGGCCAGAGTCTATATAGGGGGGCTGGCGCGTGCGCTGGGCGCAGACCGTAGCCGACTCGCTAGCGCCGGGTGAGGAGCCAGCCGCTGCAGCAGACGTTTTGCTTGCCTGAGCTTTTTTGAGGATTTAGAAGAGATGACTGGCCGCGGCAAGGGAGGAAAGGGGCTCGGCAAGGGTGGCGCCAAGCGGCACCGCAAGGTGTTGCGCGACAACATCCAGGGCATCACGAAGCCCGCGATCCGCCGCCTGGCTCGCAGGGGCGGCGTGAAGCGCATCTCTGGTCTGATCTACGAGGAGACCCGCGGAGTGCTGAAGGTGTTCCTGGAGAACGTGATCCGCGACGCGGTGACGTACACTGAGCACGCCAAGCGCAAGACTGTGACGGCCATGGACGTGGTGTACGCCCTGAAGAGGCAGGGGCGCACCCTGTACGGTTTCGGCGGTTAGGCGCGTCGCAGCCGGTGTGCTGTGCCGCGTTGGCCTTCCCGCGGCCGTGGGAGAGACGAAAACGGCCCTTTTCAGGGCCACCACACTGTTCGGAAATTGAAAAGTGCGAAAGAGTCTGTGTTGTTGCTGCGTGTGTGCGCTGTGTTGCCTGCCTGCCTGCCTGCCTGCCTTCTTTCTTTCATTCTTCATTTCGTTTGCGTTTGACTGACGTGACTGGGAGAAAGGAAAGGAAGCGGGTCTTGTGGCTGTGTGTGTGCGAGAGAGGGCGTTGTGTGTTTGTTTTGTTTATCGATCGATGGAGACGCCGGGCTGTGTGTTGTTGTTGTGCGAGAGGCGGTGAATATCTGCGTGGTTTTGGCTGTGTGTTTGCGGCGGCGTTGGAGTTGCCGAGGCAAGGCGGCCGGATCAGCTGTTTCGTTTGTATGGGGCGCGCGGGAGTGGAGGGCGGTGTGTCGACACGCTCGTTTAACAGTGGTGATTATTGCTGTCGTTGTCGTTTGGAAGGCGACTGTGCGTGCGTGGAGGTGCTTGAGGCAAACGAAACAAAACGAGAGAAATGTGTGTGTGTGTTGGGCCACACGGGCTGTGGACGACAAGATGGCGGCGGCGGCGGCTCTTCTTGTTCTTCTCTCTTTCCTTTAGTCCTCTACCGTTAGAGGGGGAGTTGGTGGAGGTTATTGTCGCCTGTGGACATTAGCTCCTCTTTTCTGTGTGTTGTTCTTATCTTTGGTAGTGTGCTTTCTCGGACGTTGCTGTTTGTTGAGAGTGATTATGTGTTCTGTTTGTGCTACTGCTGGAGTAGCGACTCGGGTCTTGCACATCTGTCCCTGTGGTGTTCATATTGCCCAAGGGTCAAGACGTAATAGTCATTGTGTGAATTCCGCGCGGTCGCGTAGAACGCTTCTGCCAGGGCGCGGAATCGTGTTGTGAGTGGTTCTAGGCAGGTCTGCCGCGGGGACGTGTAAGGCCCGTCGTAGAGCGCTCTGCTCTGGACCCTTCTGTAGGCGATGCATCGTCGATCTGGCTGCATAGCCCCACACAGGGCGCGCATATTCCAGTATCGCTACCCCTGTTGCGGGGTCGAGGGAACAGGGGTACAGGATCTGCATCCTGGCGCGAGCGTTTGTGCCACGTTCCCCTATGTGACACTTCGATGTCAGGCGTGACACCGAGGTACCTCGCAGAATATCTCCCCCTGCAATCCGTAGCAGTTGGTATGGTCTTGTTGCCGGCGGCGGCGGCTGTGGAAGTGACGTTAAAGTAAAGTAAAGCGCGGCGAGGACGACTGAAATTTTGCTTTGGACGTAGGTTTGTGTGGTGGCCCTGAAAAGGGCCGATTGTTGTGAGCCGAGCCGGCAACGCGCGTTGCGTGCAGGGGAGCACGCAGCGCTGCTGGGCGGCGGGTCCGCGTGCCGATTGCCTGGCCTCTCTGTTTAGGCCTTCTTCTCGGTCTTCTTTGGCAGCAGGACGGCCTGGATGTTGGGCAGGACACCACCCTGTGCGATGGTGACGCCCGACAGGAGCTTGTTGAGCTCCTCGTCGTTGCGGATGGCAAGCTGCAGGTGGCGCGGGATGATGCGCGTCTTCTTGTTGTCGCGGGCCGCGTTTCCGGCCAGCTCGAGCACCTCAGCCGCGAGGTACTCCATGACGGCGGCGAGGTAGACGGGCGCCCCGGCGCCGACGCGCTCGGCGTAGTTTCCCTTGCGCAGGAGGCGGTGGATTCTGCCGACCGGGAACTGGAGCCCGGCCCTGCTTGAGCGGGACTTTGACTTGCCCTTGACTTTGCCTCCCTTTCCGCGTCCGGACATGGCGATGGGCTGTGGTGTAGAAACGAGACGAGACGAACGACGGTGCGAGCCGCAGCGAGTCGAGCAGCGGAGTGGCGGCGCCGCTTTTTTTTTTTTTTTTTTTTTTTTTTTTTATTTATTTTTTTTTTTTTTTTATACTTTTCATTCCCACTCCTGAGGGGTCGTGGGCGGGCCATTGGAGAGCTTCTCGCTCTATTTGGCCTTAGTTTAACAATTTTTTTTTTTTTTTAATATTTCCTCTTTATTGACATTGTTCTTATAACTATTCTTACATCTACTTATGTCTATTATACATTTCAGTAACTATGATTCTAGGTGTCCTCAGTCGGACTTAATTAGGTCTATTATACATTTGAGTAGTTATGTTTCTTGGTGTCCTCAGTCGGACTTAATTAGATCTATTATACATTTGAGTAAATTTGATTATGGTGTCCTCAGACAGTCTTAATTGGGCGTACTACAATAAGTGAGGTGGTTGACTTTGTGTTTTAAGAGATAGACTTAAGTTAACAGATAAGTTTTAATAGAACAGAATTTTAAAGTATTTGTGAAGATCATGGTATATATGGTACACTATTGCTCTGGGGTCTGTACTTCGATGGTTGACAATGTGCAGCGGAAGTATTTTAGTTATTGTCATTTTGGCTGAGTGGGTGACCAGTTTCCTCTGCTACCTGGTCTGAGGCGGTGAAATGTTTGGGATGTTCCGATGTTTGGGAGGTTATATTGGATCGGGATCTGGGTCTAGTGCCAGTAGGTGAGGAGGTGTTGGTGGTTCGTTTGCTATTAGTGTTATTTGTGCAGAGTGTTCATGGTCGTGTATGGTGTCTGGGTGTGTTGCTAGTATGTTGTGTATAATTGTTCGTGGTGGAAACGTGTATTTGAATTTGGGTTTGTTTTTGTGTCTGGGTATGTTTGTGAAAATCTGTGTTAGGTCGGGGCGAGTTGTGAGTATGCGTCGGCCGTACCGTGCGCGTAGGACCGCTAGTCTCGTCTGAAGGGGGGTGACCTTCGCTTCTTCGTATACTTCTTGTCTGGGGGTCGTCGGTGGCAGTCTCAGAATGCTGCGTAGAATACGTCTTTCGGTCTGATATAGTCTTTCTGTTTTGGTTCGCGTCATGCAGGCTAGGGGGGCAGCAGCATACTCGAAGAGGGGCCGAACGAATGTTTTGTAAGTATTGATGGCGGTTTTGTCGTTGCAGCCGTGGAATTTTCCCTGGACTCGTCTAATTAAGGATTGTCTTTGTCTGACTTTGTTGAGTGTGTCTTTGACGTGTTGGTCTAGGTTTAGGTATTTGTCTAGCGTCACTCCCAAGTACTTGGCTTTGTCAGTCATGTTCAGTCTGGTTCCCCACAGCGTTAGCGTGATGTTGTCCGGATTTTGTTTCGTCTTTTTGGGGATGTCTCGGTGTCTAAATAGGATTAACTGGGTTTTGTTAGGGTTAGGCTTTATGCGCCATTTCTGCATCCACTGTTGTAATTTCGTCAGGAAGGTCGTCGTTTCACGGTTGATTGTGCTTGTGGATGGTCCAGAATTCCAATACGCCGTGTCATCTGCATAGAGTTGGATTTGTTCGTTTGGTCTGGTGGTCGTGGGTACGTCTGTGGTGTATAGTGAGTATAGCAGAGGGGAGATTATTCCTCCCTGCGCTACTCCTGCTTGTGGCGAGAAGGGTGATGAAGTTTCGTCGTTTACATGTACTTGGGATTGTCTGTCTAGTAGGAGCGATTGGATGAGTCTTACTGTCTTGGGGGGCAGTCCTAGTTTCAGTAATTTATAGAGTAGGCCGTCATGCCAGATCTTGTCAAATGCGCGCTCGATGTCTAGGAAGACAGCGAGCGTGCATTGTCCCAGATTCTGGTGTCTTGTTATGTCTGTGGTAAGTCTTAGTAGGGGGTCGTTTGTCGAGTGTCTTTTCCTGAAACCTGATTGGAGGTGGGGGATTATTTGCATTTTTTCTGTATATTTGGTCAGTCTGTCAGTTATTATTCTTTCGAATGTTTTCCTAAGCACGTCTATTAGGGATATGGGTCGATAAGATTTCGGGTCTGTTTTTGGTTTGCCTTGCTTGTGAATCATTATGGTTTTAGTCTTTTTCCACGCTGTGGGGGTAGTTTCGTGTGTCATGCAGTAGTTAAACAGTAAGGTCAGTAGGGGGGTTAGCGTCGCGAGGGGGCATTTCCTGAGGTGAGTCCTTTGGATGCCATTTTCGCCTGGGGCGGAGTTTCTACCCGACATGATGGCATCTGTTACTTCGCTTTCGGTTATTTCTTTGAGTAAGTCGTGGTCGTCTTCGGAGGGCACGGTGGGCATGTGAAGGAGGCGGGGAAGTTCGTCCGTGACTGTATGTCTGAATTGCTCGTCGAATAGGTTGTCTTGAGGGAAACTGTGGGCATTGACCAGTACTTCCTTGAATGTCTCCGCAATTTCTTTGTCGTTGGTGGTAGGAGTGTCGTCGATTGTAAGTTTGTATTTCCTGTCCGTGTTTTGTCCTGTGAGTGTTTTAAATTTCGTCCAAAACTTCCGTCCTTGTCTGTGATCAAGTTGTTTGCACGTGTTGTCCCACTGGTTTTGTCGATGTTCCGAGACGAGTCGCTTTATTTTCGCGTTAAGTCTGTTCCATTGTTGTTTGAGCTCTGGATTATTTGTCCTTACTATTTCAGTGTGTAATTGTCTTTTGCGTCTGATGAGAAGTAGTACGTCGGGGGGGAGATGAGGTTTCCAGCGCTCAATGGTCTTGGTGGGGATAGCTGTCTCGATGGCTGTTTTTATAGAGTCCACGATTCTGTCATTAATGAGGTCTAGCTCGGTGTCGTTAGTGATCGTCAGTGGTGCCTGAAGGTCGTTATTTATCGTCTCTTGGTATTTCTTCCAGTCCGCTTTCGAATACAGTCGTATGGTTCTGGAGGTTTGTGGCGGTGGAGGAGGGTTGATTGCAGTTGTGCTAAAGAGGATGGGGAGGTGGTCGCTCGTAATGCTGTCTCCTATTGTTGCTGCGGTCATGGTGTCTGTCAAACTAGGACTGTGCAGGATGTGGTCGGGTAGGGAGTTGCCAGCGTGTCCTACGAAGGTGTAAGTCGTCATCGGTATTCTAGTAGCGTTTTCTGTAGTTAGGAAGTCCAGGAGCGCTACGCCGTTTCTGTTGTTGCCTGTGTCGCCAAGGAGTTCGTGTCTGGCATTAAGGTCACCCATTAGGATGTATTCTCTGAAGGTGGCCACGTATCGGAGGAACGCCCTCGGGATTTCCGTGCCTGGGGTGACGTATAGACAGACTATCAGCAGTCGGCGGCGTCTTGGTCGAGGAATGGTGACCATAACTGCTTCCAGGTGATCGAATTGGATGGGGAGCGGGGTTTCCTGGGCTGCGAGGGATTTTTTTGTGAGTATTGCAACTCCACCCCTGCCGTCTGGTCGATGTTTGAAGTAGGTGTCATAGTCATTGTTAACGTTGATGTTGTGTGTTTCTTTAGTCCATGTCTCGGCAATTCCCGCGATGTCGATGTCTTGTCTTGTCAGAATGTCATTTAGCAGTGGTTTTTTGTTCCTGATGCCGCCTGCATTAACGAACATCAGGTTGGCGGAGAGTCTGTTGGGGCCGCAGTCCATGGTGAGTCTGGGGGAGGGAAGTCCTCGATGTTTAGAACTTCTCCCTGTGAGGAGGAGGTGTCAGCCAGCTGGAGAGGGGCTTGCAGTCTTTCATTAATGGCTGCAGGGGGCCTTTCCTTGCACTTGAAAGACCTTGCGGAGTGCGGTCCTCCGCAGTTTGCGCAGGAAGGGGTGGCACGGTCGTCGCTGGCGCATTCTGTGAGATGGTGGTTGCCGCCGCAGCGACTGCATTTGGGGGTGGCTGTGCAGTCTTTTGTGTGGTGATTGAATTGCTGGCACCTCTGGCACTGGATGGGTTGGGGTTTTGGAGGATTGGAGGGTTCGACCTTATGGTGCGAAAGAAAAATGTGCACGCCATTTTCGAGCATGTAGTCGATATGCTTCTGGTTGGGGGAGATGACCCTGAACATCGGGCCAAATCTTCCCGTTTTGCGCGACTTGATGCGCCAAGCTGCACTGATTTCTAGGCCCTGAAGCTTCAGTTCCGAGATCACGTCATCCTTGTCAACATCGAAGTACACGTCCTTAACTACTGCACTAAACGATGGGGGTTTGGGCTTCGGCCGGGGGCCTGCGATAGGCCTGCTTACTTTTTTCTCCACGATGACATTGGTAGGGAGAAATTGCCGAAGGGTTCTCTGCAGGTAGTTCACGTCATACTGCTTGTCTGCCGTGAGTTTAGCGGTCCTTCCGTCCCTGAAGACGTTAAGGGTGCCGCTGTAGTCCCGGATATGTTCCCTGATTTGTAGCGACAGGGTCTTGTTTGTCGTTTTTTCCGGCAGGTTTTTGAGGAAGTAGGTGGTGGGGGTGGGGGATTTTGTTCCAGCGGGGCCTTTCTGTTCGATGCCCACCCTGGGACTCCTTTCCAGTGTAAACCTCACTGGTTCTCTGCGGTGGTGAGGGGAGAGGGAGTCGCTGTCCGATTTGCGTCGTCTTCTGGAGCGCTGCACCGTCCAGCCCTCGTTGTCGTCATCTGGGACCTCGTCGTGAGAAGGATGGTCGACCACGACGAGGGGGTCCTGGTTGGTGGCGAGGGTCTCTGGGGGGGAGTCAGGAGAGTCGGGCGACTCTTGGGTTGCAGGGTCGAGTCTCCCAAACTTCGCCATGTTCGTCAGATGCGGTGTAGTGTGCGGGCGGGTTTGCTGCCTAGTGAGGGTAGATTACGCCTCTCCTCGCGGGTATCCAGCCAGTGACTGGGCCCTGAAGGAGTACTTGCCCTAACAGACTAGGGTGGGGCAGAGGAAGGCTCTGCGGCAGCGTGAGGGGTGAATGTTACCAACTGCGCCCTGTCGGTGGTCCTCTTGTTCGATGAACTCCAGCTGTCAACGTGGATTGATGATGCGGTCGGGTGTTGTAGGATGGTGCCACCAGATCACAGCGCAGGGACTCATGCGACAGTTTTGCTTTTTCAGATTAACGACAATTTGCCATTCCCTGCGCTTTGCAATCAACAGTGGGGCACCCTTCAGCTTTTTCTTGGTGAGCGAGAACTCCGCAGTGGTCGCTGATTAGCGACTGCCGGTGTCGGGCCGCTCCGTCCTTGGTGTTGGGGAGGGGGGGGGGCTGCCTGCTCTTCCCCGCTGCTGCGCTGCTACACGACCCCTCCGCGACGGCGTCCCAGTCTCGTCTGCCGGCGGCGCCGCCTCTCTCTCTACTCTCTAATTTCTTCCTCGTATTGGAAGTGTTGCGGGGAAGGTTGTTGTCCCTTGGGGACATTTCCTTCACTTTGACTTGGTGTGTGGGTATGTGCTGATCTTTTGTTTTACTGTTTTGGTGAGAGGTGTGTGTTTCTTTCTTTACTCAGGAGAGTATTGATTTTGGTCTTTTGTATTTATCGTTTCTTTGATCGTATTGACCTAGTTTACTGATTAGTTGGTTTTGTGCGGTACCGGCTGTGGCATAAAACTGTTGTGCCAGGTGTCGGAACCGTGTGTGTAGTGTTTCGATATCCGCAGCTGCATGTAGATCTGCTGTGGGGAATCGTGGAGGTACGTGTAGAGCTCTCCGGAGGGCTCTGTTTTGAATTTTTTGTAGGCGGCCTATTGTCGATCTGGCAGCATAGCCCCATACGGGGCATGCGTATTCCAGTATCGGCCTAATAAGGCTTCTATAGACCGCCACTCCAGTGCTGGGGTCTAGTGAACTGTGTTCATTCAGAATTGGGTACAGGACTTGCATTCTGCCAAGGGCTTTCTTGCGGAGTTCCTCGATGTGGCACTTCCAAGTCAGTCGCTTGTCCAGTGTCACACCGAGGTATCTCGCCGTGTTTCTCCAGGGGAGATTTTGCCCTTGTAGCTGCAGCAGTTGGATGGGTCTTCTTAGGGGTCGGCGTTTTCCGTAGCGTCTAGTTATCATTAGCGCCTGCGTCTTCTCGGTATTTAATGAGATGCGCCATTTCTTGGCCCATTGGTCTGTGCTATTTAATGCGGTTTGTAATCTTCTCGTTGCCAGGTTCCTGTTCGTGGAGCAGGAGAAGAATGCAGTGTCGTCTGCATATTGTGCTGTTTGGACGTGCTGCGTGACAGGGATGTCGGCTGTATAGAGGTTGTACAGGGTAGGACCCAGTACCGACCCTTGGGGCACTCCAGCGCGTATTCTTCTCCTGCTCGACTGTGATCTGTCGATCTTAACGGAGAATGTCCTACCGGTTAGATAGCTCTGTATGAGTTTTACTATCGTCCCTGGGAAGCCTTGGGTGTACATTTTGTGCAAGATTCCGGTGTGCCAGACTGAATCAAAAGCCTTGGCGACGTCTAATAAGACAATCCCGCAATAGCCCTTTCGGTTGAAGCTTTCTGTAGCTGCTTCAACTACCCTCATTATTTGTTGGGGGGCGGAGTGTTGTTGTCGGAAACCGAATTGAAATTTTGGCATGATTTGCTCTCTTCTGATGTGATCTTGAATCGGAGTTAAGAGGAGGCGCTCGTACAGTTTGCTGAGGGTGGGCAGGAGACTAATTGGTCTGTAGTGCTGCGGGAACACCGGGTCTTTTCCTGGTTTTGCGATCGCGACTACTTCTGCGTGTTTCCACTGGGTCGGGAATTTTTGTGATCGCGTAATTTCATTGAAGATGTCGGCTAGGTGGGTTATTGCCAGTGGCGGGATATGTTTTAGAAGTTCGTTGGTGAGCTGGTCGTGGCCTGGTGCCTTTTTTACTGGCAGTGACTTGATGGCTCCTGCCACGTCTTCAGGGCTGAAGAGTGGCGTGTATTCATCTTCGTCTTCTGCCGCTAAAAAGGTGGCCAGTTGTCTGCGAACTGTTTCGACGTGTTCCCTGTCCTGTGCCTCTGCTGGCGTGAATTGTTTCTCGAACACGTCGGCTAGCGCGTTTGCTTTGTCTACGGCACTGAACTGCAGTCCACGTTCGCCGTGCAGTGGCGGCATTCTTGCGCGTCTTTTCGTGAACTGTTTTGTGGCTTGCCATAGACTGTGGTCTTCTAAGTTGAGAGTTGATAGTCTTTCGGACCATTGCTGGTTGCGGTGCTCAGTGAGCGCGACTTTCAACTCTCTTTGTAGTCTGTTGAGCAGCCTCCTTGTGTTTCTGTTGCCTGTGAGTTTCCACTCTTTGGCGATCCTGTTCTTGTGTCTTATTTGTGCGAGCAGGTGCTGGGGAAGTTGCCTGGGGCGGGGGAGACCCGCTGGCGCAGGCGTGGCTTCCTCAGCTGCTTGCAGGATCGCTTTCGTGAGGTCTTCCAGCGTTTGCTCGACAGTGTCTGCTGTTGGAGGCGGGGCTTGGGTCAGTTCTGTAGCTATATTGGCGCGGAACTGTTCCCAATTTGTGCGTTTGTGTGTGATTGTTCGCTGTGGGATAGAGAGCCATTCTCCCATATCGACCTCGAGAATGACAGGGTTGTGGTCCGACGACATTCTGTTCATTGAACTTGCGGACACAAACCCCATGATGTGTTTTGTGAGGGCAATGTCGAGGACATCCGCCCTGTTCCCGTTTTTCGGGAAGTGGGTGGGTTCCTCTGGGCCCCACACTTGGAACTGATGCGTGCGCGCGAGTCGTTGCAGTTGTCGACCAGCTCTATTACTTACTCTTGAGTGCCAGTCTGCGTGTTTGGCGTTGAGGTCTCCTCCTATTAGGAGCTTGCCTCGTATTTGGCTTAATGCAGCTATGTCGTCCTCTTCAAGCGTTGGGGAAGGGGGGCGGTAGGCTGCAACGACTGTGAGGGGTCCAGTTACGGTGGCTATTTGTATTGCGACCGTTTCTATCTGTTGGGTTGCTGGTGGGTACACCTGGTGGTGTTCTATGCCTCGTTTGACGTATACTGCGACCCCGCCTCCTGCGGTGGGCCGATCGCGTCTGTAACAATTGTAATTTGGTACAGATGCTCTTACCCCTGGTTTGAGGTGTGTTTCGGCTACTAGGCATACGTCAATGTTTTCCTCTTTTATGAATTCTCTAAATTCGAGGGCTTGGTTGAATAGACCGTCTGCGTTGAAGACGCAGATTTTGAGACCTTGTATGTTTGGTCGTCTATCCATGGTGGGGAGTTGGGTTTCCTGCGTTAGTCGCTGGATGCTGCGACTGCTCGGCTGCCGAAGCGAGTTCGGCTGGGAGGCGCGTGATACTGGCAAGAACGTTGACCAAGTGGGTCATCTGTTCTTGCAGCATTTTGATGGACGATGCGAGTCCCTGAATGGTGGCGTCCTCGGCTGCTTTATGCAGACTGGGCTTGGGGGGGCGCGGAGGGGCTTCCCTAGGCGATTCTCCGTTACCAGGAACCTGGTTTGGGTCGGGTGGTTGGGGTGGTTTGCTGGGATCGCCTACAGTTGCTGAGTATGTGCGCGATGCGTACACTCTGGTTGTTTGTTGTCTGAACTGTCGGTAGGGGGGCGGTTGTTGGGGTGCCGTTTTATTTGCCGTTCTTTGGGAACGGTCGCCGTAATTTTGCTTTCCTCTGTGGCGATCCCTGGCCTGTCGATATGCAGGGCACCCTAGGTAGCTGGCAGGGTGTGCTCCTCTGCAGTTGCAACACGATTCCTTGCCTTCCCCCCTTGGTACCCTGCATTCGTCATACGTGTGATGCTCTCCGCATCTGACGCATCTCATAGGCATACCGCAGTCTCTTGCTAGGTGTCCTATTTCCTGGCAGTTGAAGCATCTACCAGGCCCTGACTTCTTTTTCAGTTTTTCGGGAGTTACTTCCACTGCCAGGATTCTCTCCACCTCCCAAATTTTCCTGTTCTGAGCTGAGTCTGGGAGGGTTACTGTGTGGAGGGGCCATGGTCTTTTTGGGTGGGTCTTTACCACCGAGCTTACCTCGAAGCCTTCTTCCTCGAGGAATGTTTTAATGTCTGCCGTGTTTGTTTTGTGCGGCATGCCGCGGAACACTACCTTGATGGGCTTCTTGGCCGCTATTGGAAAGGTGTAGTAGTGGATTTTTTGATTTTGTAGCATTTGTTTGACTTGCTTGTATTCGTCAACAGTTTTCAGTGTTACTTTGATTTTGTCCTCCCCTGTGGTTTTTACGGTGAATTTACTGTCTCCTATAACTTGTTTGATCATGTCGTGGATAGTTTTATACGATTGTTCGAATTGGATGACTAGGGGGGGGATTCTATATTTTGTCGTCTCTTCATCTGTTGTTTTCGTGTTGTAATTTGGTGTTGTGTCCGGTGCCGCTGTGTCGGTGTTTTGCTCGTCTATTGTGTCGTACCTGTTGTGTGTTGTGACAGGTGTGTGTGTGGCGGAAGTGGAGGGACGACTGACTGTTCTTTTGGCGAGTATGAAGCCATCCTCGTCTGCGTCTGTAGTGTGCACGTCGGCGTGGGCGAGTTCGACGTCCGTCGTGACGGCCCGTTGCGGCCCGCCGGTCGCGGACATTTCATTGTGCCGCGGCCCGCCGGTCGCCCGCTCCGCCACGGCAGGCGCCTCGCCACGCGGTGCGCGGTCTGTGCCGCTCCGCTCCTGCACGTGTTCGGGTGACGCGGTCGGCTCGGGCAGCCGGCCGCATACCTGAGGGCTTTGTTCGCGCGCGCGGTCGCCCTCCCCGCTTCCGGGGTGGGCGGCCGCCTTTGTGTGGTGTTGGTGAGCGCTCGCTTGTGCGGTCTGCTGCTCCGCGCTAGGGTCTGCGGGCAGGTGTGAAATTTTCCGTTTGCGTGTTCGTGTTAGCGTCTGCTTCTGTTTTGTCCTTGTTGGGGAGCCGCGCGGTTTTTTGGTGGTGGTCTTTTTTTGGCGCGCTCCGCTGCTCGATTTCGGTGATCGTGTTGGTGTTGGTTTTGGTGTTTCCTCTTTATGTGTTTTCGGTTTCAGCGCTCTTTCGAGACGCCGTTCGTATTTTTGTCTGTCTTTGCCCGTGAGTCCCGCGATTGCGTTAGCAAGCAGAAGCTTGGATTTCGGGCTGATTTCGACCTGGCAGTCTGTATGGTCTGTCCTTTGGACCGCGTAGCTGCCAGGTGTCTCTGTGTTCCTTGTGACCGTGAGGATCACTGGGGACTGTGTTATTTGCTCCATGTCCGGACGAAAACGGGAGGCTGCCAAGGGAATGTCAGTCACCGCCTTGGTTGGCACCGTTAGGTTTCCAGCAGGTTGTTCTGACCCTAACAAGCCTATCACGCGCGGGTAACTGGCCATCGACCAGGCCCTGGCGTGCAGTATGCCCTAACTTAGGAGGAGCAGAGCTATTCTCTGCGGCAGCAGGAGTACCTGTGCGGCTGAGGCGCTCGACGTGGCCGGAAAAACGGCGCGCGACAACAGGAAGGCGCGCACCAAACCGCGCCAACAACAGTCCGCCAAACACAACGACAAGTTTTGCCCACCAGACGCCGTCTTAGGTGCTGGCGGCGCCGCCAGGGGTGGGGGTCCTTTATGCTCTCGGGTGCGGCGGCCGGTTGCGCTCGCGGCCCATTGGTCGGCGGCCGCAACGGGGCGAGCTGGTAAAGGTGCGGCGGCGGGGCGCGCTGGGTGCCACTGTGTGGGGAGACGCTGACTAGAGCGGAGCGCTTGCTACTGGTGTTGCTGCCGTACGTTCACGTTCTTGTTTGAGATGCCGCCCAAGACTAGCGGGAAGGCCGCCAAGAAGGCTGGCAAGGCGCAGAAGAACATTTCGAAGGGCGACAAGAAGAAGAAGCGCAAGAGGAAGGAGAGCTATGCCATCTACATCTACAAGGTGCTGAAGCAGGTGCACCCTGACACGGGCATCTCGTCGAAGGCGATGAGCATCATGAACAGCTTCGTGAACGACATTTTCGAGCGCATCGCGGCCGAGGCGTCCCGCCTGGCGCACTACAACAAGCGCTCGACCATCACGTCCCGCGAGATCCAGACCGCTGTGCGGCTGTTGCTGCCTGGCGAGCTGGCCAAGCACGCCGTGAGCGAGGGCACGAAGGCGGTGACCAAGTACACGAGCTCCAAGTAAGGAGGTGGCTCTGGAATGGAAGGAGAGAAGGCTCCTCCGTTGCGAGAGCGGCAAAAACGGCCCTTTTCAGGGCCACCAAATGGCCTTTGCGGGAAGGGCGGAATTGTTGTTGTTGTTGTTGTTTTGTGTGTGTGTGAGTGGGTGGACGGCGGCAATAGCTACCGCTTTGGTTGCGACGCGACGGGGTGGGGTGGCCGATGCGATGAATTTGATTGATGGGGGCGCGTCGCGTGTTGCGGGGTACGGCCACGGTGTGACGTGGAATGGAGGCACGTGCGCACAACTCGTTGGTGTTACCTGTCTGCGAGGTGGGGGAAGTGCGATCGGTGATGTGTCCTTTGGATGGAGGTGCCGGTTAGTTACGTGACGGATGGAAACGAAACGCGATTGTTGGGAATGTCAGTGTGTAACGACGGCCGTTTTTTTTTTTTTCGGGTCGGTTTGCACGCCATACATGGCGAGGGTGAGATGTGTCTGTAAATGCTGCAGCGTGGAGGCGTGTGAGTGACGCTTAAATGAACGCGCATTGAGACACCAATGTGTATTGCATTGTACGGGCGACACGCACGATGATGTACCTTTCCCTCCGACTGTGATTTCGATAGTCGTGTCTGTGTCTGCTTGTGCGTACGACGCACGCACACCGACGTCGTCATTGAAGATGCATGCACGCGTGTCCAGTCCAGTGCAGTACAGTAGAGTAAGCGCGACGCTAGAAGACGACGGTCGCTTTGGCGAATGTGCGCACACGTGTTTGTGTGTGTCGGTGATGTGGTCCGATCCGTCGCCTCTGGGAAACTGTCGATCGGCGCGGTACACCGGCATCACGCAACGGACGTCTTGAACACCCGTCATACGGTCGCGCTGAGAACGGTTACCGAAAGGTGAACCTCTGATCGGTCGAATGTCTGGGCAGAACGTGAGGAGAGAATGGTGGAGGAAAGGACAGAGGGGAAAAAAAAAAAGAGAGAGAGAAGAAAAAAAAAACGGATAAAAAGAAACCAAACAAAACGGAGAAACGCAGTGTAGAGCAACGGAACGTTCCCGTGTCGGAGGTGTATTGTAGCCGCACTGAAATGCGTGTAACGGCGCGGCGGCAAGTGTCTGCCGTGGTGAACGTTACCTTTGACGGCTGAATTGTGCGTTGCGTTGCTTTGCTTTCCCGGATGTGTATGTAACGTTCGTTGAGATGGTTCTGAGGAAGAATGTACGACAGTGCCCGTGCCGTCTATGTTCGTGTGCAAAGCCATTGTGTGTGTACGGAATGATGTCTGTAGGTGTTAGTGAACATGTTTTACCAGTGGGGGAAATGGATCGTGGATGGTTGCCGTCACGGTCGAGACACCGCACGCACGCACCCTCCCTCCCTCCCTCCCTACATGAAGGTGTCGAGAAAGTGTGTTAACCGGGGTCTGTTTGTCTTTCGTTAAAGGGAAGGGACGAGAGAGAGAGAGAGAGAGAGAGAGAGAGAGAGAGAGAGAAGCGAAGTGGGATAGTGCGTTCATTTTGTGTGTGTGTGTGTGTGTGTGTGTGTGTGTGTTGTTTTGAGAATTGCGTCCGGGAATGGCGGTGGGCGTGCCCTGCATGTGGCCCGGAAGGCTGTTCGTTTCGCGGTAGTGTGTGGACAGGGGAGGGGCACGCGTAACGCTGCCGGCATGGCATGGCATTCGGGAGATGGGAGGGGGCAAACGAAGAAAACGAGACGCGGAGGCTATAAAGACGGGGAGGGGCGCGGTGTGGGTGGCTTGCGCTGCGCTCGGCTGGCGCGTGCGGCGTTGTTTTTGTGCAAAAGAAGAGAAAACGAATGGGTTGCCGGGAGGGGGCCGTTGTGGTGTAGCCGCAGACGCGGCTGTCAGTGAACGTGGTGAGACCCGACGGATGCGGGAGGGGCGGGGGCGGGGGCGGGGAAAACACTAGAAGAAAGAAGGAGAAAAACGCTGCTGCAACCAACATAAAATGAGGCCTTTTGTAACCTGCCAGAAACAAAACAACAACAAAAAAAAAAGGTCTATCAACATTGAATGTAAATGGAAACGGACCCAAGTGTAACCTCCCCGCACAAATAGTCGTAAGTAAGTAAGTGAGTGAGTGAGTGAGTGAATGATGATAAAAATGTGCCAGAATGTTGTTAACGTCCCTAGAAAATGAACGAACGAAGATTGATGAGAAACGCGCGATAATATTGATGAATGGAAATAATGAACGATGAACATCTCAACAGACGTAGTTGAAAACCCGATAAACGTTGTAAGGGCAGCGCTGGCTGACCTTCGGCCCTGTATTCTGAGACGTCCCCCTTTGAACAACAATGTATACAAAACTGTGCTTAAACTGACACACAATATTTTGAGCGCAACGCAATCTGACTATCAAAGATCCCTGCAAAAGAATGGCCCTGAGTAACATTAAAGTACACCTTTCGGAAATCACTTACCTCACAAAAATCTTCATTACTCGAACTACTGCAATACAGCGAGCACCACTGCTGCCAGCTAAATAAGAGATTCAAACTACGGAGGGCACTAACTACTGATAGGGATAGTTAGCAAAGTAAAGATGTTTAATAGAGAACAACAAACAATGTATTTACCCTTAATATCATCATCACCAGTCATAATATATGTAATTTGAAAAGTCCGCCATCTCTCTCCTCACATGCACCAGTGCTGGCGGCTCACCCCTAACTGCGCAACGCTACGCGCTGTTCACATCCAGCTATAGCAGTTCATGACAACAATGCAAACTAGCCACAGACTGCACACAGCACAGGCATTGATTTTTCACGCAGAGCGCTACGTGGCATTACCAGTATAAAAATCTAAACAAACAGCCTACGTACAAATTAGAATAAAAAGAGCAAAAGATCGTTACGTCAATAAAAAAAAAAAACAAAAAGACAAAAGAGAAAACAAACTGCATCTACATGTGCTCTTAACTGTAGATACCTGTACACAGCTTCGTGCAATGAATGCCGGCTCACACATTTAATTTTGATTGTTGGAGGAAATGCGTAGGAAATATTCTTTAAATGGAAATGAATGGTTGTACTTTAAAAAAGTTAGTTTGGAAACAAAGTATTATTGGGGCATTTTGTTGTGAAGAAAATAGTTACAATTGACATACATTATTAGATTTGCGCAATGCAGCTTCATTACCTTACCTTTAATAACAATATGCATCGTCCCGAACGGAGACCAGAGTCGCGAGAAGAGCACGCCGCCGCCCGCTCAGTAGAATCGTCCACTCGCTAATACTGTCGACTGACTACTACCTCTCCCGACCCGCCACATATAGATGACAACTGTTCCTGCCGACCCGCTACGTGCTACTAGTGTCGTGTGGCGCAGACTAGCGACGATAAGAAACTCTCTGGTCAGAGATTGTGTCGTGCCTCGCCATCGCTGGTAATGAGTACATACGTGTTTGAGCGTGCGTACCGGAACACGCAGTGCGGAGCCAGAGACTGTGTTGTCGAGGCCGTCGACGCAGTGCATGTCGGTCGGTCGAGTGCGTGCGGGAGGGCAGAGAGGCAGCGTCGGCACGGAGATGCACGCACGGGGGCTGCGGCGTGGCGCGTTTGCGGTAGGCGCCTTTGGTGGCAACGGCCGGGACAAGCAGCGGTGTATGGTGTGGTGCGGGCCGGACAGGGGCGGTGGAGGAGGAGGAGGAGGAGGAGGCGGCGGCGCGACGATGGCATTGGGGCGGAAACGGGGACGGCGACGGCGGATGTTGAGAGGCGTCACGCGCGGACCGACACAGACGCACAGATGGATAGGTAGGAAGAAGAAGGGGCGGCTGGTGAGTGCAATTTAGGCGGTAGACACAAGAGGTCGGCACGGCATTTGCGTGATGTGGCGTTGTGACGGGGTGTGCTCGCGTGCCTCGTTTTGTTGATGCGCGCAGGAAGATGTGCAGAGCAGCGGCGGGCGGCTCGGTTCGGTTTGGCCCGGCGGGCCGCGCTGTTGTCGCGGACGTGAGCGCCCCCTGGCGGGTGGCCGGAGGCGGCGCGGCGTGTTGGACGTGTGGCTGGCGGCAGTGCACAATTGCGAGTGGCTGGCGGTGTGGCGGTTGGCGCGTCGGGCGGCCGAGAGAGAGGAGAGGTATGTGTTTGCGGGCGCCTTTGCTGCGCGGCGTCGTGCAGGGAGGGCGGGCGCTTGTCGACTGTGTGACTGTGTGGCGAATTGGCGGCGTTGTGCTCCGGCCGAAGGCGTCGGAAAGGAGAGTTGGTCGTGATGTCATGTCGCGCCGTGTCATGTTTGCGAAACGGCTGCCGCACAGGTGTGGTGGTAGCGAGCCGGTCGGTGTCAGTGCGATGGGAATGTGCGTTTGGCGGTTTCGGTGTGCTTTTTGCGGCGTGAGAGTGGGGCGGGCGGGCAGGCTTTTGCTGTTGTTGGTTCCTTGTGTCTTGTGTGTAGCTTGATGGCAACGTGGAAGGACGCCGGTTTCGAGCCGTGCGTGTGGTTGTCGACGTTGACTGGTTGGGGTGTGCCGTTGCACGTGCGTGTTTGGGTCGTTGGTGTGGTTTTGGCTGGCTGGCTGTGTGTACGGGAAGGGGGAGGCGGCGGTGGATAGTGCAGTAGTTGTGTCGTTGCCACGGGCGTCGGGTGCGGCTGTGCGTAGTGGCGGAAAGGTGTCGGTTGCGGGAAGCGAGGCCGTCGTTGGCGGTGTCGCGTGACTTTGTGAATCGAGTGGGGCGGGGAAAGGAGCAGCGGTGCCGCTGCGTCGTGGCCGTTAGCCAGAGGCTGTGCTTTGATAGTTTTGTGGACGGTTCGTGCGAGGCGATTTGTTGCCTGCCCTATGTTTGAGACGACGACTGGTTGGTGGCGTGCGCGCGAGCGAAGTGGCGGTGTGCGTTTCCCGTGTCGACTGCCGACTGCCGACAGGTGCGCCGTCGGTGGGGTGGGTGGCCGGCCGGCACAAGTAGAGGCGGCGGCGTCGTTGCGGTGTGTTTGTGTTGTCGGCGACAGCTGTTTGTGCGGTGCGTGTGAATGGTGGTGCAAACGTGTGCTGGCGTTGAGGCTGCGACCGCGGCGTGTTGTTGGTTGATGTTGAACAGCGGCTGTGTGCGGTGGTGGTGGTGCCGCACGTGCATCCGGCCCGGCGCGGAAAGCGCAGTTGCGGCGGCCCTTCGGTGCCAGCCACGTCGCGTGAGCGGCGGGTTGCTCTGGTCGACACGTGGTGCTCTGGTTTGTTGTTTGGTGCCCTTTGGCCGGTGGGTGGTCCGTGTGTCTCGGTATCTGGTCGTGGTCGTGCTGCCCGTTTGTCTGTGGCTTCGGCGACCTTTACACCCAAAGTGTGGCGCCCGAAGGTGTGAACCAACGTAATCCGACCTCGGCGCTTAAGCTCTAAGCCTAAGCTGAGCGAACCGAACCGAACCGAACCGAACCGAACCGAACCTGTAGCGTAGCGTTAGCGTGAGGTGAGGTGCGGTGAGGTCAGCCTCAGCGCCAAGTAAGCTAAGCTGTCCGGCCGTGAGGTGGGTGGGTAGGTAGGTAGGTAGGTAGGTAGGTAGGTAGGTAGGTGCGGCTGCTGCGGCCACCTGACGGCTGACGTGTTTGAATGCTTAACCTAAGTTTGAGGCTTAACCTAACCCAAGTGGCCTTAACCTAACCTAACCTAACCTAACCTAACCTAACCTAACCTCTGACGCCCGACGTGTGTTTGAATGCTTAACCTAAGTTTGACGCTTAACCTAACACCGACCCTTAACCTAACCCAAGTGCCCTTAACCTAACCCACGTCCACCGAACCTAACCGAGACGTGTGAACCTAATGTCTAACTCGTCACGCGTGATGTTGGCTGTCGTGTGTGCTGACGGCAGATTGGGTTGGTCTGTAGTTGCGGATTTCGGTTTGCCTCGGGCGAGGGGTTGGCTCGTAAGCGGCGAGGGGCGCTCCGGCGGAGCATGTTGCTTTGCAGGCGGCGCCCGTTTTTGCGGCGGGCACAATTGAAATTGTTGGGAAACGAACGAAAGGGCTGTGAATGTTGGCGGGCGAGAGGAGGAGGACGTGGCCCGACGGCTGCGGGCCGATCGGGAAACGGTGGGAGGGCGATGGGGCGGCGGAGGTGCGTTTGCACGGCCGTCATCGCCGCACGCCTCCGCTTGTGTGGCTGTGGCGCCGGCCGCGCTGGCCGGGCTGCCGCGGCGACGGTGTGGGGCTTTTGCCGAAGGTTTGGCCATTGTGGCGGGTCGTCGGCTGGGGCTGTGGGGGCGGCATTTGGGCGTGGGCGGCGATTCTCGGCGGGCCGACCCAGGCTGTAGCGCGCGGTGGCTGCAGTTTGGCCGTGGTTTGCGGCGCTGCCGTGGCGACTGGTTGGCGACTGTGGTGTGGCTGTGTGTAGCCCCATCCTCGGTGGTTTGAAAGGCGCGGGTGGTTGTGGCGCAGGTGTGGGGCTGCTCCGCACAGGCTGTCGGACGTTGGGCGGTAGCAAGCGCTCCATCCGCTTACTTAAGGCTAACTTATATTAGCTGCTTGGTGCAGAGTTTACCTTGCGGCATTTTCTGCTTCTGCTGAGGCGTCATGTGGGTATGTTGTCATCTTTATTTAATGTGTAACATCAGTGTGTGCGGGACGTCATGTTTTCATCAGGTGTTGGGCTTCCTTTGGGCGTCAGGGTATGAAGGGGGATGGCAGTGCTTTTCTGCTTCAAGTCTTCATCTGTCGAGCATGGCCACTGGTCGTCGATAGCGGTCTCTGGGATTAGCAGGAGCTCCCAGCGCTCTGATGAGGGGGTTCGTAGAAACCCTCGTCCGGGTATAGAACCGTCTGGCACTCTTCTTGTGCCTTTCCAGCACGGTGTCCTCGTCGGCTGCCTCGTGGAGGTATTCATGGGGGAACTGCGAGTGCACATGGAAGACCCGCCGCAGGATCTTGTTTTGCAGACTCTGGAGGCGTTGAAGATGTGTCCTCGCTGCACAGCCCCAGACCTCGCACGCATAATCAAACAGCGGGCGGAGGTAGAGGCGAAAGATGAGAAGGCCATTCGCCGGCGTCAGCTCAGAGTGTTCATTGAGGAATGGGTAGAGAGCGCCCATCCGTTGAATAACCTTGAGCCTCACGTCATCAATGTGAGGCTTCCAGGTCAACCTCTTGTCCAGGAGGACCCCCAGGTAGCGGACGGTGTCACTCCACGGAATTTCGACGTCGTAGAGGCGGAGTCGTCGTTCCGGTGCAGTCCTCTTCCTCGTGAAGACAATGGCCTGCGTCTTCGCTGGATTAAATGCAATGCGCCATTTCGCAGCCCAATCTTGCAAGGCGTGACAAGCTGCTTGAAGGCGAGGGATCAGCACCTCGCGCCACCGACTTCTAGAGAACAACATCGTGTCGTCCGCGTACACAGCTTTTTCGACCCGTGGAGGTGTTGGCAGGTCCGACGTAAACAAGCAGTAGAGGACCGGTCCGAGTACGGAGCCTTGAGGGACGCCAGCTCGGATAGGGCGGGCGTTGGAGAGGCGATCTTCTACTCGTACAGCAAAGGTGCGGTGTTCCAAGTAGGACGCAATCAGACGGACGTAGGCCTTCGGGAATTGCAGTCGGTGTAGTTTCCATAAGAGTCCCTGGTGCCACACGCTATCGAACGCCTTCTTGACGTCGAAGAGGACTGCCCCACAATAGTCGCGCTGGTTGAACGTCTGGGCGATATATTCAACAGCCCGAAGGATCTGCATCGTGGTGGAGTGGCCACTGCGAAAGCCGAACTGTTCCGGCGGCATGATTTCCTCAGCATCGATGTGGACTTGTAGCCGGCGAAGCAAGAGCCTCTCGAACAGTTTGCTGAGATGGGGTAGCAAGCTGATCGGCCTATAGCTGGATGGGTGGCGGCGGTCTTTTCCAGGCTTAGGTACTGCCACCACGATGGAATGCTTCCAGGCGCGTGGATAATTCGCAGTTCGCAGGATCCACGAAAAGATGGCTGCCAGATACACAATCGCCGTCCAGGGCAGCTGCTTCAGGACCAAACCTGGGATGGCATCGACACCAGGGGCTTTGTTGGCAGGCAGCGTCCGCAAGCCCTCTTGAACTTCCTGAGGCGTGACAGGCGGAATAGGGTCGGCTTCCTCCTCCACATCTTGAAGCAGCGCCTCCACGTCGCGTTCAATACGTGCAACCCGTTGGGGGTCAACTCCCTCGTCGAGCGGGCGAAAGTTGGCTTCGAAGGCATCAGCCAATGCATTCGCCTTATCATCGGGCCGGAAGACATCACCAGCAGCCGTTGCAAGAGGCGGAATCCGGGTGCGTCGTTGTGTGAAGAAGCGGATTGACTGGAAATTCATCGGGTCAGGCGTGAACGATCGAAGTTTCTCAGCCCATCGCTGATTCCTATGGGCGATGAGCCTGGCCTTAATGTCCCGCCGGAGGAGGTTGATGTGCCGCTTGAGGTCTCGATTCCTGGTAATCCGCCACTCACGACACAGCCGATTGCGCAGCCGGATCGAGTCCAAGATGTCTGGAGGCAGTCCTGGAGCGGGGACGGTGGTAGGTTTCGGCGGAGGCGTAGCATGGACGAGCGCATCCGTAACGTCAGCAACGAAGTGGTCGATGGAATCACCGTTGATGTCTTCTGCAGCACGCACGGTGTCAATGGAGTGGGTAAGCCGATCCTGGAAGCTGGTCCAGTTCGTTCGTCGGTAGTTGAGGCAGCCGGAGGAATGGTCCGGGGCAACTTGGAGGGTGAAGAGCACTGGGAGGTGGTTCGAATTCAGTGCATGGACCACCTCAGCTGTCAGATGCTGCGGAAGACCCTTGGTGATGGCCACATCAAGCACGTCCGGGCGGCCGTTGGACGGGTAACAGGTCGGCTCTTCCGGGCCACAAACATACGATTGTGCTTCCTCGGTGGCACGGAGAAGAAGGCGTCCACTCCAGTTGGTGGCCTGAGAATTCCAAGCAGCATGCTTGGAATTCAGGTCCCCAGCGATGAAAAGGCGTCCAGGCATGCGGAGCAGCGCTCGAGCATCTTCGAGGTCCAGTACTCTTCTCGGGCTGCGATAGACCGCAACAAAGGTGACGGGTCCTGTGTTCGTTTCCACAACGACTGCTGTAGCCTCGATGAGTCCCGTTGCCGGCGGTTGGATCTCATGATGCCGGATAGATCTGCGTATGAAG
This sequence comes from Schistocerca cancellata, assembly GCF_023864275.1. Classification (NCBI taxonomy): domain Eukaryota; kingdom Metazoa; phylum Arthropoda; class Insecta; order Orthoptera; family Acrididae; genus Schistocerca; species Schistocerca cancellata. The sequence goes on along the minus strand of NC_064634.1, from coordinate 453,661,527 downwards.
ATGGCCGTCCCTCCTCCTCTCGTCAGCCGGTCCGTCCGGTAGCAACAGTAGTTAGGGATGTTGCTACGAATCCCAGGCTTTAAGAATGTTTCACAGACCATGCATATATCAACGTTATAGTCCGTCAAGAATTGTTGCAATTCAGGCACATCATGGGTGAGACCATCGGCATTATATGCCACAATCCTCAAGTCGTCAAGCCGTCTAATCCTGGCCATGACTGACGGCGGAAGCTGCTGCTGTTGCTGCCGGGAAGGCCCTGGTGAGTGTCGCCGGGAGGCGCGGCGCGGCGGCGCGCAGAGTGGCGGCCGCTCTCTCGGCCGTCCGCGCCCGCCCGCGACACTGGCTGGGCCTGTGCGTCGAGGCGGCTATTCCTCTGCTGTGCGCTCCGCTCGCTGCGTGTCTCCTCTCGCTCTCGCTGCTCGCTGTGTGTTAACGCGCGTCGTCGAAATGGCAGATCAGGCGGCTACGAACGAGACTGCTGCGGCACCCGCCGCCACCGGCACTACGAAGAAGGCAAAGTCTGCGTCGTCTGCGAAGAAGCCGCGCGCCAAGCCTGCGCACCCGCGCACCTCTGAGATGGTGACGGCCGCCATCAAGAGTCTGAAGGAGCGCGGCGGATCGTCGCTGCAGGCGATCAAGAAGTACATTGCCGCGCACTACAAGCTGGACGCGGAGAAGCTGGCGCCGTTTATCAAGAAGTACCTCAAGTCGGCCGTGGTGGCGGGCGAGCTGGTGCAGACGAAGGGGAAGGGCGCGTCCGGCTCTTTCAAGCTTGCCGGCGCCGGCGGCGGGGCGGCTGAGGGCGGCAAGGCTCGTGCTGGCGGTGCCAAGAAGAAGCGCGCCGCTCCGGCCAGCAAGGAGAAGAAGGGCGCCCGTGCGGCCGGCGCAAAGAAGGCTGGTGGCGTGAAGGCGGCGACTGGTCGGAAGGCGGGCGCCGCCAAGAAGGCGTCTGCGGCGTCGGCCGCTCCCGCCGGTGCGAAGAAGGCGGCTGCTGCCAAGCCGGCCAAGGCCAAGTCGCCGTCGAAGGCGAAGAAGGCCGCCAAGGTTCCGACGAAGAAGCCGAAGGCGCCGCGCCCGAAGAAGGCGACGACGCCGTCTAAGGCGAAGGCGTCGCCCAAGAAGAAGAAGTAGAGGAGAAGAAGAAAGGAATGGGAAAGGAAGGGTTGGCGGATGACTCCGTCGTCCCCACCCCCCGTCCCCGTCGTCTAGTGGCGCGCAAGAGACGCGCGGCCCAAAACGGCCCTTCTCAGGGCCATCAAAGCACGTCGGGAAGGTTTTGATTGTCGTGTTTGTGTTGCGGTGTGGTTGCGTCGTCTGGCGTTTCTGTATGCCCGTGTGTGGATACTGTTTGCGTGCCGTGGTGGTTGGATTGCGGGGGGTCGGTGGCGGGTGCGGGCGGCGGTAGCGGTTGATTGTCGCCGTTTTTGGTCGCGGCCGGCCGACGGTTGTTGGTTTGTGTCATGTTGTTTGAATACTTTGGTTTGCCTGCCTTCTTCTTCTCGGACGTGTCTTGTCTTGTGTGTGTTCTTGCAACGGGGGCGGGGGACGCTGAGATGTGGAAAGGGTCGGTGGCGTTGGACTTGCCTGGCTTTTTTGTTTGTTTTTCTTTTCTTTTCGAAACGAAGCGGCGGCCGGCCGTGTGGTTGACGGCGTCGGCCGATGGGTTATTGTGCGCTTTGAGCGCCGCGCCGGGGAGGGATGATGTTGATTGTTGCGCGCGCCAGCAAGCTGGCAGAGAGAGCGGCTGTGGCGGACGGACGGGAAGTGGAAGTGGTGTGTTTTGTCTTTGGTTCTGTGGTTGTGGGGCGAGAGGCGACCGACAAAGTTTGCTCGCGACGGAGTGATGTTAGTGGCCCTTAAAAGGGCCGTTTTGTTTGTTGCGTGCGTGGGCGGTGCCCAGCGGCTGGCGCGGTGTTTAGGCGCGCTCGCCGCGGATGCGGCGCGCGAGCTGGATGTCCTTGGGCATGATGGTGACGCGCTTGGCGTGGATTGCGCACAGGTTGGTGTCTTCGAAGAGGCCGACGAGGTAGGCCTCGCTGGCCTCCTGCAGGGCCATGACCGCGGAGCTCTGGAAGCGCAGGTCGGTCTTGAAGTCCTGGGCGATCTCGCGCACTAGGCGCTGGAATGGCAGCTTGCGGATGAGCAGCTCTGTGCTCTTCTGGTAGCGCCTGATTTCTCGCAGGGCGACGGTGCCCGGCCTGTAGCGGTGGGGCTTCTTGACGCCGCCGGTGGCGGGCGCGCTCTTCCTCGCCGCCTTGGTGGCGAGCTGTTTGCGCGGCGCCTTTCCGCCGGTGGACTTGCGGGCCGTTTGCTTTGTGCGGGCCATAGCGGTAGCGGTAGCGGAGCGGCGTGGAGGCGAGGTGCTGCGTCGGGTGCTGCCTTGACGACACGGGCGCGCGCCAGCCACCGTGGTGCGCTTATATGCCCTCGGTTGCGCGTGGTGGGGGGAGGGCGGGCCAGAGTCTATATAGGGGGGCTGGCGCGTGCGCTGGGCGCAGACCGTAGCCGACTCGCTAGCGCCGGGTGAGGAGCCAGCCGCTGCAGCAGACGTTTTGCTTGCCTGAGCTTTTTTGAGGATTTAGAAGAGATGACTGGCCGCGGCAAGGGAGGAAAGGGGCTCGGCAAGGGTGGCGCCAAGCGGCACCGCAAGGTGTTGCGCGACAACATCCAGGGCATCACGAAGCCCGCGATCCGCCGCCTGGCTCGCAGGGGCGGCGTGAAGCGCATCTCTGGTCTGATCTACGAGGAGACCCGCGGAGTGCTGAAGGTGTTCCTGGAGAACGTGATCCGCGACGCGGTGACGTACACTGAGCACGCCAAGCGCAAGACTGTGACGGCCATGGACGTGGTGTACGCCCTGAAGAGGCAGGGGCGCACCCTGTACGGTTTCGGCGGTTAGGCGCGTCGCAGCCGGTGTGCTGTGCCGCGTTGGCCTTCCCGCGGCCGTGGGAGAGACGAAAACGGCCCTTTTCAGGGCCACCACACTGTTCGGAAATTGAAAAGTGCGAAAGAGTCTGTGTTGTTGCTGCGTGTGTGCGCTGTGTTGCCTGCCTGCCTGCCTGCCTGCCTTCTTTCTTTCATTCTTCATTTCGTTTGCGTTTGACTGACGTGACTGGGAGAAAGGAAAGGAAGCGGGTCTTGTGGCTGTGTGTGTGCGAGAGAGGGCGTTGTGTGTTTGTTTTGTTTATCGATCGATGGAGACGCCGGGCTGTGTGTTGTTGTTGTGCGAGAGGCGGTGAATATCTGCGTGGTTTTGGCTGTGTGTTTGCGGCGGCGTTGGAGTTGCCGAGGCAAGGCGGCCGGATCAGCTGTTTCGTTTGTATGGGGCGCGCGGGAGTGGAGGGCGGTGTGTCGACACGCTCGTTTAACAGTGGTGATTATTGCTGTCGTTGTCGTTTGGAAGGCGACTGTGCGTGCGTGGAGGTGCTTGAGGCAAACGAAACAAAACGAGAGAAATGTGTGTGTGTGTTGGGCCACACGGGCTGTGGACGACAAGATGGCGGCGGCGGCGGCTCTTCTTGTTCTTCTCTCTTTCCTTTAGTCCTCTACCGTTAGAGGGGGAGTTGGTGGAGGTTATTGTCGCCTGTGGACATTAGCTCCTCTTTTCTGTGTGTTGTTCTTATCTTTGGTAGTGTGCTTTCTCGGACGTTGCTGTTTGTTGAGAGTGATTATGTGTTCTGTTTGTGCTACTGCTGGAGTAGCGACTCGGGTCTTGCACATCTGTCCCTGTGGTGTTCATATTGCCCAAGGGTCAAGACGTAATAGTCATTGTGTGAATTCCGCGCGGTCGCGTAGAACGCTTCTGCCAGGGCGCGGAATCGTGTTGTGAGTGGTTCTAGGCAGGTCTGCCGCGGGGACGTGTAAGGCCCGTCGTAGAGCGCTCTGCTCTGGACCCTTCTGTAGGCGATGCATCGTCGATCTGGCTGCATAGCCCCACACAGGGCGCGCATATTCCAGTATCGCTACCCCTGTTGCGGGGTCGAGGGAACAGGGGTACAGGATCTGCATCCTGGCGCGAGCGTTTGTGCCACGTTCCCCTATGTGACACTTCGATGTCAGGCGTGACACCGAGGTACCTCGCAGAATATCTCCCCCTGCAATCCGTAGCAGTTGGTATGGTCTTGTTGCCGGCGGCGGCGGCTGTGGAAGTGACGTTAAAGTAAAGTAAAGCGCGGCGAGGACGACTGAAATTTTGCTTTGGACGTAGGTTTGTGTGGTGGCCCTGAAAAGGGCCGATTGTTGTGAGCCGAGCCGGCAACGCGCGTTGCGTGCAGGGGAGCACGCAGCGCTGCTGGGCGGCGGGTCCGCGTGCCGATTGCCTGGCCTCTCTGTTTAGGCCTTCTTCTCGGTCTTCTTTGGCAGCAGGACGGCCTGGATGTTGGGCAGGACACCACCCTGTGCGATGGTGACGCCCGACAGGAGCTTGTTGAGCTCCTCGTCGTTGCGGATGGCAAGCTGCAGGTGGCGCGGGATGATGCGCGTCTTCTTGTTGTCGCGGGCCGCGTTTCCGGCCAGCTCGAGCACCTCAGCCGCGAGGTACTCCATGACGGCGGCGAGGTAGACGGGCGCCCCGGCGCCGACGCGCTCGGCGTAGTTTCCCTTGCGCAGGAGGCGGTGGATTCTGCCGACCGGGAACTGGAGCCCGGCCCTGCTTGAGCGGGACTTTGACTTGCCCTTGACTTTGCCTCCCTTTCCGCGTCCGGACATGGCGATGGGCTGTGGTGTAGAAACGAGACGAGACGAACGACGGTGCGAGCCGCAGCGAGTCGAGCAGCGGAGTGGCGGCGCCGCCAGGGGTGGGGGTCCTTTATGCTCTCGGGTGCGGCGGCCGGTTGCGCTCGCGGCCCATTGGTCGGCGGCCGCAACGGGGCGAGCTGGTAAAGGTGCGGCGGCGGGGCGCGCTGGGTGCCGCGCATACCGAGTTAGTATTCGCTGCTCGACTCGCTGCGACACATTGCTACTGTCACCGCGCACGTCACGCTATGGCTGTACAGCAGTTTGCCGCCGCACTGGAAGTTCTCCTCCACGCGTTGGGGTTCACCGGCCGCCGCCCACGTCCGCCACGGCGCAGGCGAACGCAGCAGCATCGGATGGGCCTCCAGTGCTACAATTGCCAGCAACTGGGGCATGCCGCGCGGGAGTGCACGAACGCCGTCGCGTGCTTGAAGTGCGCGGCGGCTCACGACACTCGCCGCTGTACGAAGCCTCGTGGTTCGACCAGCAGGTGCGTGAATTGTGGCGGGTCGCACGCCGCGAATTCGCGTAGCTGCGGCTACCTTCGGGAGTTTCGCCGTCTGTCCGCCGCACCACGTCCTGCGGCGGCGTCCACGACCACGTCGGCCGCCCCGCCCCCCCGCTCCGGCGTGGGGTGCGAGCCGCGCCGTCTTGAAGCCGCTACCGACCACGCTATGGCCGGCTTCCAAGCCGCCTTTGCGGCCGAACGGGCCGCGCTGAAAGAAGAGCTCACGGCCGTCCATCGCCAGCTCCAGCAGCTGCGCGATGAGCTGCGAGCCGTCACGAAGACGTCGGCGGTTTCCGCCGCCGCCCCCCCCGTGCCCCGGCCGGCGGGGGTCGATGCGGCCACGCAGGCACCTGCCGACCCGTCCCCTGCCGCGACGCAAGTGGTTGCGCCTATGGACACCGACGATGTGCCGCCGCAGCCGTCCCTCTCAGTTCCGACGCCTGCCGGCCACCGTGCTGTGACAATGACCGACTCATCCCCTGTGGAGCAGCCGCTCATCAAGAGGTTGCAGCGCCCCAAGAAGACGTCGGCGGTTCCCGCCGACGCCCCGCCCGTGCGTCGGCCGGTGGGGGTTGATGCGGCCGCACAGCCGACCGCCGCTCCGTCCCCTGCCGCGCCGCCAGTGGTTGCGCCTATGGACACCGACGCTGTGCCGCCTCCGTCGTCCACCTCGGTTCCGACGTCTGCAGGTCAGCGTGCTGTGGCAACAACCGACTCCTCCACGGTAGAGCAGTCCATCATCCAGAGGTTGCGGCAACCCCGCTTTCCCTCTGAACGCGAGATGCAGCCTTTTCTTCGGGGCCTAGTGTCATCGCTCCAGGACGGGTCTTATCCCTTCTTTGACCACCCGTACCCCTACACTCTGCCCCGTTTTCGGCCTCCCCTCCCCCATCACCCTAATCGCTTTACCCAGTATCAGCTCAGGTGGCTCAATTTCTTGACCAGGAAGGAGTTACTCCTCATTGACAAACATCCCATCTTCTCGAGCAGAGAATGGCAACTGTTGGCCGAACTCATGGAACTCCATGTGACGGGCCGTCCCCCCGCCGAGTATCGCCAGTACTTCGACTTCGGATAGCCATGCAGTGCGAGGTCATCATCATCATCCGTCAGCGTGAGTCATTCTCCCCTCCGGCCAGCCATTTCGGCCGTTCGTTTTCCGCCTCTCTAACTATTCCTCTGCCTATTCTTTCATCTTTCAAAAAAAAAAAAAAAAAAAAAAAAAAAAAAAAAAAAAAAAAAAAAAAAAAAACCCAGCACAAGTCAAGCAGCAGAAACACCCGCCATGTTATCCCGTAGCATCACCCCGCCATTTCAGAAGGAGAAGCGCGTCAGCGCTAGAACTTCGTTTCCGGAAGAGGGTCCATCCCTCAGCAATGTGCGAAGTGGCGCTGGGTGCCACTGTGTGGGGAGACGCTGACTAGAGCGGAGCGCTTGCTACTGGTGTTGCTGCCGTACGTTCACGTTCTTGTTTGAGATGCCGCCCAAGACTAGCGGGAAGGCCGCCAAGAAGGCTGGCAAGGCGCAGAAGAACATTTCGAAGGGCGACAAGAAGAAGAAGCGCAAGAGGAAGGAGAGCTATGCCATCTACATCTACAAGGTGCTGAAGCAGGTGCACCCTGACACGGGCATCTCGTCGAAGGCGATGAGCATCATGAACAGCTTCGTGAACGACATTTTCGAGCGCATCGCGGCCGAGGCGTCCCGCCTGGCGCACTACAACAAGCGCTCGACCATCACGTCCCGCGAGATCCAGACCGCTGTGCGGCTGTTGCTGCCTGGCGAGCTGGCCAAGCACGCCGTGAGCGAGGGCACGAAGGCGGTGACCAAGTACACGAGCTCCAAGTAAGGAGGTGGCTCTGGAATGGAAGGAGAGAAGGCTCCTCCGTTGCGAGAGCGGCAAAAACGGCCCTTTTCAGGGCCACCAAATGGCCTTTGCGGGAAGGGCGGAATTGTTGTTGTTGTTGTTGTTGTTTTGTGTGTGTGTGAGTGGGTGGACGGCGGCAATAGCTACCGCTTTGGTTGCAACGCGACGGGGTGGGGTGGCCGATGCGATGAATTTGATTGATGGGGGCGCGTCGCGTGTTGCGGGGTACGGCCACGGTGTGACGTGGAATGGAGGCACGTGCGCACAACTCGTTGGTGTTACCTGTCTGCGAGGTGGGGGAAGTGCGATCGGTGATGTGTCCTTTGGATGGAGGTGCCGGTTAGTTACGTGACGGATGGAAACGAAACGCGATTGTTGGGAATGTCAGTGTGTAACGACGGCCGTTTTTTTTTTTTTCGGGTCGGTTTGCACGCCATACATGGCGAGGGTGAGATGTGTCTGTAAATGCTGCAGCGTGGAGGCGTGTGAGTGACGCTTAAATGAACGCGCATTGAGACACCAATGTGTATTGCATTGTACGGGCGACACGCACGATGATGTACCTTTCCCTCCGACTGTGATTTCGATAGTCGTGTCTGTGTCTGCTTGTGCGTACGACGCACGCACACCGACGTCGTCATTGAAGATGCATGCACGCGTGTCCAGTCCAGTGCAGTACAGTAGAGTAAGCGCGACGCTAGAAGACGACGGTCGCTTTGGCGAATGTGCGCACACGTGTTTGTGTGTGTCGGTGATGTGGTCCGATCCGTCGCCTCTGGGAAACTGTCGATCGGCGCGGTACACCGGCATCACGCAACGGACGTCTTGAACACCCGTCATACGGTCGCGCTGAGAACGGTTACCGAAAGGTGAACCTCTGATCGGTCGAATGTCTGGGCAGAACGTGAGGAGAGAATGGTGGAGGAAAGGACAGAGGGGAAAAAAAAAAAGAGAGAGAGAAGAAAAAAAAAACGGATAAAAAGAAACCAAACAAAACGGAGAAACGCAGTGTAGAGCAACGGAACGTTCCCGTGTCGGAGGTGTATTGTAGCCGCACTGAAATGCGTGTAACGGCGCGGCGGCAAGTGTCTGCCGTGGTGAACGTTACCTTTGACGGCTGAATTGTGCGTTGCGTTGCTTTGCTTTCCCGGATGTGTATGTAACGTTCGTTGAGATGGTTCTGAGGAAGAATGTACGACAGTGCCCGTGCCGTCTATGTTCGTGTGCAAAGCCATTGTGTGTGTACGGAATGATGTCTGTAGGTGTTAGTGAACATGTTTTACCAGTGGGGGAAATGGATCGTGGATGGTTGCCGTCACGGTCGAGACACCGCACGCACGCACCCTCCCTCCCTCCCTCCCTACATGAAGGTGTCGAGAAAGTGTGTTAACCGGGGTCTGTTTGTCTTTCGTTAAAGGGAAGGGACGAGAGAGAGAGAGAGAGAGAGAGAGAGAGAGAGAGAGAGAAGCGAAGTGGGATAGTGCGTTCATTTTGTGTGTGTGTGTGTGTGTGTGTGTGTGTGTGTGTGTTGTTTTGAGAATTGCGTCCGGGAATGGCGGTGGGCGTGCCCTGCATGTGGCCCGGAAGGCTGTTCGTTTCGCGGTAGTGTGTGGACAGGGGAGGGGCACGCGTAACGCTGCCGGCATGGCATGGCATTCGGGAGATGGGAGGGGGCAAACGAAGAAAACGAGACGCGGAGGCTATAAAGACGGGGAGGGGCGCGGTGTGGGTGGCTTGCGCTGCGCTCGGCTGGCGCGTGCGGCGTTGTTTTTGTGCAAAAGAAGAGAAAACGAATGGGTTGCCGGGAGGGGGCCGTTGTGGTGTAGCCGCAGACGCGGCTGTCAGTGAACGTGGTGAGACCCGACGGATGCGGGAGGGGCGGGGGCGGGGGCGGGGAAAACACTAGAAGAAAGAAGGAGAAAAACGCTGCTGCAACCAACATAAAATGAGGCCTTTTGTAACCTGCCAGAAACAAAACAACAACAAAAAAAAAAGGTCTATCAACATTGAATGTAAATGGAAACGGACCCAAGTGTAACCTCCCCGCACAAATAGTCGTAAGTAAGTAAGTGAGTGAGTGAGTGAGTGAATGATGATAAAAATGTGCCAGAATGTTGTTAACGTCCCTAGAAAATGAACGAACGAAGATTGATGAGAAACGCGCAATAATATTGATGAATGGAAATAATGAACGATGAACATCTCAACAGACGTAGTTGAAAACCCGATAAACGTTGTAAGGGCAGCGCTGGCTGACCTTCGGCCCTGTATTCTGAGACGTCCCCCTTTGAACAACAATGTATACAAAACTGTGCTTAAACTGACACACAATATTTTGAGCGCAACGCAATCTGACTATCAAAGATCCCTGCAAAAGAATGGCCCTGAGTAACATTAAAGTACACCTTTCGGAAATCACTTACCTCACAAAAATCTTCATTACTCGAACTACTGCAATACAGCGAGCACCACTGCTGCCAGCTAAATAAGAGATTCAAACTACGGAGGGCACTAACTACTGATAGGGATAGTTAGCAAAGTAAAGATGTTTAATAGAGAACAACAAACAATGTATTTACCCTTAATATCATCATCACCAGTCATAATATATGTAATTTGAAAAGTCCGCCATCTCTCTCCTCACATGCACCAGTGCTGGCGGCTCACCCCTAACTGCGCAACGCTACGCGCTGTTCACATCCAGCTATAGCAGTTCATGACAACAATGCAAACTAGCCACAGACTGCACACAGCACAGGCATTGATTTTTCACGCAGAGCGCTACGTGGCATTACCAGTATAAAAATCTAAACAAACAGCCTACGTACAAATTAGAATAAAAAGAGCAAAAGATCGTTACGTCAATAAAAAAAAAAAAACAAAAAGACAAAAGAGAAAACAAACTGCATCTACATGTGCTCTTAACTGTAGATACCTGTACACAGCTTCGTGCAATGAATGCCGGCTCACACATTTAATTTTGATTGTTGGAGGAAATGCGTAGGAAATATTCTTTAAATGGAAATGAATGGTTGTACTTTAAAAAAGTTAGTTTGGAAACAAAGTATTATTGGGGCATTTTGTTGTGAAGAAAATAGTTACAATTGACATACATTATTAGATTTGCGCAATGCAGCTTCATTACCTTACCTTTAATAACAATATGCATCGTCCCGAACGGAGACCAGAGTCGCGAGAAGAGCACGCCGCCGCCCGCTCAGTAGAATCGTCCACTCGCTAATACTGTCGACTGACTACTACCTCTCCCGACCCGCCACATATAGATGACAACTGTTCCTGCCGACCCGCTACGTGCTACTAGTGTCGTGTGGCGCAGACTAGCGACGATAAGAAACTCTCTGGTCAGAGATTGTGTCGTGCCTCGCCATCGCTGGTAATGAGTACATACGTGTTTGAGCGTGCGTACCGGAACACGCAGTGCGGAGCCAGAGACTGTGTTGTCGAGGCCGTCGACGCAGTGCATGTCGGTCGGTCGAGTGCGTGCGGGAGGGCAGAGAGGCAGCGTCGGCACGGAGATGCACGCACGGGGGCTGCGGCGTGGCGCGTTTGCGGTAGGCGCCTTTGGTGGCAACGGCCGGGACAAGCAGCGGTGTATGGTGTGGTGCGGGCCGGACAGGGGCGGTGGAGGAGGAGGAGGAGGAGGAGGCGGCGGCGCGACGATGGCATTGGGGCGGAAACGGGGACGGCGACGGCGGATGTTGAGAGGCGTCACGCGCGGACCGACACAGACGCACAGATGGATAGGTAGGAAGAAGAAGGGGCGGCTGGTGAGTGCAATTTAGGCGGTAGACACAAGAGGTCGGCACGGCATTTGCGTGATGTGGCGTTGTGACGGGGTGTGCTCGCGTGCCTCGTTTTGTTGATGCGCGCAGGAAGATGTGCAGAGCAGCGGCGGGCGGCTCGGTTCGGTTTGGCCCGGCGGGCCGCGCTGTTGTCGCGGACGTGAGCGCCCCCTGGCGGGTGGCCGGAGGCGGCGCGGCGTGTTGGACGTGTGGCTGGCGGCAGTGCACAATTGCGAGTGGCTGGCGGTGTGGCGGTTGGCGCGTCGGGCGGCCGAGAGAGAGGAGAGGTATGTGTTTGCGGGCGCCTTTGCTGCGCGGCGTCGTGCAGGGAGGGCGGGCGCTTGTCGACTGTGTGACTGTGTGGCGAATTGGCGGCGTTGTGCTCCGGCCGAAGGCGTCGGAAAGGAGAGTTGGTCGTGATGTCATGTCGCGCCGTGTCATGTTTGCGAAACGGCTGCCGCACAGGTGTGGTGGTAGCGAGCCGGTCGGTGTCAGTGCGATGGGAATGTGCGTTTGGCGGTTTCGGTGTGCTTTTTGCGGCGTGAGAGTGGGGCGGGCGGGCAGGCTTTTGCTGTTGTTGGTTCCTTGTGTCTTGTGTGTAGCTTGATGGCAACGTGGAAGGACGCCGGTTTCGAGCCGTGCGTGTGGTTGTCGACGTTGACTGGTTGGGGTGTGCCGTTGCACGTGCGTGTTTGGGTCGTTGGTGTGGTTTTGGCTGGCTGGCTGTGTGTACGGGAAGGGGGAGGCGGCGGTGGATAGTGCAGTAGTTGTGTCGTTGCCACGGGCGTCGGGTGCGGCTGTGCGTAGTGGCGGAAAGGTGTCGGTTGCGGGAAGCGAGGCCGTCGTTGGCGGTGTCGCGTGACTTTGTGAATCGAGTGGGGCGGGGAAAGGAGCAGCGGTGCCGCTGCGTCGTGGCCGTTAGCCAGAGGCTGTGCTTTGATAGTTTTGTGGACGGTTCGTGCGAGGCGATTTGTTGCCTGCCCTATGTTTGAGACGACGACTGGTTGGTGGCGTGCGCGCGAGCGAAGTGGCGGTGTGCGTTTCCCGTGTCGACTGCCGACTGCCGACAGGTGCGCCGTCGGTGGGGTGGGTGGCCGGCCGGCACAAGTAGAGGCGGCGGCGTCGTTGCGGTGTGTTTGTGTTGTCGGCGACAGCTGTTTGTGCGGTGCGTGTGAATGGTGGTGCAAACGTGTGCTGGCGTTGAGGCTGCGACCGCGGCGTGTTGTTGGTTGATGTTGAACAGCGGCTGTGTGCGGTGGTGGTGGTGCCGCACGTGCATCCGGCCCGGCGCGGAAAGCGCAGTTGCGGCGGCCCTTCGGTGCCAGCCACGTCGCGTGAGCGGCGGGTTGCTCTGGTCGACACGTGGTGCTCTGGTTTGTTGTTTGGTGCCCTTTGGCCGGTGGGTGGTCCGTGTGTCTCGGTATCTGGTCGTGGTCGTGCTGCCCGTTTGTCTGTGGCTTCGGCGACCTTTACACCCAAAGTGTGGCGCCCGAAGGTGTGAACCAACGTAATCCGACCTCGGCGCTTAAGCTCTAAGCCTAAGCTGAGCGAACCGAACCGAACCGAACCGAACCGAACCGAACCTGTAGCGTAGCGTTAGCGTGAGGTGAGGTGCGGTGAGGTCAGCCTCAGCGCCAAGTAAGCTAAGCTGTCCGGCCGTGAGGTGGGTGGGTAGGTAGGTAGGTAGGTAGGTAGGTAGGTAGGTAGGTGCGGCTGCTGCGGCCACCTGACGGCTGACGTGTTTGAATGCTTAACCTAAGTTTGAGGCTTAACCTAACCCAAGTGGCCTTAACCTAACCTAACCTAACCTAACCTAACCTAACCTAACCTCTGACGCCCGACGTGTGTTTGAATGCTTAACCTAAGTTTGACGCTTAACCTAACACCGACCCTTAACCTAACCCAAGTGCCCTTAACCTAACCCACGTCCACCGAACCTAACCGAGACGTGTGAACCTAATGTCTAACTCGTCACGCGTGATGTTGGCTGTCGTGTGTGCTGACGGCAGATTGGGTTGGTCTGTAGTTGCGGATTTCGGTTTGCCTCGGGCGAGGGGTTGGCTCGTAAGCGGCGAGGGGCGCTCCGGCGGAGCATGTTGCTTTGCAGGCGGCGCCCGTTTTTGCGGCGGGCACAATTGAAATTGTTGGGAAACGAACGAAAGGGCTGTGAATGTTGGCGGGCGAGAGGAGGAGGACGTGGCCCGACGGCTGCGGGCCGATCGGGAAACGGTGGGAGGGCGATGGGGCGGCGGAGGTGCGTTTGCACGGCCGTCATCGCCGCACGCCTCCGCTTGTGTGGCTGTGGCGCCGGCCGCGCTGGCCGGGCTGCCGCGGCGACGGTGTGGGGCTTTTGCCGAAGGTTTGGCCATTGTGGCGGGTCGTCGGCTGGGGCTGTGGGGGCGGCATTTGGGCGTGGGCGGCGATTCTCGGCGGGCCGACCCAGGCTGTAGCGCGCGGTGGCTGCAGTTTGGCCGTGGTTTGCGGCGCTGCCGTGGCGACTGGTTGGCGACTGTGGTGTGGCTGTGTGTAGCCCCATCCTCGGTGGTTTGAAAGGCGCGGGTGGTTGTGGCGCAGGTGTGGGGCTGCTCCGCACAGGCTGTCGGACGTTGGGCGGTAGCAAGCGCGGGAGGCGCGGCGCGGCGGCGCGCAGAGTGGCGGCCGCTCTCTCGGCCGTCCGCGCCCGCCCGCGACACTGGCTGGGCCTGTGCGTCGAGGCGGCTATTCCTCTGCTGTGCGCTCCGCTCGCTGCGTGTCTCCTCTCGCTCTCGCTGCTCGCTGTGTGTTAACGCGCGTCGTCGAAATGGCAGATCAGGCGGCTACGAACGAGACTGCTGCGGCACCCGCCGCCACCGGCACTACGAAGAAGGCAAAGTCTGCGTCGTCTGCGAAGAAGCCGCGCGCCAAGCCTGCGCACCCGCGCACCTCTGAGATGGTGACGGCCGCCATCAAGAGTCTGAAGGAGCGCGGCGGATCGTCGCTGCAGGCGATCAAGAAGTACATTGCCGCGCACTACAAGCTGGACGCGGAGAAGCTGGCGCCGTTTATCAAGAAGTACCTCAAGTCGGCCGTGGTGGCGGGCGAGCTGGTGCAGACGAAGGGGAAGGGCGCGTCCGGCTCTTTCAAGCTTGCCGGCGCCGGCGGCGGGGCGGCTGAGGGCGGCAAGGCTCGTGCTGGCGGTGCCAAGAAGAAGCGCGCCGCTCCGGCCAGCAAGGAGAAGAAGGGCGCCCGTGCGGCCGGCGCAAAGAAGGCTGGTGGCGTGAAGGCGGCGACTGGTCGGAAGGCGGGCGCCGCCAAGAAGGCGTCTGCGGCGTCGGCCGCTCCCGCCGGTGCGAAGAAGGCGGCTGCTGCCAAGCCGGCCAAGGCCAAGTCGCCGTCGAAGGCGAAGAAGGCCGCCAAGGTTCCGACGAAGAAGCCGAAGGCGCCGCGCCCGAAGAAGGCGACGACGCCGTCTAAGGCGAAGGCGTCGCCCAAGAAGAAGAAGTAGAGGAGAAGAAGAAAGGAATGGGAAAGGAAGGGTTGGCGGATGACTCCGTCGTCCCCACCCCCCGTCCCCGTCGTCTAGTGGCGCGCAAGAGACGCGCGGCCCAAAACGGCCCTTCTCAGGGCCATCAAAGCACGTCGGGAAGGTTTTGATTGTCGTGTTTGTGTTGCGGTGTGGTTGCGTCGTCTGGCGTTTCTGTATGCCCGTGTGTGGATACTGTTTGCGTGCCGTGGTGGTTGGATTGCGGGGGGTCGGTGGCGGGTGCGGGCGGCGGTAGCGGTTGATTGTCGCCGTTTTTGGTCGCGGCCGGCCGACGGTTGTTGGTTTGTGTCATGTTGTTTGAATACTTTGGTTTGCCTGCCTTCTTCTTCTCGGACGTGTCTTGTCTTGTGTGTGTTCTTGCAACGGGGGCGGGGGACGCTGAGATGTGGAAAGGGTCGGTGGCGTTGGACTTGCCTGGCTTTTTTGTTTGTTTTTCTTTTCTTTTCGAAACGAAGCGGCGGCCGGCCGTGTGGTTGACGGCGTCGGCCGATGGGTTATTGTGCGCTTTGAGCGCCGCGCCGGGGAGGGATGATGTTGATTGTTGCGCGCGCCAGCAAGCTGGCAGAGAGAGCGGCTGTGGCGGACGGACGGGAAGTGGAAGTGGTGTGTTTTGTCTTTGGTTCTGTGGTTGTGGGGCGAGAGGCGACCGACAAAGTTTGCTCGCGACGGAGTGATGTTAGTGGCCCTTAAAAGGGCCGTTTTGTTTGTTGCGTGCGTGGGCGGTGCCCAGCGGCTGGCGCGGTGTTTAGGCGCGCTCGCCGCGGATGCGGCGCGCGAGCTGGATGTCCTTGGGCATGATGGTGACGCGCTTGGCGTGGATTGCGCACAGGTTGGTGTCTTCGAAGAGGCCGACGAGGTAGGCCTCGCTGGCCTCCTGCAGGGCCATGACCGCGGAGCTCTGGAAGCGCAGGTCGGTCTTGAAGTCCTGGGCGATCTCGCGCACTAGGCGCTGGAATGGCAGCTTGCGGATGAGCAGCTCTGTGCTCTTCTGGTAGCGCCTGATTTCTCGCAGGGCGACGGTGCCCGGCCTGTAGCGGTGGGGCTTCTTGACGCCGCCGGTGGCGGGCGCGCTCTTCCTCGCCGCCTTGGTGGCGAGCTGTTTGCGCGGCGCCTTTCCGCCGGTGGACTTGCGGGCCGTTTGCTTTGTGCGGGCCATAGCGGTAGCGGTAGCGGAGCGGCGTGGAGGCGAGGTGCTGCGTCGGGTGCTGCCTTGACGACACGGGCGCGCGCCAGCCTTTCGCCTTCGCCTTCGCCTTCGCTGCACTGGTGAGGGTTGACCCTCGGCTTGATACGGAAGTTTTAGCGCGGGAGCGCTTCGCCTTCCTCATGACGGAGTGGTGAGTGGAGTCCTGGCTGATGAGATGGGCATGACGGTGTGCATGTTGCTTTTTTTTTTTTTTTTTTTTTTTTTTTTTTTTTTTTTTTTGCGAAAGATAAAAGGATAGTCAGAGGTAAAGTTAGAGAGGCGGAAAACGAACGGCCGAAATGGCTGGCCGGAGGTGAGAATAACTCTCGCTGATGGATGAGGATATTGTCCTAGCACTGCATTGCTATCCGGGAGACTGAAGATGGATGGTGGGGAGATGGCCCTGCACTTGAAGGTGAGAGAGTTCGGCCAAGAACTGCCATTCGTCGTGCGTGAAGATGGGATGTTTGGCAATGAGGAGTAACTCCTTCTTGGACAAGAAATTGAGCCACCTGAGCTGATACGGGGTAAAGTGATTAGGGTGATGGGGGAGGGGAGGCCGAACACCTTTGAGACAGTAGGGGTATGGGTGGTCAAAGAAGGGGTAAGACCCGTCCTGGAGCGATGTCACAAGGCCCTTAAGGAAAGGACGTATCTCGCGGGCAGCTGGAAAGAGGGGTTGCCGCAACCTCTGGATGATGGACTGCCCTACCTTGGAGGAGGCGGTTGTTGCCACAGCACGCTGACCTGCAGACGTCGGAACTGAGTTGGACGACGGAGGCGGCACATCGTCGGTGTCCATAGGCGCAACCACTTGCGGCGCGGCAGGGGACGGAGCGGCGGTCGACAGTGCGGCCGCATCAACCCCCACCGGCCGACGCACGGGCGGGGCGTCGGCGGGAACCGCCGACGTCTTCTTGGGGCGCTGCAACCTCTTGATGAGCGGCTGCTCCACAGGGGAGGAGTCGGTCATTGTCACAGCACGGTGGCCGGCAGGCGTCGGAACGGAGTGGGACGGCTGCGGCGGCACATCTTCGGTGTCCATAGGCGCAACCACTTGCGTCGCGGCAGGGGACGGGTCGGCAGGTGCCTGCGTGGCCGCATCGACCCCCGCCGGCCGGGGCACGGGGGGGGCGGCGGCGGAAACCGCCAACGTCTTCTTGACGGCTCGCAGCTCATCGCGCAGCTGCTGGAGCTGGCGATGGACGGCCGTGAGCTCTTCTTGCAGCGCGGCCCGTTCAGCCGCAAAGGCGGCTTGGAAGCCGGCCATAGCGTGGTCGGTAGCGGCTTCAAGACGGCGCGGCTCGCACCCCACGCCGGAGCGGGGGGGCGGGGCGGCCGACGTGGTCGTGGACGCCGCCGCAGGACGTGGTGCGGCGGACAGACGGCGAAACTCCCGAAGGTAGCCGCAGCTACGCGAATTTGCGGCGTGCGACCCGCCACAGTTCACGCACCTGCTGGCCGAACCACGAGGCTTCGTACAGCGGCGAGTGTCGTGAGCCGCCGCGCACTTCAAGCACGCGACGGCGTTCGTGCACTCCCGCGCGGCATGCCCCAGTTGCTGGCAATTGTAGCACTGGAGGCCCATCCGATGCTGCTGCGTTCGCCTGCGCCGTGGCGGACGTGGGCGGCGGCCGGTGAACCCCAACGCGTGGAGGAGAACTTCAAGTGCGGCGGCAAACTGCTGTACAGCCATAGCGTGACGTGCGCGGTGACAGTAGCAATGTGTCGCAGCGAGTCGAGCAGCGAATACTAACTCGGTATGCGCGCCAGCCGCTGTCGCTGTCGCTGTCGCTGCACTGGTGAGGGTTGACCCTCGGCTTGAGACGGAAGTTTTAGCGCGGGAGCGCTTCGCCTTCCTCATGGTGGTGTGGTGAGTGGAGTCCTGGCAGTTGAGATGGGCATGGCGGTGTGCATGTTGCTTTTTTTTTTTTTTTGTTTTTTTTTTTTTTTTTTTTTTTTGTTTTGCGAAAGACGAAAGAATAGGCAGAGGAATAGTTAGAGAGGCGGAAAACGAACGGCCGAAATGGCTGGCCGGAGGGGAGAATGACTCACGCTGATGGATGATGATGATGACCTCGCACTGCATGGCTAGCTGGAGTACTGGAGATAGGCGGCGGGGAGACGGCCCGTCACATGGAGTTCCGAATGTTCGGCCAATAGTTGCCAGTCATCGTTCGAGAAGATGGGATGTTTGTCAATGAGGAGTAACTCCTTCTTGGTCAAGAAATTGAGCCACCTGAGCTGATACTGGGTAAAGTGATTGGGGCGATGGGGGAGGGGAGGCCGAACACGTGACAGAGAGTAGGGGTAGGGGTGG